>NC_022012.1:17120236-17126413 GCF_000317375.1 Microtus ochrogaster
GCCATGTTCAGAGAGACCAGATATATCCCATGCTTTTTCCGTCACAGCCTAGCCAGTTTGGATGTTCACCTTCCTAAATATAGACAGAGGGGGGGAGGACCTAGGACTTACCACAGGGCAGGAAACCCCGTGCCATTGTCCTTAGCTTCTCATCAGTCCTCATTGTTTGCCATGTTCAGAGAGACCAGATATATCCCATGCTTTTTCCGTCACAGGATCTTAAATGTCCCCCCAAGGCCCATTCATGTGTCTAAGTCCTGTGATACTGTTTATCAGAAGGGGGTGGAGCCTTGAAGACGTAGAGCCTAGACAGAAGAAGTTGGCCATTCAGTTCAGGCCCTTGAAAGAAACCCAATCCCTTAGCCAGTAGTTCTCAGCACAGGGGGAAGGGGGCTTTGAATGACCCTTTCACAGGGGTCACCTAAGACCATCAAAACCTACCAATATTTACATCAAGATTTGGAGCAGTAGCAAAATTATAGTTATGAAATAGCAACAAAAACAACTTTATAGTTGGGGGTCCCAACATGAGGAACCGTATTAAAGAGTCACAGTGTTAGAAAGGTTGAGAGTCACTGCCGTAGCCCCATTGTCTCCCCCTTTGCCTGTCAGCCATCCTGTGAATGGTTTCTTCTGCCAGGCCTCCGCCCAGATGCACTGCCTGGACACAGACTGCTGATGCCTCTTAACCACCTCACATATGACGCTGTGGTGACGGAACACTGACTCATAGATTTAACTAGATAATTTTATTTATGTATTAATCACATTAATATAGAACTATCTGTATAATCATATACATAAATATCTATTAGATATTATATACATGGAAAATATCCATAAAGTTAGTGTTACATCATATAGATATATAATTTTTATAAGTATTAGTTAAAATTCTTTTTTTGTTTGTTTGCTTGCTTGTTTGAGACAGAGTCTCATTATGTAGCCCAGCCTGGCCTGGAATTCACTAGGTAGACTAAACTGACCTTGAACTCACAGAGATCCCCCTGCCTCTGCCTCCCGCATACTGGGATTAAAGGTGTACATCATCATACCCAATTTAGTTAAAATTCTTTAAGGTAAAAAGTACAGAAAAAAAACTGATTTCTTACTCTTCACATTTTACTATGATAAGTGAAAATGCATTATTTCCGACCTTTCAACATTATTAAATTTAAAATGTAATTTCTAAAAAGGATTTAATAATTTGATTCGTGTCTTAAAAGGAACGATTGCTTTTTGAAGCAGGACTTCCTAGATTTATAAGCTGTGTGTCTATTGCCCCCCTGATCCGCCTCCTGATTTAAAGGCACAGGGATCCTTTCCTCTGTCAAACAGTGAAGTTGAGATGCCTGCAGCGCTTGCTAGTCCTGTGTTAGGGATAAAGACCCCTGTGACTGCTGGACTAAAGTGTTCTGACTGCAGCAGCGCCGTCCCATTCTCTCTGTGTGCTTGTGCACGCAGGTCCTGGAGAAGTAGTTCATGGAACTGCTAGTTGATCCAGGTTTTGAATCATCCAGATAGCCTTATTATTGCTCAATCCATCAGAAAAACTTACTAGAATAGAAAATACTTATGTTACTTTATGCTTTAGGCACAGTGTTTATGTTTAGCTTTTTATACAGAGTCCACTCTTATAACAACATACAAGTATGTGTGTATGTGTAGCTATTATTGCCTCTGCTTTACAAATGACAGTGTGAAGATTTTGCAGACTAATTCGTTAGCTATCCCACCATCCATGTGAAGAAGAGCTAATGTTTTAGTCTAATTGGATTTCAAAAAGCCCAAATACACACCTACATGTAAATTTATTATTAAAAATACAACAGAGTATGTTTTCAAACTGAACCCTCTAATACAGGACACTGCAACTTGATTTCTGGTACCGGTGCCCGTTTTCAATGTCTATCCTTTGGCCAACAGCATGTCACTTTCTGTAGGAATGCCATCACTGTTTAGCTGGTCATGCCTGACCTAGACCTGGGCTCAGTTCTCCACTTTACTTTTCTTTTTTCTGCAAGCTTTCTGATATTTGGTAGTCAAATCTATTCATCTCTTTTGTTATCGATTTCTGCCTCTAATATTAAGCTTATGATGTCTGAAGACCTTCTGCTCTCTCAGTCAGAGCTGAGATCCTGTCCCGGCTGCTGGTCTCAGTGCCGCTGTAGACTTGATAACGTTCTTGGTGGAGATGTGCTCAGTAATAGATACCATAGTTTGTTTTTTCTTCTGCTGCTTTCTTATCTGGTAGCCTTATGTGAAATGCCTCTCGGGTTTACCCCTTCTGTGTGACCTGTTTTCTCTATGGGAGAACCACTAAATAACAGATACTACACTGCATTCACAAATCCCACACACACCCTTCACGCCTGCAGCCGAGGTGTAGGCTCCCCTTTGGGAAGAATGACTTTCCCAGAGGCTTCTTCAGTGCTCTGTTAACTAGCCTGATGCAATCCCGCCCTGGTCCTCAGGCATGACCAAACCTGCCCAGTCCTATGGGAGCAAGCTCAGCTTGGGCATGTTTTCCTGAAACTACATCAGAGACTGGCCAGTCCTGGAGGCGCATCCTGCTCCCCTCCCAGGGTCCTG
The DNA here is from genome assembly GCF_000317375.1 of Microtus ochrogaster. Taxonomy (NCBI): domain Eukaryota; kingdom Metazoa; phylum Chordata; class Mammalia; order Rodentia; family Cricetidae; genus Microtus; species Microtus ochrogaster. Next base: position 17,122,829 of record NC_022012.1, read on the forward strand.
GTGTTTTGGTTTGGTTTCTCTGTCCCTCTAGCCACTGGCTTGTGAAAACCAGAGGTCATTCTCAGGTGATGAACACTGGAGCCACTGGGTTCAGCCAGGTTTTCTCTCTCCCTTGTTATACATCAGAAGTTGTCTTTCTTTCCTTTCTTTTCCTGGCAGGATTGCAGGCTCCATGTACACAATCATTCTTGGTTTTCTCTCTACAATTTAATAAATATTTATGGTATCAGCAGATCAACTTAGCTTCTAGAAGAGGTCGATGCATCGTAAGAGAAACACAGAAGAGAAATGATTTGGAATATTGCCTGGGATCTACCCTAGTGTACTTTTGAGGAAATCCACAGTAACTACACTACTGTATTTGTTCAAAATTGGCCTTAAAGATAGGAGCCTTTCTTTAAAATTCAATATTTCATGATTCTTTTTCCTAAGCACTTCAGTAACTTGATGATTTGAACATGGCATTCCAATTTTAAATAAAAATAATTAAATACAACATTGAGCATTGAAAAATGAACACTTACCTAGAACTTGATTAAATAAGATACAAATTTGTACAAAGTTGAGAGTTATCACAAATATCAATAATGTATGCAAAAGATATTAACAGATGCACCTTTTACATTCTACTACATTGGTTTTATTTTGCACCTTATTAATCTTTGATATGAATAATTTTATGATTGTATTTCATGTGTAGTAAATTTAAAAATAAGTGATTTTATTTTCCTGTCTGACCTTGTTAGCAAGTTTTTAAAGTGGGTGATATTTGGCATAAGCGTCTTCCTGATCTGCTACTTCACTACCATGGAGTGCTTAAGTTATTGTCAGACTTAAGACCACATCTTCAAAGCGTCTGCATATTTACACAAGACTTTACTATTGTGGGGTGAGTTTTAAATAACTATGGAGCTGACAGCTCTTAAGAGCCAGTCTTCTTCAGAGTCCCACTGAAGTGATTTCACCGCAACCTGTGAGCTCAGCAGAGCGTGGCACCTGAGTTTCTCTGAAGTGCTGGCAAGGTTCATTCTTCATTAGCCTGATTACTAGAATCACATTGCTTCTATTTGGAAACTTCCATCTCATTTTCATGAATTAAAACTGATGTGGACAATCTGCTCGCATCCCCAGCCCTGTAGCAGAGGGCTCGCAAGGGCCTCTCCTCCAGCCCCACCTCCATCCCCCTGAGGTCTCCTTTGAACCTGGTGCCAGACCCAGCTTTCCTCTTTGCTGTGGACCCTCACAGTCCTCTTTCCTAGCGCATCCCTGTTCCTCTGTGCCAGCCACTGATACCAAATCTCTACAGGGCCCCCGGGGGCCACACCTGCCTGGGACTTGGGTTCATGATTTTTACTTTCCTTTCTGCCCTACATCTTACTCTCTCCAGTCTTATCCTAGTTCCGGTAGCAGGCCGCTTGCAGGGGTTCAGTTCCCACCCGATCTCCATTCCCTGGGGATTCCACCAAGCCTTGGTGTGAACCCAGCTTTCCTCTTTCCTGTGGATCTTCTCAGTGTCCCCTTCTAGCCCATCCCTGTTCCTTTGTGTCAGCCCCCAATGCCTAGAAACACTTTCTACCCAGAGCTACCAGTGGCTCCATCTGACAAGGAGCCAGGTGGGCGAGTCACACTGTTCTTTCCTGACCTCTACTGTGGTCTCTCAGTTCCCACCCTCATCCCTGGAGCAGCCTGCCTGCTGGTTCTCCTCCTCCCAGCTCAACTCCAGCCACTGGAGACTCCAGCTCTCGCTATAGACACAGGGTCCCCGTATCCCTTTCATCCCTGTCTCTCCAGAGAATATTCTTTGCCTTACTGCAACCTACTTCCCACCATTTCCCAGTCCTGGGAGATGTCTCCTGTTGGTGTAGACAGGATCCTCTTAGCTCTTTCCGGAAGCCTCCTCAGCTTTCCTCCTGGCCTAGCTTGCTTCTTGTCTCTACCAACAGACCTGTCCGTGGAAGCACTCTGTACCAGGAAACCCACAGTTACTACACTTCCTTAAGATCCAAAGAGGGTAACAGAAATCAAATGAATGAAACACTCAGCCAGCAAAGACGAGAAGAAATATCAACACCTAAAATCACCTGCAGATGCCTAGATAGCAGCACAAAAACACTAACTAACATTAACAGTCAAAACAATATGCCTCCTCAGAACCCAACAACTGTACTACAGTAGGCCCTGAGAAATGCAATATAGTTGAAACACAATACAAGGACTTCAAAATAGTATGAATATTTTTTTTCAAGAGGGTTTTTTTTCCCCCAGAGGGTTTCTCTGTAGCTTTGGTTCCTGTCCTGGAACTACTCGCTCGTTTAGACCAGGTTGGCCTCAAACTCACAGAGCTCCAACTGCCTCTGCCTTCGAGTGCTGGAATTAAAAGTGTGCACCACCACCGCCCGTCTTAGTATGAATATTATGAATATGTTCAAGCATCTTACAAAGGAGATGAATAAATCTCTTAAAGAAGTCTGCTAACACAGAGATAGTAGAAGTAATGAAAACAGTTCAGGATGTGGAAGTAGAGATAGAATCTCTAAAGGAAACCCAAAGAAAGATTAAACTGGAAGTGAAAATATCTGAATTCAAGCAAGAACCTCATGGGTATCCCTTACCAACAGAGTAAAAGAGATGGAAGAGAGAATCTCGGGTGTGGAAGAAAAGCTAGAATAAATAGATACATCCCTCTAAAAGCCAGAAGGGCCTGGATGGATGTTCTACAAACTCTGAGAGACAACAGATGCCAGCTCAGATTTTTATACTCAGCAAAACTATCAATCATAACACAATGAAACTAAATTTAAGTGGTATCTAGCTACCAGTCCAGCTCCATGTAAGGCACCAGAATGAAAATGTCAATCTGAAGAGATTAACCACACCCAAGAAAACACAAAGAATAAGTAATCCTAAAACAATAAATCAAAAGAGGGGAAAACCCCATATCATGACAGCAAAATAATAGGTATCAATAAACAATGATTGTTAATAACCTCAATATTAATGGTCTCAATTCCCCAATAAAAAAACACAGACTAACAGACCAGATTAGAAAACACTTTTCAGCTTTCTGATACAGCTAAAACACACTCTACCATCGAGGATAGTCATTGCCTCATGGTAAGGGTTAGACAAACATACTTCAAGCAGATGGAAGCAAGCAAGTGTAAGTACGTGTAGACACTTTAATACCTGACAAAATAGACTAAACCAAAACTAATCAGAAAAGATCACAGAAGAATCTACTACTCATCAAGGGAAAAATCCACCAAGAAGATATTGTGGTGTTTAACATTTATGCTCCAAACTCAAGGGTGCCAAAGTCTATAAACAAAACATGACTGCAGCTAAAATCACATGTTGAGCCTGACACAGTGATAGTGGGTAACTTCATACTCCACTCTTGCTGATAGATCGGTCACCCATACAAAAACTAAACCAGAAAAACACTGAGGTTAAATACCGTCACAAATCAAATGGACCTAGCATATATTTACAGGACATTTCGCCCAAAGAAAAAAAGATTATAACTTCACAGCAGCTCATTAAGCATTCTCTAGAATTTATTTATTTATTTATTTATTTATTTAT
>NC_022012.1:17127557-17147079 GCF_000317375.1 Microtus ochrogaster
ATCATACAACAAAAGTATATGCTCAACTATATTCATAGCAGCATTGTTCGTAATAGCCAGAACCTGGAAACAACCTAGATGCCCTTCAATAGAAGAATGGATGAAGAAAGTATGGAATATAAGCATTCTCTAGAATTAACCACTACTTGGACATAAAGCAAGTCTCACCAGATATGAGAAATGGGGAATAACTATGAAAACTGAAGTAATGTTGTGTATTCTATCTGACCACTGCAGATACCCAGATAAAGCTGCATGTCATTAACAGAAAGATTACAAACTCATGGAAAATGAACACTAATGAATGAAAAATGGGCTAAGACAGAAATTAAGAAACAAATTGGGCTGAAGAGGTGGCTCAGTCATTAAAGGTTAAGCTCATAACTAAAATATAAGAAATGTTATTCTTTATAAAGATATGGTGTCAGGGGAATCTGGTCCCACAAGGGGCCAGTCCCAGGAGGGCCCGCAGTGGGTCACCTGAGGCCTAGATGGAGCAGCAGAGGCCTTGGTGGGTCCCCTTGGCAGGTGAGAGACAGACAGATACATCATACAAAGAGAGTTTAGGCATAGAGTTTACTTAATGGGTTACGGAGGGGAAAGGAGAGGAGAGGGGGGGAAAGGGGACTAGTTACCTCTTCAGAAGAGGGACAGAGAGAGAGAGTGCAGGCTGGAGGAGGCAGAAGGTGATGTGGGGGAGGGGAGGTTTGTAAGTGGGCAGGGTTTGTCTCTTCAAGAGACAGGGTACCCAGGTGACAGGCCAGGCCAGCAGATAATAACAAGAAGAAAACTTAATTTTTTTTTTAGAATTAAATGAAGATAAAAACACAACATACCCAAACCTATGGGACACAATGAAAGTGGTACTAAGAGACAAGTTCATAGCACTAAGTACCTACACAGAAGAAGGAGGAGGAGAAGGAGAAGGAGAAGGAGAAGGAGAAGGAGAAGGAGAAGGAGAAGGAGAAGGAGAAGGAGAAGAAGAAGAAGAGGAGGAGGAGGAGGAGGAGGATGAGAGGAAGGAAGGAAGGAAGGAAATGAAGGAAGGAAGGAAGGAAGAAAATGAGGAGGAGGAGGAGGAGGAGGAGGATGAGAAAAAGAAGAAATTGGAGACATCGCATACCTGTGAAAGCTTTAAAACAAAAGACAAAAACAAAAACAAAAAACACACCCAAAATGAGTGTATGGCAAGAAATAATCAAACTCAGGGCTGAAATCAATAAACTAGAGACAACAACAAAATGATACAAAAAAGTCAAGGAAATGAGTTCGTTCTCTGAGCAAACCAGTAGAGTGAAAACCCTCAGTTATATTAACTAAAAGATGAAGAGATAAGAACCAAACTGATAATAAAATTAGATGAAAGGGGGGCACCACAACAGACAGAAAATTTTGGGGAGATTTATTTTGTTTCATATTTCTTTGGACTTTTTTTAAAACTTTTTCTTCTATATGCTGGTTTCCAATTTTGTGCTTTATGAGGTTTATGTGTTTTTTATTCTGGTTTGTTTTGTTGTTGTTTGCTTTTGCCTGTTTGTTGTCCAAAGTGAGAGAGAAGGAAGGCATTAAGTTTGAAGGTTAGGGAGATGGGGAGGATCTGGGAAGAGAAAAGAGAGAAAATCATGTTCAGATTCTATTAAATGAAAAATTATTTTCAATTAAAAAAGCAGGAAAAAGTGATGTGGATCAAAACATTTTTAGGTTTTTTGAGACAGGGTTTCTCTGTGGTTTTGGAGCCTGTCCTGGAACTAGCTCTTGTAGACCAGGCTGGACTCGAACTCCCAGAGATCCGCCTGCCTCTGCTTCCCAAGTGCTGGGATTAAAGGCGTGCGCCACCACCGCCCGACTCTAATAATTTCTTTTTAAGATCTTTACATAGGATTTATATAGAAAAAAAGTTAGGGTCTATGAACTGTAGAACTGTGGACTTGTTTCAGGCCATGTTATCTCCACAGTGAAAACCAAGGGTGTGACTTTCTGTACAAGGAAAGGTGATTCACTCTCATACAAAGTATGCCCAGGTTTTTATTTTCTTGCTTGTTTGTGTTTTGGTTTTCCTGTAATGAGGTTTCCATTCTAGTCTATGCTCACCCCTAAGTTGCTGTGTAGCAAAGGATGACCATGCATTCCCAACCCTTCTTCATCTACCTCCTCCCAAGAGCTGGGAAAATAGTATCTATGCAAATGCCACTGCTCTCATCTTAAAGGGAATAAGAGATAGTTTATTCTGGAGACATGTTGAGTGGCCACGGCTTGGGAATATATATTTAGGTTACCCCAAATTCCATGTTCCAATGTGGAAAAATATTTATATTTTGTAAGTTTACAGAACAAAGAAGGTCATGAATCAAAATGTGTTTTAAATATATTGGTGGATCCAGGAGGGAGGTGGTTACAACAAGATGGGGAAAGCTTTCCTATAGTCCCATGGTGGCAATTAACACAGAGACTCTCAACTGGCCACTACATAGAGAACACTATTATTCTCTATTCTAGAGTGTTAAGCACTAAATGGAAATCTGTTGCTTTTCCATTGTGATAAAACACTATGACCAAGGCAACCTATATAAGGAAGAGCTTAATTGGGTTCATGGTTCCAGAGGGCTGAGTGTCCGTCAGTAGTGAGGCTTGGTAGCAAACAGCTGGCAGCTGGAGCAAAATGCTGAGAGCTCTCATCCTTTACCTTAACACAAAGTAGAGAAAGAGGGAGGGAGGAGAAGAGGAAGAAAAAGGAGAAAGCGGAGAAGGAAGGATGTGTACTCTGGAATGGCATGTCGCAAAACCTCAAAGCCCACCTCCAGTTTTACCTCCAGCAAGGATACAACTTCTATATCTTACCAAACAGCACCACCAACAAGGGAGAAACTTTTCAAATGCATGACCATATAAAGGGGTATTTTCATTCAAGTTACCATTAGAATCATACCTCTACCCTCAAGGCTCAGGAATCTTCTTGGGAAAGGATAAGAACCAGAAAGTAGCCGGGCGATGGTGGCGCACGCCTTTAATCCCAGCACTCGGGAGGCAGAGGCAGGCAGATCTCTGTGACTTCGAGACCAACCTGGTCTACAAGAGCTAGTTCCAGGACAGGCTCCAAAGCCACAGCGAAACCCTGTCTCGAAACCCCCCCCCCCCAAAAAAAAAAAGAACCAGAAAGTAGTGAATCTCAGAAGTGCTCTAAGCTCCTGGGGTGGTGGGTAACTTCAAGCAAGCAAAGCAGTGTTTTCCAGACACAGCAGGACAGGTGCACATAGGAAATCACAGCCATGGTGACAGTATGCACAAAACCTACACAGCTAGAAACAGATAATCCAGCATGGAGGGCATTAAGTGGGTACAATGAGTTCCCAGCATTAGCTGAGCAGCTATTTGTACTTGACAGTTGTTCTGAGAGGGAGAGTCAGTTTTTGTTAGTGGTATGACCCATGGTATGTCAAGCACACTCCAGGGCAAGCTGACTCCCAAGAGCAGCTAGTCAGGCTAGTCAGTGAAAATAGGACTCAAGGGGTTTATAAGAAAAAGACTAAAAGTAAGAGAGTAGGGAGTAGCTGGGTAGGGAGGGGTCCTAGTTAGGGTTTCTAAGCTGTGCAGAGACACCATGACCATGACGACTCTTAAAAGGAAAACATTTAACTGGGACTGGCTTGCAGTTTCAGAGGTTCAGTTCATTATCTTCAAGGTGGTGTGCAGCCAGCCACGGTGTTGGAAAGGAGTTCTACATCTTGAACTGTGGACTGCAGGAGCAACTGTGAGCCACACTGGACATAGCTTGAGCATAGGCGACCTCAGGACCTGCCTGCACGGTGAAATGTTTCCTCTGGCAAGACCATACTTCCTAATAGTGTCACTCTCTATGACCGAGCATTCAAAGCCATGAATCTTTGGGGCATACCTATTCACATCGCCACATTCTGCTCCCCACGATCTATCACACTCTCAGCAATGTTTAAAGGTCCAAAGTTCAATCTCTTCTGAAATTGATGCAATCTCTTAACTGCAATCCCCTGTAACATCAAAATAAAAAAATAGAACACTACTTCCAACATATAATGGCACAGAATAATCATTACTTGTTCAAAATTAAGGAAAGGGAGGATAGTGAGGAAATGATGGATCAAAGCAAGACCAATAACCAGCTGGGCCAACTTGTCAAAGCACTCTTCAGATCTCTAACTCCTTTCAGCTTCATTGACTGCAATGCACTCCTTTCTTTTGGGCTGGTTCCACTCTCTGTTAGGAGTTTTCCTTGGCAGGTATCCCATGGCTCTGGCATCTCCAACATTTTGGGGTCTCCAAGGCAATCCAGGCATCACCTTCATGACTTCACACAATGGCCTCTCTGAGCCTCCATGCAGGGACACCCCTACCACATGCCTGGACTCAGTGACTTTCTTTAGTCACTGAGAAAGATTCCACAGCCTCTTCTTCTATCCTGGATTCTAAAGCCAGAACCACATGGCTGAAGCTCTCAAGTTCTGCCGCTCGCTAGGGTTGTGATATGGACCCTTTGTTCGATTATATCTTTCTATTTTTTTTTTTTTGTTTTGATTTTTCGAGACAGGGTTTCTCTGTAGCTTTGGAGCCTGTCCTGGAACTCCCTTTGTAGACCAGGCTGGCCTCGAACTCACAGAGATCCGCCTGCCTCTGCCTCCCAAGTGCTGGGATTAAAGGCGTGCGCCACCACCGCCCGGCTATATCTTTCTATTTTTAATGGTTTCCTTCATTGCCTAAGCTTGGTTGTCCTGAAGAAACTCAATCTGTAGACCAGGCTGGCCTTGGACTCAGAGATACTTCTGCCCCTGCCTCTGGGGTGTTGGAATTAAAGGTATTCACCCCCACACCAGGCTCTGAGATTTTTACAAGTTAGAAACTTAGTTGTGTTGGATCTTGCTCTGAGGTCACCACTCCCTTTATTCATTTCTTAATCTGTTTATCTCCTTGAACACAGGATTTAGTTCCATTCTACTTCCTGGTGCCCCTTTTCTCCTCAGTCTGTACATTTTGCATTTTTACTTACTCAGCTTGCTCCTTTTCATTGTAAATCTTTGTCAGGGTGAACATGAGCAAGCACATGCTAGAGTCTATACTAGGTTGTTTAGAGATTTCCTCTGCCAACTGAATTAATCCAAGTCCCTTCACTTTAGCCAGGTAGACTCTTTAGACAGGGGCAAAAAGCAGCTGCATTCTTTACTAAAATATCACAAGAATGATCACTAGGCAACATACTAAAATTCCTCTCCTCTGAAACCTCTTGAGCCAGGCCCCACAGTTCAAGTCTCCCTCTGCACCACTCTCTTCCATGCTCCTGCTAGTATGATCCGCTTAGCCCCCTTTAAAGCATCCAACTGCTTTTCTAATCCAAACTCCCAAAGTCCAAATTCCTCCAAACAAAATCATGGTTAGGCCAATCACAACAATACCCTAGTCCTTGGTACCAATTTCTGTCTTAGTTTGGATTTTATTTTTGCTGTGAAGAGAGACCATGACTATGGCAACTCCTATAAATAAAAACATTTAATTGGAACTGGCTTACAGTTCAAGTGGCATAGTCCATTATCTTCATGGTGGCATGTAGCTGGACATGGTGCTGGAGAAGGGATTGTGAGTTTTTTATCTTGATCCATGGGTGGCGAAGCAACTGTGAGCCACACTGGACATAGCTTTAACATGGGAGACCTCAAAGCCCACCCTCACAGTGACCATACCTCCTCCAACAAGGCCACACCTCCTAACAACTCCACTCCAAATGACCAAGCATTCAAAGAGTCTATGGTGGCTTACCTATTCAAACCACCACTGGAGGTAGAAAAGGAAAGATGAATAGGATCAAAATTCATTGTATATAATTCTGAGAAAATAAAAATATTTTTAAAAAATTTAATGAAAAAGAGTGGCAGGCCTATCGTTTCCTGGAGTTAATATGGACTGGAGGGTACAGCCCCATTTCAAACATCCAGAGTGAGCAGACTTGTCCACTCTGAGGGTTTGTTAAATGCTCCCCAGGGCTAATACAGGAAGAGATCTAAGTCAAAAGTAAAGACTGCAGTGCCAGGTATAAGAAGGTGTAATGAGTTTCTAAATCGTGTAGATGAAATCATCTGTAGTAATTTCACTTCCAAAATCTCGGCATTCTTCAAAGATGAACAACACAACACACTCTGCTAAAGTTTTGTTCAAGTTAGCAAGCAGTCATTAAATTATGAATGTAAAAGAGTCAAATAGTAGGAAAGGCAGATTTCAGAGGCAGGAGAAATCGATGGAAGTAGACCCAGAAATTGGAGAATGGAATAAGCAAGAAAAAGCTTTAAAATAATATATATATATAGATAGATTTTTGGAGAACCCTACATTTAAGATTACAGTTCACCATGTCCAAATAGCTCTCTGAGCTCCGTGCAAACTGGAGAACTTCCTTTTCCAGCAGGACTCCCCTTCTCTGCCTAACATTATTTGGAGAGTGTCTCTAGGGTTGGATGCCTGACCTTAATTGGAGGATGACTGCCCAGAGCTCCCCGCAAACACTGTCGGACTCAACACCTAGTTTCCCTATGTCGTCTCATGCACTCTGGTACTTGAATTGGTGTGTCATTAATGTTTATCTGTCCTCAATTAGGTCCATATATACAAATGAGGTATATTCCCTCCCTTGTTTTTTTGCCCCCCCCCCCTTGAGCTGTATAAACTAGCCCCATTGCTTCAATAAATGAGCTGTGTCGCTGAAGCTGACTTCAGGAAGTGCTTCCCACCATGGTCACAGCTATCTGAACCCTGCTTTCCACTTCTGTTCCCTTTGTCCTCCTGAGCCAGTGGCCAATGGCCCATGAGTATTCTGGAACATTATTCTAACTATATGAAGGAGTGTTACATTTGTTTATGCTGTACTTGCTTAATTATGTAAAGATGTGTTGCTATTTTACCTTGCCTGCCTAAGGCATCTCATTGCTCTAATAAAAACTGAACAGCTGATAGCTAGGCAGTGGAGGGACAGGTGAGGCTGCCAGGTGGATAGAATAAGTAGGAGGAGGAATCCAGGCTCAGGGAAGAAGAGAGGAGGGAACAAGGCGGAAAGAGAGGGAGATGCCTGGGGCCAGTCAGGCAGCCACCAGCCAGTAAGACATGGAGAAAGCAGAAAAAGTAGGATATACTGAAAGAAAGAAAAGTAAAAAACCACAAGGCAAAATGTAGATGAAGACAAACTGTGCCACAAATAATAAAAACCCAGAGACAGATATTGGGGTTCAACCTGAAGATGAGAAAAGCAAAGTAGCCAAGCCAGTAGAGAGCTCTTAACCTCTATGAAATCTTCAGACTGAGAATGGGCTAGTTCCTGTCCCATCCCACCTTATATTCCTCTCTAGTGCTGGGATTAAAGGCATGCACCACCTCTGCATGGCCTCTATGGCTGTGGATTCTGTGATTAAAGGTATGGGCAACCACAGCCTGGCTTGTATGGCTGACTAGTGTGGCTGCTTTGCACAGACCTTCAGGCAAGTTTTATTTATTAAAATACAAATGAAGTATCACTATAGGCATGCATCACCACCACCCAGCCTAACAGACACATTTTATATATAAACAAATGACAAGAGAATTGACAGCTTCCCACTGGAAGCAATGTGAACCAGAAGACAACCGAACAACACAGTGTACTGAGAGTTTAAGACTGTCGGCCTAAAGAAGCCAAAATGGTACAGTAGAAAAAGGAAAGCATCACTAACAAATGGTGCTGGCATAACTGGATGTCAACATGTAGAAGATTGCAAGTAGATCCATTTATAGCACTGTGAACAAAACTCAAGCCCAACTGGGTCAAGGACCTCAGCATAAATCCAGCTACATTGAACCTGATAAAAAAAAGAAAGTGAGAAGCAGCCTTGAAAGCATTAGCACAGAGACCACTTCCTAAATATAACATCAGTCGCACAGACACTGAGAACAACAATCAGTAAATTGGACCTCCTGAAACTTAAAAGTGTCTGTAAGGCAAAGGACTTGGTAAATAAGACAAAACAACAGCCTACAGAATGGGAAAAGGTCTTCACCAACCATACATTTGTCAGAGGACTGATCTCCAAAGTATATAAAGAACTCAAAAACTAGACATCAAAATACAAAATAATCCAATTAAAAATGTGGTACAGAGCTAAACAGAGAATTCTCATCAGAAGAATTTCACATGGCCAAAAGATATTTAAGGAATTGTTTAGCATCTGTAATCATCAGGGAAATAAAAATCAAAATGATTCCAAGATACCATCTTACACCAGTCAGAATGGCTAAGATAAAAACAAAACAAAACAAAACAAAGCACACTGAAGACAGCTTATTTTGGAGAGGATGTAGAGTAAAGGGAACACTCTTCCACTTCTGGTGGGAGTGCATATTTGAACAGTCACTTTGGAAATCAGTATGGTGGTTTCTCAGAAAATTGGCAATCAATCTACCTCTAGACCCAGTGATACCATTCTTGGGCATACACCTAAAGGATACTCAACATACAACAATGACACTTGTTCAACAATGTTCATAGCAGTATTATTTGAAATTGCCAGAATCTGGAAACAACCTAGATGCCCCTCAACCAAAGAATGGATTAAAAAAAATGAGGTACATTTACACAATGGAGTATTACTGTAAAAAACAATGACATCATGACATTTGCAGACAAAGGGATGGAACCAGGAAAAAAACATTCCGAGTGAGGTAACCCAGACTCAGAAAGACAAACAGTTTATGTATTCAGTCATAAGTGGATATTGTATATAAAGCAAAGGATAATTAGACTATAATCCATAGCTCCAGAAAAGCTAGGTAACATGGAGGATCCTAGGAGAGATGCATAGATTGCGCTGGGAAGGGGAATTAGGTGAGATCTCCTGGGCAAACTGGGTGTGAAGGGGCATTAAGAAGAGGAGATGGAGATGAAAGCATGAGGTAATGGAATGGTCTATGGGGAGGGATGGAGAGAGAAAGCAATGAAAGAGATATCTTGATAGAGAGAGCCACTGTATGGTTAGGGAGAAACCTGGTGCTAGGGAAATTGCCAAGAATCCACAAGGATGACCCCAGTTAAGACTCCTAGCAATAATGGAGAGGGTGCCTGAATTGACCTTCCCCTGTAATCAAATTTCATCCAGTAATTGATGGAACTAGATGCAGAGATCCACATCCAAGCACCAGAACAAGCTCTGGGAATCCAGTCAAAGAGAGGGAGAAGGGAAATATATGAGCAAGGGAGGTCAAGATCATGATGGAAAAATCTACATAGTTGAACTAAGCTTATGGAAACTAATGAACTCTAGATTGAGAGTTATGGAGTCTCCATGGAACTGAACTAGGCCCTCTATATGCGGAAGACAGTTGTGAAGCTTGGATTATCTGAGGGGCCCCTGGAAGTAGGACCAGGATCTATCCCTGATACTTGAGCTAGAGCCCATTCCCTATGCTGGAATGCCATGTTCAGCCTTAATGCATGGAATAGGGGCTTGATCCTGACCCAACTTAATGTGTCAGACTTTGTTGACTCCCTATTGATAGAAGTTTCTGTCCCACCTGGTCTCACAAATATTTAGTCCCAAATAAACACAGAGAGGCTTGTATTAATTATACACTCTTTAGCCTATTGCTCAGGCTTATTACTATTTGGCTCTTACAACGTAAATTAACCCATATTTCTTACCTTTGTTTAGCCACATGACTTGGTACCTTTTCTCAGTAAGGTATTCTCATCTTGCTTCCTCTGCATCTGACTTGAAACTGACTCGCTGCCTTTCCAAAATTCTTCTAGTCTGGTTGCCCTGCCTGGCTACTGGCCAATCAGTGATTTATTAAACCAATATGAATGACAAATCTTTAAAGTGTACAAGAGAATTATCCCATAGTAAGTCCTCATGGGAGCTATTATCTGTTGGGAGGCATATTTGGGGGGGGGGAGTGAGCTGTGAGGAGAAGAAAGAAGGGGTGTGAGGAGGGATGGGAGGGAGAACTATAATTGGAATGTAAAATGAAATTTTTAAAAAAGATTGTCAGACAAGAATTTTCATTCATTGAAAGAATCCCCTAAAAACAAATATAAGGCATGGACAGTTTAGAAAAGCAAATGGATTACCTTCACTGCAGCAGAACTATATTAAAATGTGCATTTTAGAAGTTTCCCAGGTTGGAGAGAAATAATTCCATATAAAAGCTCAGATATATCCAAAGGAATGAAAACTACTAGAAATGATAAATGTCGGCAAGTAAATAAACTTTCTCATTTATTTGTTTAAACAAAACTGGTTTTGTGAAAAATAGCATATTTGGAATCTATTTCAAATCCATAAATAAGGTTATGATAACACAAAGGATAGAAGGGAAATTAAAGGTATGTTATTAGAAGCTTCTTTTATATAAAGTTATGTTATAATGCTGAAGGGCAGACTGTGATATATTTAAAATATCTACACATTACAGCAATGATTAAAGAAACCTTACACAGTTAAGATACATAGGTATAATACTAAGAAATAGTCAGTCTAAACAGCAATAAAAATTACAGGAGCAAAACATGGAAAAATAGATAACAAATAGCAAGATCATAGACTTACATTCAACTATATAATAATTGCATTCAATGTGATTTATGCCAGATTGGATCTATATAAGCTAAGATCTGACTAATGCTGCCTACAAAGTATAAAGTATAATATAAAGACACAGGTTAAAAATCAAAGTAAGAAAAATATACACTTTGCCAACACTAATGATATTGTAGCCAGAATGTAAATGTGAGACAAAGTAGACTTCAAAGCAAAGACTATTACCAGAGCTAACAGAATATTTAATAATAAAGGGGACAGCTCATTAAGAGAACATAACAATGGTCACAGGTACATGTCAACAAGAGAGTACTTGCCTTTCTTGGAAGGACCTTGGATTTAATCCTCGGTGCTGAAAAAAATTGATAGAATAATTGTAAGTGATTATGCATCTAGGAACAAAATGAAATATATAAAGCAAAATCCCAAAAAGACTTTGAAAAATGAACTAATTACTAATATCAGTTAGAGATTCCAACAGTCCCCTGTCAACAACTGATTGCAAAACAAATAGGATATAGTAGATAGGACTGTCTCCATTAATCCTGTTAACATCTGTAGCATACCACATCTAATACAGCCTGTCTAAGTGAACACAGACTACTCAGAGAGATCATATCTTTGGCCATATAAATTGTAAAGTATTAAAATTATTTAGAATATGTCCTGTAATAAATAAAATAAATTAGAAACCAATAACAAGAAAAATTTAAAAATTCCTCATATTTAAAAATTATAAGCATGCATTGTATTAAAGTGCTCTAGAGTCACAGAACCTATGGAATGAATAGCTGTCTATCTAGATATAGTTAGATAGGTAGATAGATAAACAGGCAGGTAGATAGATAGCTACATACATACATACATACATACACACACACAGGATTTTTGGAATGATTTACAGGCTGCAGTTCAAGTAATCCAACAACATCTAGCTGTGAATGGAAAGTTCGAGAGTCTAGTAGTTGCTCAGTCCCACAAGGCTGCAAGTCTCAGCTGGTCTTCTGTGTATGCTGGAATCTGGAAGAAGTGGGCTCCAATGCCAGAAAAGATGCACTAGCAAGGTGAGGGCAAGAAAACAAAGAGCAAAACTTGCTTCTCCTATGTCCTTCTATAGACTTCCAGCAGAAGTCATGGCCCATTGTCAACACATGTCTTTCCGCCTTAAGATTTGGATTAAAGATGTGTGTTTTCCCACCTCAAGATCTGAGTTAGAGGCCTATATCTTTCAGTCTTAAAATCTGGATCAAAGGCGTGTGTGGACCACCTCAAAGGTCCAGACTAGAAGTGGATTCACCCACTTCAAACCAAGTAGAAAATTTCTCAAAGGTGTGCCCTCCATTTCTGAATTGTAGTTCATTTCAGAATAGTCAAGTGGACAACCAAGCCTTGCCATCACATACATCTAAATAACTCACAGGCTAAAGAAGGAATCACAAGAGAGCTTAGGAAATAGTTTGCACTAAATGAGAACAAAAACACGGTGTTGTAATTTATGGGATAAATCCAGTGCAGTTCTTTTACAAAATAATAGCTTTAGTGTTCACATTGGGAAAGCAGAAAGGCACAAATTCAATTATTTTCTTTAATTTAAGTAAGTTAAAACTGAAGTAAGAAAAAATAAAGACAATAATAATGAATAGAATTCAAAGAAATATAATAGTGGAAAATTATAAAGACATTTTTGAAAAGATAAATATATGAAAAAATGACTAATCAAGAAAAAAGAAGTCATGACTCCAGATCTTACAGACTTGAGAAGATAGTGGGCAAAACTGTGAATGTAGAATACTACCATAGGAATATGACAATGAATTTTGCAATCTAAATGGATAGGTAAATTGCTTAAAAGGTATAAATTGCAAAACTTAATACAAGAATGAGAGAAAGACCTGAATATCCCAACATTAATTTAAAAAGTGAACACAAAAGTCTGCACAGACAGTGAGTTCAATGGTGAATTTTGTTGAACATCTAATGCAAAATATCAATCTTGTATAAACTCAAAAATTGGGTGCAGAAAATAATTTCCAGTTTTTAAAAAAGATATCTCAGTATGAAGTCATAAAATTTGCAGGCAAATAGATGGAGCTAGAAAAAAAAATCATCTTGAGTGAGGTAACTCAGACACAAAAAGATAAATATGTATGTATTTGCTCATATGTGGATATTAGCTCTTAAGTCAGTAAGGAGCTAGTGGGAGTGGGGTTAGATCTCCCTTGGAGTGGGAAACTGAATAGACAGTTATGGTTGTACAGGGGAGGGGGAACTAGAGTGAGAGGATCAGTTGGGGAGGGGCAGGGAAGGGGGTGAGGGAGAGAAACAGGGAGGGACAGCTAGAACTATCAGCCTTTTGAGGAGTGGTAAGGAATCCTAATATGGTAGAAGCTTTCTAAAATGTGTTAACAACACACACACACACACACACACACACACACACACACACACACACACACACACAATCCTAGGAGAATCACTGAATAATGGAAGAGATGCAGTCCCAATTGGACGTCTCATGGCAAACCCCCAAATAATCCAGGCTATTGTAAAGACTGCTGGTTACTCTACAAACTGATGGCAAGGCCCTATGCAGCTCATTGACTGTGGAGCAGTTGAGCTGGTGCCCACCTAGAACTTTCACCCCACTGACTAGTACTCATGGTACTGGAAGTACTCTGCAGGATACCAAAGGAAAAGGCAAACACCAAGACATCTACAAACCATTTGGTCTTCTACAATGGTGACCTGACTGCAAGATGAGCCAGTAATAGTGGCACAAAGCTTATGGGAGCAACCAACCAAATCTGTTCAAATGTAAGGTCTACTGCGTGAGACAGAACCCATCCCCAATACTGCTGAGACAGCCAAGAACTTAGAACTAGATAGGCCAGGGACCTAGGGGAAAACCAAATATTACTGTTCTACTAAAGGAACATTGTTGCGGGAGGTCCTTCCGCTCCTCCAGCCTATAGCCACTGAGATACCAGCCCATTGGGGCGTGCTCTCTCTCCCTTAAAAAAAGTGGCCACTTCCCTCTCCTCTCTCTCTTCACTTCCTGCTCCACCGGCGACTAGACTCCCTTCCTGGTTGCGCAGAGGGCTGATGGTGATCTGTAAGTTTTTTCCCCTTTAAATAAATACCACCCTATTAATCATAATTCCAAACTGGTGCGGCATTGTTTGTGACTTATGCCTTCAGAACATGGCAGTAAAATAGCTTCTAATGACATTGTACTATACTCATAGATCAGCATCATCACAGAGACTTCCTCCTGCAGTAGATGGGAACAAAAACAGAGATGCACAGCTGGAAAATGTGCAGATAGTGCAGACCTAGCAACACTCGGTCATAATGAAATGTCAATTGATGTGGGAGGGTCTTCTGTTTTGTGTTGATTTCATTGGTTAATAAAGAAACTACCTTGGCCATTTGATAGGCCAGCCCTTAGGTGGGTGGAGTAGACAGAACAGAATGCTGGGAGGAAGAGGGAAGTGAGGCCATCGCCATGCCTCTCCTCTCTGGGTCAGATGCCATGGAGCCAGCTACCAGGTCAGACATGCTGAATCTTTTTCGGTAAGCCACCACCTAATGGTGCTACACATATTATTAGAAATGGGTTAATCAAGATGTGAGAGGCTAGGGCTAATGGGCCGGGCAGTGTTTAAAAGAATATAATTTGTGTGTTGTTATTTCAGGTGTAAAGCTAGCCATGTAGGAGTTGGGCAGGACAAAAAAAACTCCTTCTACAAATGGCACCCAGACGTGGATAACTAAATCCACAGAAAGCCTGAGAAAGCTTGGGAAAGAATAGAGTAAAACATGTTTTCTTGGTGGCAGCAATTTCTTGGGTCTGCTCTGCTTGCTAGAGGCAAACAAGAGCTCTCACCTAAGACAGGCTTCCTGACTCAGCTTTAGCTGCAAATCCCTGTAGCTCTTTTAAGAGGTCCTGCCATGAAACACTTAAACACTGTTGATGAAAAGCTGAATGCATGCTTTTCGTTTTTCAGCTGTAGCAGGAAAAAAGCTGTGCAGTTTTAAAGTGCCAACTTTCTGGGCCGTCCTGCCAGGGCAAACTCTGACTCTTTCAGGCAGGCAGTCTGACTGAGAATGGTCTGTGAGCAGAATGCTGCAGCTTTCTTGCTGGCAAGGACCTTGAAACGCCATAGAGTTGTGACAATAAAAATGGCTACAGCCGGTATCTTCACCATGAGGCTGGAAAGCTAAGGAATGGGCTGGATCCAGCTACCAAAGCCACAGCTTTAGTCCTACTGATATTGCTTGGTAAATTAAAGACTCATGTGGTCACAGAAGAGACATATACAGTAAAAGAAAGATTCAAAGTCAAAGAAAAGCTCTAAATGGTTTACTGTGTGTTAAAAATATATGCTGGCTTGGGAGAGAAAAGAAAAAAGTTAAAGTTCTTAAAGTAAAGAAAGAAAGAGAGTAGTTGGGTGTGGTAGTACACACCTTTAATCCCAACACTTGGGAGGCAGAGGAACTTGAGGCAGGAACCTGGAGGCAAGAGCTGAGCAGAGACTGCAGAGGAACGCTGCTTACTGGCTTGCTCCCAGGATCACATCAATGACCTTTGTCTATACAACCCAGGCCTACCTGTCATGGCGGATACTGCCCACAGTGGGCTGGACACTCCATCAGTGAGCAACTAAGAAAATACCCCACAGGCCAAGCTGACAGAGGCAATTTCTCAATTGAGATTCTGTTTTCCCAGGTATGTCTAGGTTTGAGTCAAATGGACAAAACCTATGATAATATGATTATCCTAAACTAAAGATGTTTCAAATCCCAAATCAATCAAGATAACTCATCATTCAATAGGATATAGGTGAAATAATATTATCTGAAGAAATGGATCAATACAATTTGGTGAACTGTAGTATCTAATATTGACTCAACCCCAATAAGCTAAGTGTGGTGGCACACAGAGAGCAGAGGCAGAAGGACTGCAAATTTGGGGGCTACCTATGCTACATGGAGAGCCTTTGGGGAGCCTGGCTGCCCTAATTATAAAAAATTAAAACAGCAAAAGAATAAGCACATTCAGAAAAATTGTAATATCAAGAATCAGTGATGTTTTTATATATTAGTAACAAAAAAATTGAAAAAGTGAATTAAACTACTTTGTCTTGCCTTTGGGACAGGGGAGAAGCAGCTACCAAGTCCCATATAAAACTCTCCCGGTGTTCAGGTGTGACCTGAGGTGGGATGAAGGAATAGACAAAGAGGCCAACTCTGGCTGAATTAAGACCCTGTCTGGACCAGGTTCTAGGTCAGCATCTTGACAAAGAGCAGACTAATGTTTGAGCATGTTAAAAGCGGCAAAGGCACTAATCATGTTTGAGTCAGAGAATTAATTTTCAAGGCTGAAGAGCGTTAGTCACATAATCACTCTTTGATCCTGCGGCGGGCCATCCTTTTGCATTGTGCTGGCAGGTTTAGGTCTCCCTGTCTGCCTGCCTTTCCCCCTCTGACCATTCCTTCCTCCCTTCCTTCACCCTTCCCTTTCCCCTCCCTCCCTCCCTCCTTCATCCCTTCCACCCTCTCTCCATCCCTTTCTAGCACACTTCCTTCCTTTCTTTCTTCATCCATCCATCCCTTCATCTTCTAAAGTGTTGAGTTACTCTGGCAAGGATACCAGCAGAGATAGGGAGAGATTTGGGTGGTGGAGTTGAATTTGCCACCAGATTCTGTGTCACCTCAGGCAGGGCCTGACACTTTCTGAACCTCCCTGTGTTCACTGTCACCTCAGGCAAAGCCTGATATACTCTGAACACTTAACGTGAGAAGTGGGTTCCGAGACTCTGGCTCCGTCCTGTCGTGCTGACCATGCTGAGTAGAAATGAAGACTTTGGGTGTGATGCTCAACACCTCAGGAGATCAAAGAGGGCTAATGTGTATCCCCCCACCTCCCACGTACTGTAAAACTCCGTCACTAAATTTTATCAGAAGCAAAGGGCTTAGAATTCGCACAGCGAACCCCCCACAGTAGCATATCCTTATTTAATGTTAAAGTTACATTTCTGTGAAGTCATGTATCCAATGGAATCACCCTTAAATAAATATAATCTTTTTTACATGATCAACAAATTAAACTCTGACAATATGCTTGCTACTGTGGTCACCTCTGAGTTTGTCTAAAAACCCTCTGTATTTTATTGCTGTGTAAATATTTAGACGACTTTAAAGGGCTAATTTCGGATCTGTGCCTTCTCCCCTGCACAGTTTATACTTCCAGTCTATTTCTGCACTCTGGGTTTTCGCTCGAGCAGCACAATGTAGCACTCACGTTGTTACTATTTACATTTTTTTTGCAATATGCCACAGGTTTATAAAACTTTCCATTTGAATTTTTGATGTGATTAGCTGCTTTTAATTACACCTACTGCTTCCCTGCCAAGTAACAGGGAGAACGCAGAGAAATGGCCCAGTGGAGACACACGAAAAGCCAAACAGTCCTGAGGGAGACTGCTTCGAGAGCTAACTAAGTAAATCCACCTAATTTCTCCGTATACAGTGGACTCGGTTCCAACTGAAACAGAACGAGAGATAAATGGAGTGAGAAGTGCAGGTACTCTAATGTGTACAAGCTCAAGTTCCGCTTTAAACATCAGAACATAACTGATTATTTGGGGGGGGGGGTGGAGTTAAAACACACACATATATTTATATTTCACAGAAAATTGTATTTAGTGTCTTTTGACCAGACTCAACCTGGGTCGCTCAACTACAATGGCTGCCACTTGTGCCAGTGCCCACTCTGCTCTCTGTCTCTGTCTCTGTCTCTGTCTCTCTCTTTCTCTCTCTCTCTCTCTCTCTCTCTCTCTCTCTCTCTCTCTCTCTCTCTCTCTCTCTCCCCTCCCCCCTCCCTCTTCCTCCTCTTCCCCCTTTCCCTTTCCCCTCCATAACCCACTGAATAAACTATACCCAAACCCTCTTTCTGCATGGTGTGCCTATCCATCTCTGTCTCTCACCCTCTGCAGCTCCTCGTGGGACCCAGCTGCTCCTCATGAGCCCCGTTGTGCCCCTCAGGGAACTGCAGTGTTTTACCATTACACGGCAACCCCTCCCTTATACAAAATAAGAATTATTAAGAAATGTGATCGTTGTTCACGAATAAGATATGCATACTAATTGTGATGTGGGTGGTCCCGGCTGCTGACTGGAGACCTTTCAACACAGAGGTTCTACCTGAAGCAGGTGATGCTGAGTCCACCCTTCCATGATAGCTACTTGGCTAAGCATTAATCATCTGACCTAAACTCAGCCAATCCAGAGACTTAGAACATAGAAATGAACTGAGCCCCTCAGCTTCTCTCTCTCTTCCCCCTCTTCCTTCTCCTTCCTCTCCCTTCCCCTCCCTCTGCCCCTCCCCCTCTCTGGAGCAGCCTAAAGAGTCTTCAGCAGATTGGAAGAGCGGAAACCAAGAGTTAAAGATGAGACTGAAGGGAGCAGCATAGGGAGCATAGAGCAAATAGCGACAAGAGGAGGGAAAAGAGATTCTGGAACCTTCTATTCCAAGATGTAGACTTTGATTGACACCTGCTAGTGTCCTTTGCAAGTTGCCTCATTGCCTTAAATAGGTAACTGCCATTCACCTATTTTACAGCTAAGGAAACTGAGGCTCAGAGATGTCAATCAACATGTCCAAGATGGCACAGCCACCATGGAGAGGCTAAGCAGAAGCTGGAATGTGAGAAAGTCCCTACCCCCCATCCTTTCTGGTACCTCCAGAACTGCGATGAAGTTTATCTTAGCAACAACCCTGCACTTGACAGGCAACTTTGCTCTGGGATTCTGTCGTCCTGGTGGAACCTTTGATTCCATCTCTCTGGAGCTGAGTTAATTGCCAAGACTGTGGGGAAACAGCACCACCCCCTCAGTTCACCCAGCAGGACCCCAATCCTTAACAAGGCAACTTTCTGACAAAGAGTGTTAGCTGGCCTCCCGACTAAACTTTCCTAGCAGGGGATTGGAGAGGGAGAAAAACTAAAGACTGAGTACAGAAGCAGGGTGGAGGGGGCGGTTTCTTCATTGATTTCTTCGCCAATGAGAAGTCTTTAAAGAAACACATTCCAGCTGCCTCCCTCGGGTGCCTGAGCTGTTCAGCTGAGGGAGAGGGAGAAAAAAAAAATCAAAGTCTGGATCAGATCAAACTGTGATCTTTCATTCATCTGAAAAGTGTCCATCTTGGTAAACAGGAAATTAGAACTTCAAACAGAAGAAGGAGTGGGGGTTGATGTAGGAGTGACCTAGTCAAAACTGAGGCTGGAGAGCACCCACAGAGGCAGTATTTCTCTGCCCCAGACAGAACTGGCCATATGTGAAGTCAGGAAGAGAATTTGGGATTGAACTGTCTTGACTTTCTTCCACTTCCTGATGTCCTACCACTCAGTCTTTCTGATGCCTGCCCCAGAACTGCTTCCTGCAGTAGATGCTGCCCCGTCCCCAGAAGTGATTGACTGATGGCTCTGTAGACGCTTTACTATAGAGGGCAGAGGGCAGAGGATAACTTTTAAGAGGTGGCTGTTTTCTTCCACCATGTTCCTTCCTGGAATCAAACTCAGGTCATCAGGTTGGCTACAAGCACCTTTACCAGCTGAGACATCTCTCCTGGCCCTGCAACAAAGCATCACTTGAATAACAACCTCTAAACTGTAAATACCCATGCCTCACCAACCTGGATGTATTGGAGATCTGGAAGAAGAGTTGTCAAACAATTCAAAGTCTTCAAGACACTAGGACTCCGGGACTGAGGTGTGATGACCCGTTTGGTAATTGGGGGACACAGTGGGTGCCGTCCACCACTCCACTCAGCCTTTTATGTGAGTATGATAGATCCAAACTCAGGTTCTGAGTTGCTGAGGAATCCCATCTGGACGAGTGAGTGTGTGCTATCCAGGGGCGGATTGTCCCAGAAGAGAGCACAA
>NC_022012.1:17147179-17156961 GCF_000317375.1 Microtus ochrogaster
TTTCCTCCCTCTTCCTCCTCTTCCCTATCCCCAGTTCCTTGTCATCTATTGGCCTGAGCGCTGAACCACATTTCAGGCCTTCTGGGAGTTAGACTTGTCAAGCATCCAGACCTCCTCCAGAGAGAGACCCCCAGGCAGATCTCACAGATTGCAGTGACAAATTCAAATTTGTATCTTTGATAGGCCAGTGCTCGCCTACAACACCTCTTCTTCTCCAGACATTGTCCACCCTACACGCTACTAGGAGATGGGGTCTCCTGCCATTTGTTCATCCTCCGAATCATCTGGTCATTCTCCTTATAAACAGCTACTGTCAGCCACAAGCCAGGCACAGTGCTTCTGAATAGGGGTATGATAGTGTGCACAAAGGGAATCCGGTCCCTGCCCTCTAAGAGGGACCAGCAAGAAGAAATAGGCTTTCCCCAAAGAGTGCTGCAGAAAACTAACTGAAAGCCGCCTGCTCCGCTAGAGAGCAGCAGAGGCGAAGCGTGAGGTCAGGGAGCCTGCTGCAAATGCAGGGCCTCCATCCTGCTGGGGTGCTTCTCAAAGGAGGTGACTATGGCCCAAGACACAGAGAGAGAAAATCAAGGCTGTGATTGGCCCTCGGGTTAGGAGATAGGAGCAAAGGCATGTGGGTGGCCCGTAGAATGGGAGGAAATCACAGGGAGGTTTGACTTAATCAAGGGAGGGAGAGGGCCTGGCCATGCTAGTCAAGATTGTGATATGCATCCCAGGAGCAGGCCACATCTGTGTGTTCTCCCTTCTCCCTTTACCCATCAAGGCGGCCTCAGGGTCCTTCCCCCAAGGGTGAAATGCTCTCCCTTTGGACCAGTGCCCTTTGGATCTTTGTGTCTTAAGGCTCTGACATCAAGCAGAAACCATGAAGCAGAGGGACAGCTATGTAAGGGAGGGAAGCCAGAAGTGATTGGGAGGCTTGGTTGGCCAAGCACACATGGGGGCAACTTGGCCCCTTGCATGAGTCTAATTTAGAGGTTTTCCCAGCGGGTGGCCCTAACTCATCCAGTACCATTCAAGGATGCCCTCCCTTCCAAAGGGCTGCTCTGTCTTAATTTAAACCAAACCCCAGTTTTCTGTAATTTCAGATGGTAAGGAAACACTGGACGGGATGTGGAACCGTGTGGTTTGTGCAGAAGAACTCAACCATGACTCACTCTACACGCTGGGTGCTGGTTGGGTGCTCACCGGCTTCCCCAGCTTGGGGTTTCGATGATGACGATTAATACGGGGATGCTGGGGAGGTGGGGAGCGTGGGCTTCTGGGACGTTCCAGTGAACAACGGGGGAATTAGGACGAAGAATCACAGCTGCTAATTGATGCATAGAATAGAACAAATTCCCTCTCATCACAGAAAGTATTGTGTTTCGTGTTAAGAAAAAGAAAGACGTTTGCCTATAAACTAAGCTGGGAAATGCAGAGAAGAAATTGCTGGCCAGAGGGGTGTGCTGGGACTGTAATGAAATGTGACACACAGACTGGGGAAGGGAGGGGCCTCAGTCAGTGAGGGCATTTTCCTTTTTAACATGGAGGGTTGGCTCCCTCCTGGTGGCATCTCGGTACTCAGCAAATGCTCCTCACATGGCCAGAACTCCTTTGTCAGTGATTGCCCCCAAGCTCCACAGCCAACACCCTGAGAAATGGTCCCATCCGGGTTCCGAAGAGCCGTGGGGAAGATGTGAGCTCCCTTCCCCCTTGCTGCAGCATCAAGTTCACAGAGAGGTGTTTGGGTCCTTGGCTGCATCTGGTGAAATGAGCAACAAACCAGGCTAGAGGCACTGAGTCTGAACCATCTACACAACTCCAAGATTGGGGCAGAGCCTCCGTCACCGGAGTTTCTGCAGAAGGTCAGCTCACCTGTTGCCTCCTCTGTTTGTCTGCCCAGTTGACCTCTTCCTCAGTGTCGTCTCTCTGGGCTTGGTGAGAACCTGTGATGGCCCTGTCTCACCGTGACCTGCTGGGCTCGAGATTGTCTTCAGAACGGAAGCACTGCTCAACCCCAACTCTAGGCTGCATTCCTTTCCCGTCCCTCCTGTGGAGTGGAGATGCTAAGGGGTGTCCGTTATTTATATGGGCTGGCTTTAATGGATAAAACTTAGAGAGAGACCCTATGTCTACACAGCGGTTCTTTATTAAAAGGTATATACACTGGATATTCAAATGTCTGAAAGCCCTGTGAGCCAATCTGTGGTTTCTTGGGGGTAGATTTGGTGAGAGGTGTCTGGAAATGCTTTTCTGGTGAAGCCTTAAGGAGGAATGTCTTTGGGTATCAGGAAAACCTTCATCTGGGGACTGGTAGACGGGCTGACCCTTGCTAGATATTTGTGGGACCCAATTAGGTGGACCAAACTGGGATTAGCCAGAACAAACAAGTCCCGCTGATGTAGTCATTCTGCTCGGAGGAAGCCTCTTGCCCACGTATGCAATTCCTGAAAGGGCCACTTACAAGCCACTGGGTTAAGTGTCCTTACAAGGAATTCTCTCTCTTCACCCCTGACTGAGTTGATTAAATTGCTTTCTCTCATAAGGTAAAGTACACAAGTCGTCCCTGGTTTTGCTACAGAGCAATTCTAGACAGTAGGATTTTGTTTACTTTCAAAAGGATTTAAAGAGATTAAAAAAGAAAAGAAAATAAAACAAACAAAAATAAACCAAAACCTTTTTAAAATCATGTGATTGTCTTTCTTCCTAAAAGGAATGAAGATCTATTTGGGGGTATGTTTTAAATCTTTTGTGGTGAAAAAATCCCATTATTCTTCTGACAGATACTGACGACTGGCTGGTCACTCAGAGATAATTATTTCCCATTATTAAATTGGTAGAGGCATGAGGAAGCTGTTCTAAGATCTTGAGCAGGTACGAGGCAGGCGGATCTCTGTGAGTTCGAGACCAGCCTGGTCTACAGAGCTAGTTCCAGGACAGGCTCCAAAGCCACAGAGAAACCCTGTCTCGAAAAAACCAAAAATAAATAAATAAATAAATAAATAAATAAATTGGTAGAGGCAACTTTTGGGTTAATTTTTAAGGTTGGGAAAATTACTGAGAGAGAAGTGAGGAAGGAGATCTTCTGGAATCAATTCTGAAACATATTTACATGAGATCTTTATGGGTTACTCGTACCTGTTCAAGATCTTAGAACAGCTTCCTCATGACCTAACAATAGAATACACAGAATATTCAGTGTTCCTTTTTCTATACTTTTACAAATTCTGAGGAAAATGATTTCCCTTCCTCCTGGAACCTCTCTGTGGGCCAGTGAGAGGGATACTTCTTGCCTCCAGACTGCACAAGTTGTAATTTGTCATTGTACCTACTTACCCAGTCCACCCTGTCAGCCCCTCCGGAACCTGCAAAAGCAGCGGCTTCATTCAAGGGCACAAGCAACCTTTCTTCATGTTCACACTCAACACTAGAGGTTTTCAAGGGCATCAGTAGCAGACACAGGGTTGTTTTTTTTGTTTGTTTGTTTTCCAGGCCTTTCACTGGTCTCCAGTGGTTGTTGTACGGGACAGGCTTTCCAGGGAGATCTGTGAATGAAAACCTACAGGCCCCTGCTTCCTTGATTGGTCTGACCATTTGGGGAATGGCTGAGGTTTAGTTGGGTCATGAGTTCTAGTAAACCTCATAGACTTCACAGAACCAGCAGCTTCTGCCCGTGTGCTGTGTGAGGTGCAGCACGTGAGCCATAGCATAGCATGAACACACATGCCTACAACAAGGCACCATGGGCTTTTGAACAGCTCATGGTCACATCACACGCCCAGTCTCTCTGTGTCTCCTTTTCCCTGTCTGAATCAGAGACAATAATGATCCCTTTGTGGTTGAGGTGAAGACTGAATTGAATAATTGTTGTGAAATAGTTGTGGGTTCGTGGTAGGAATCGCAAATAGCACTTCCTGACCTTTGCCTGTGCCTGTCTGATGCTCCTAATGTCTCTCTATCGGTCTCTATCTCAAACGGTCTCTTCTGCTCAATTAGAAAGGAACAGTGCGGGGCACAATATGAGACTGCAGTTGACATTGTTCAAGCCTTTGGCACATGGGCTTGTAGGATGGAAGATCCATAGAGGCCAGGACAGTTCCTGGTCGGAAGTTATAATCTGTCACTCTAAGGCAAAAGGACTGAGTTCCATAGTTGGGCTAAAAGACAACACCAAGCAGACTTTGGCCATGTTTATTCTTACATGGTGGGGACGGCAAACGATGAACTATTCCCACAGTGACTGAGCTGGCAGCAGGAGTCCTGATGTGCACAATCAGTTGTTTCCCTTCCCTAATGACTTGGGGATTTGAGCTGCCTCTGAGGGAAAGCGTGGAGAGGTGAAGCTGTCTGTCAGTGTTCTTGCTGCGGTCTCTGTCAGTCCCGTCTTCTGTGAGTTCTTCCTCTTCTAAAGCGTACGATGCCCAGTGCCTCCCATCTCCCTAATTTGATCCCACCCCAGACTGCATTCTTTCTACAATATAGTCATCCTTCTTGTTCTGCAGGGTTTATAGCCATGTAACCAGTTGTTGGTCCAAAAAATATTGAAATAATTTTTATCTTTTCTGAACACACACAAACTTTTCCCTGTCCTCTAAACAATACTGTACAGTGACTCACATCATGTTACATATTATGGTAATCTGGAGATGACTTAAAGTGCATGAGATTGTATATGCAAACGCTGAGCAAATCATTGTACACAGGGCAGCTGCGCAGCCTTGGATTTTGGTATCTGAGGGAGTCCCAAAACAAGTTGCCAAGGACACTGAGGGACAGAACTTATTAGTCACCTCATAGTTGCATGTCTTAGCTGAGGATTTGCATGTCTGGCCTGGAATTACCCTCATGTTGCCCCTCTCTGCTCAGAAACCCTGTGTGTGGACTCAAGAGAGGAAGAAAAAAAGAAGTTTGCTCTGAGCTTCCCAGGATGCTGAGTCCCCAGCTCTGAGTGGGCTCCAAAGTCAAGCTCCATGGCGTGGCTGAAAGTGTGCTGAGCCAATGGAGAAGGCCCTTCAGTTTCCTCCTGGGAACTGAAAGCAGAGGCCTTCTTCTGCTGTGTGGAGAAATCTCAGACACAGAAATGCTTAAAACACAGCCAAGTCAAAATCAGTCCTGGAAAGAGGCATGTCAGGGCCTCATACCGAATCCTGCCTTTCCAGACCTCAGAACCAATCCTATTCCTATAGCTGCAGCCACGCCATGCTGGGAGCCAACCCAGTGCCCTTCCAATAAGTGGCCTCCGTGATTGCTTAAAGCAGCCCATGTGGTATTTCTATTGCTTTTCTCCGGACAAGCCCTGTGTGCTTTGACTGGTTCCCTGGAATTGGGTTCTCCGGACAAGCCCTGTGTGCTTTGACTGGCTCCCTGGAATTGGGTTCTCCGGACAAGCCCTGTGTGCTTTGACTGGCTCCCCGGAATTGGGTTCTTCCAGTCACGCCTGAGCCTCCCACTGTAGGAGTCAGTAAGGCATTTTTCTTTGAAGTGTCCTCTTCAAAGAACAACATTCAGGAAATAAGTAGGAAATTAAATTCATTGCAAGATTATAGGTCTGTATGCTCTGTTCGGGGTCTAAAGGTTCAATGTATAAGTATGGGCAGTTAAGGTAAAGACACTTTATTTTTTAAAGGGCAGCGGCAATGGTAATTGAATTTTAGACCATTGCAGACAGAGTTCAAGTCAACACACGCATGACAAGAACTCTGACAGAAATTAGTGCTGATTATTGGGTCTCTGTTTCAGAGTATGACCTCAGTAGGGTCATGGATGGTACCCAAAAGGCCCGTAAGATTGTAACAATAATTTTGAAAGCCACGGAGATGTTATCTCCACCTTAGAGCTCTGCATTCAGAGAGAAATCTATCCAGAGTGATGGAACACTAGATAGGAAAGCAGAGCCCTAACTCGGGGCAGAGAGGGAAAAGCAAGTCGTTCCCCTAGTGACTTAAAGCAGGGGAGAAAACCAGTTTCCTCTTATATGATAGTTCTTGATTTAAAAACAAAGAAAGAGGTTCCCGTGAGAGATTGGGATGAAGTAGACTGCACAACAGAATGATATTTACATTGTTCCCTTCCAGGAACTTTTGATTGTGCTCACATGTGTGTGTGCGTGCGTGCGTGCGCGTGAGTGAGTGCGTGCGTGCGTGTGTGTGTTTGATCGATAAGGCCTTCTGAGTGCCAGTTTGCCTGCATTCCATCTCCTCTAACGTTTTGATATGTGCACTGAAAGGAAGCCCAAGGGTCCAGTTGATTTCTTCTTGTGTGACCCTCCAGTTCCTTTATGTTATGACCAAGCACTGAGACCTCAGTGAGGTGGCTTTTTTTTGTTTATTTTTTTAAAGAATGTATGGAGTTTTTTCCCTTAAGGATCATTATGTCATCATATTTTGTAGATAGCCTGTAAACTCTGACGTATCTATGTGAACTGCCAGTGATTTGTGCAGATGAGATAAAGCATTTCATGATTGCATTGAGTTTTTAAATATTGCTTTGTTTTTCTAACTACTCTTTGTATATTACTATTTAAGTACATAAAAGATCAAGGTTAAAAAAACAAAACATGGTTTCCTTTCTCTTTTTTGTCTTATTTAATATTTTTATTTCCATTAACATTTTGTGATATTGTTATATACTTTAATATTGAATATTTCAACTTGATATCTTATTGTCATCTTCTGTTTAATTCTTCTAATAATTTCATTTTAAATATATATCTTTTAACTATAAGTGTAGAGATTATTTTCCCTTATCTTGATCTCTTTCAACAGGAGATTTGTACTTTCCATTACAGACAATTTCAGCCCTACAGAGAGGAAGAAAGTGATGACTGTCATAGTCCTGCATCAAGTGTGACCAGTTCACCAATTTTCATCATTTTACAACAAAGATGTTATAAAATTTTGGAGAATTGGTAGAACTGGTTTTCTTTTGGGTTTGTAGGTAGAAATGATCAAGGAGAAAGAAGAAATTGATGTCAAAGCTAAAAGTATCCTCTTTATTTTGTACTTCTAGTTATATATATAATTTCTTAGCAAATCCTCCAAAGAACTGGGTCATGTCTAATAGTCTGTAAGGGTTGCATCTGACGCTAACTTCCTTTTTATCTGTTGTCTTTTCTTCTATCCAGATTGCCCTCTCTCGGATTTGAGACATAATTTTTTCTCCTAAAAGATGTCCTTTCATCATTCCATCATTTCTGGGCTAACATTTCTGGGGTTCTCAGTGATTAGCAGTTCCTATGAATAAGGCTCCAGTTCAAAACAGTTTTTGCCTCTTAATGCTGGATTACTATGCTTCAACTCTGTCCTGAAGGGAAGTCGGGTGGTTTTCTTTGGGGATTTTAATAATTTCTTCATCCTTTGTAATGCACAGAGGCGAAAATGATGTTCTCAGAAAAGCGTAGCGCCAGCATACCTGACTGGCAGGCACGTGTGAGCCACCGAGAGCCGAGTGAACTGATAACTCAATTGAAAGGCTTTGTCATCTCCCTTCCGCTTCTTTCTACTCTGGAAGAACTGGATAACTCAATGCCTTTCTGCCTTGCTTTTCTTTCTTTTTTTTCAGATTTTTTAAACTTTTGTGTATGGATTTACGTTTTGTCTGCATATATGTCTACACACCAGAAGAGGGCATTGAATCCCACGGGACAACAATTATAGATGGTTGTGAGCCACCATGTAGGTGCTGGCAATTGAACTCAAGTCCTCTCTAGAAGAGTACCCAGTGCCTTTAACCCTTGAGCCATCTGTAACCCCTGCTTCACTTTTCTCAAAGAGTTTTGTCTTCTTTCCAGTTGGCTGGAGCAGAAAACTGTTTGGAAATAGCAGAAGGGCTGAAGCTGTATCTTGGGTTTCTCGTAATTGAAAAGGAAAAGGACGGTCTGCCTTTGCTAACGAGCTGGGTACAGATCCAGACTCTTCCCCAGCAGAATATCAGGGAGATGGAACTGAGCCACAGAAAAGGCCTCAAGCCGAGAATAACAAGGATTTTGTTATGTTGTCCACTCCAGGACCCATTCTGTTATTTTCATAACATTCTAAAAGATTTCTCATCTGCAAGTAATTAGTTGCAAAATAATCTATCTCGGGACTGTGGGTTAGCGAGGGGTTGGGCAACGGGAGCTCCAGCTGTGGCCTAGCAATGTGTCAGTCTTGTGTTCCTTCTGCCTTTGTCTGCTTGTGCAACTGGAAATACATTATGTAGATACAGGCTGGCCCTGCACACTGCCGAGCCCAGCCAATTGCCTGCCAAGTGTACCGTCAACAATAGTCCCTCACATGCCCTGTAAACTCCCTGTCTACAGAAGTCCTTCCCAAATGCTGCCTGGATTCATTTCCACAGCACCCTGAGAGACAAGAGAGGTTATCTGATGGTAGTTGTTAAATAGGTGGCATGGTTTTCTCTTGTTATTAATGTTTCTTGTGTTCTCTCCGTGTAATCCATAAAAAAGAAATCATTGTGACAGCTCTGTGAACAGCCACGATTTATGCAGACATACACATGTAACCAACACCCAGGTCAGGAAAGAGAGCAATGCCAATACTCCCATATTCCCTCCAGCTACCCATCCACCAAGGAAACCACTCTCTGACTCTAAAGCAGTGATGGGAATATTTGAATGAATTTGGTATGGCACAGGAACCCCGCAATGCATCCATTATGTATGCCTGCCTCGTACACTTATCCTTACTTGATAAAAGACACTGCATGGCATGGGGAAACAGCAAAGGAATGAAGGTCTAACTTGAAGAAAGCTCCTCTGAGTTGAGACCTACCAGCTGGCTTCAGTGGATGAAGGAGAGGCACAAGGAACACTAGACGCTCTCTCCATTTCTGTTACAAACCGACCCCAAACTCAGTTAACACAGAAAGAGAACAACGTTTCCTTCCTTAGGGCTTGGAGGGCAAGGTGAAAATCTTTTTCCTACTATGGGCTTCTATAAATTTAGGCTGCAAGTACTTAACTTCATGGTCACTTTGGTTCTACTTAGGCCAAAGGCAAGGATCGGGGGTGATTTTTTCTACAGACTTTCCTGTGTGGCTATGTATTTCAGTCAGTTACCACGGGCAGGTTCACCTTGTACTCTAGTAAAAGGAGAGATGTTTTGCTGGAACGTAGAAGCTAGGAGCCAGCACCTAATTTACTCCTTCCTTGGAGGAATGTCTCCCCATGGATGAAGTCCTTCCTTGCAAATACACTGTTTTGAGTTAATTTATGATCAATGACCACTGTATTGTTGTTATTTTACCTCTTTTAAGATCATTTAATCTGGAATAGGATTTCTGTTGTCGTTTTAAAGTAGTGTGTGTGTGTGTGTATGTGTGTGTGTGTGTGTATGTGCGTGTGTCTGTGTGTGTGTGTTTAGGCTACTTGAGCAAAATAGTCCTAAATTTCAATTTGTCTCTTTCTGAATGATTCAGTTTATATTAAATAGCTTAGGCAAAATCATAATATATTGTATATGAAATTTCAGTGTGTTTTTTTCTCCTTGTAGTTCTAAAAGCTTATTATTTAATTAAGTTTGGAGTGTTGGCATTTTCTTATGTTTTGATACTGCTTGGGGAACAGTAATTTTTCACCCAATAAGACTTATTGAGGTGGGGGCCCTGTTTTCTGCTTCATCTCTTTTTTTTTTTTTTTTGAGACTGTTGTTATGTGGCCCAAGCTACCTGCAAACACTGACCCTGCATGAGTTCTGGGATTACAGCCCTGCACCACTGGGCTTCTGCTTCCCTCCTACAGTCCGTCTACACGGACAGTGCACTGTTCCCCTACAGTCCGTCTACAC
>NC_022012.1:17157349-17162149 GCF_000317375.1 Microtus ochrogaster
TTCCCTCCTATAGTCTGTCTACACGGACAGTGCACTGTTCTCCTACAGTCCGTCTACACGGACAGTGCACTGCTCCCTCCTACAGTCCGTCTACAGGGACAGTGCACTGTTCCCCTACAGTCCGTCTACGCGGACAGTGCGCTGTTTCCTCTTTGTTTTGAGATAGTTTCTTTCTCTGGACTAGCCAGTATGTCAGGCAGACAGAAGTGAGGGGTTGATGCTGGTGGGTGGCATTTTTTCATCTGGGAATCTCCTCCCCTGTTCATGAAGTTCTTTCATTTTCTAGTGGAGGAGGGTGGGTGTCTTCTGATTATCACTTTTCATCCCATTTAATTTCTGGTTCTTTGTCTTCATGACCAAATCCCAGAAGCTGTGTTCCTCAGGTCACCACTTCTCCTGCCCAGCTACTGCCCTCTCAAGCATCCCAGACTGCCGTGGTGTGTGCAGAGCCCGCCCTCGCCGCTGTGGTTTCCATAGGTGGGCAGACTTGCTACCTCTTACTCAAGCTGTACTTTCCATTTGGAATGGGGCATTCTTTTCCTGGGGCTATTTTCTCTTTCTTTACATTGATCATTATGAATTGGGTAATTTACTTACCGATTCGAGTATGTTTGCGGTATTGCCACGCGGAGTCTCGTATGTATGCTAGAATCAGGCTGGCGGTGATTCTACTTCCTCATCTCATTAATTGTGCTTTTGGGATATTTATAGAACATGGCGTATTTATTCTCTGCATTGTCGTCACGTGTCTATCCAATTGGTTCTCATTCACTCTGTCATTTTAACCGCCCCACCCACTAGCCTGTAGACACGCTCACTAATCGTCAATGGACCCATAACAGTTCCCCACATTCATGCTCTCCGCTGTATTTTACTGCTTCTCTTTGGTTGGGGATTTACATTGGAGATGGAAGGGTAAGGTGTGTTTAGCATGAACAGATTCAACTCGGGCCATTTTGAGGGATGAGCATTGGCTCGGAACAGCCATGCAATAAATCTTTGTACAATCAATGATTACAGAGAAAAGTAAACTGGATAAAGTTGCCCAAATGTGAGGAGAACCAAAGAGTCTTTTTAAACACTGAGTTAAACATAATAAATCCCATATTCTTAGGGAGCTTCATTGGCCATTTAGAATTTTGAGTATACCAGAAACAAATTCCCTAGCACTGTCAGACTGGGAAGGCCGGATAATTAAGTTAGTGTTTGGTGGAGTCACAATTTGATGCACTGTCAAAAAAAAAAAGGAAAGAAAAGAAAAGAAAGAAAGGAAGGAAGGAAGGAAGGAAGGAAGGAAAAAGCAAAAACCCCTCAAAAAACAAAACAGAACAACAACAATAACAACAACAAAAACAAAACACAAAGAACCTTCGATCTCAGGGGGACTTCGTTGTGGGAGATTCTGGATTCAGCGACCACAAGACCTTGTCAGTCCCTTTTCTCCCATTGTTCATGGGTGGTGAAGAGTCAACCAGAGAAACAAATGAGGCTTGCTGCTCCGGATGTGGTCAGCTTCCATAAATCACCTCTTCCATTGTCTGGATACATTTGAGCATCCAGTAGTTTATTTCCAAAGTATATAAAGAAGCAGAGGCCAAGGGTGTAATCTTGGAGCTGTTTAAATAGAGTGCTTCCAGTCAAGGCGGGCAGCTGTTCCCAATTATTAGTCCATATATTCTAGGTGCCAGGGAAAACCCACAAGGGTGTCACTAAATTGAATTTTAAAAATGACCTTCTGTTCAGATGAAAATCTCGCTGCCCACCCCACAACACTGGACCCCTATTGAACAAGTTAGCAATGTCGCTGCTGCCTGTAGCGGGATTTGAGCTATCACACAGGCTACCTTTCAGGGAGCCCTTGGTGCTGCTGTTAGGTTAAAAGGACAAGCCAGAGCCTTGCAAGAAGGTCAGGCTGTCATGATGGGTGGGCACGATGCATATGTACTGTGGCGGAGTCCAAGTCCAAGCGGTGCCTTTCTTCCTGATACGCTGTTTTCCAGGCCCACGGAGGTGCAGCAGGTCTTGAGGCCCATTCTGCTAAGAAGCACAGCCCTCCTGGGAGCTGACGACCGAGAACAAAATCTGCTGCTGCAGAGAAGTCCTTGGAAACCATGGGGCCCCAGAGAATGACAGAGCTGGCTTTCAACACAAAATTGTCCCGTGGAATGTCCTTGCTTCCCTTCCCCCTAATCTCATTAGCCTTGCGACTAAAGGACACAGCCTCTGGAGTCGCATTGCCTACCCTTGTATCTTGGCTTCATCTTGTGTCGTGGGACCTTGGACAAGTTAGTTTACTGTTTTCATTCTGTTCAATTTTCACTTTCGTATCTATGAAATGGAGCTAGGAAGCTGCTAACTTGATAGGGGTGATGTGGGGTTTTAGCAAAGGAATCCATTTAAAGTTCAGGCCACGCGTTTGTGGGCAATGCTTTCCTCCTCCTGACCATCGTCACTGCCCATGTCCTACACAAGGGCTGCACTCAGGAGACTTAAAGACCTTTCCCGATGCCATCCATGTGCTGAACATGGTCTACTTCACCTAGTCAAAGCAAACTGTTTTCCTTTTCTTCTCCATGTGTGTGGACATTCCCAGAGATGTTTGATCAACTCTTTCACCAAGCACAAAGCTAACGCTGTCTTTTGTTGGGCAGAGAGTGGAAACACTTCCTGAGGTCCCTGGCCAAGCTAGAACGTTGCCATGTGCAGGTTTTGTAAGTGACCTTAGACCAGTGAAAAATTCCTCATTGTCCACTTTCCCATGGTGATTTCCAGAACTGAAGCGGGGGGGGGGGCGAGGGGGGAGAAACCCATTTGGTGCATGCCAGGGTAAAACACAAAGGCAGTGTGTATCATCTATATGCCCCACAGAGATCTATCAATACAGGGCTTCATTCACAAATATGAAAATGGCCCGTTTAATTGGTTGTCAGGGCTAGTGAGCTTCTGTGTTAAAGCACACATGAAAATGCTTTGAACAGCGGCACAGAGAGTTTATTTAGCTGTTCTCTTTTACTGCAGCGAGGTGCCAAGCTGGCTCCAGAGAAATCTTGCCATGTGGTGCCTAGGAGTCTAAGTCCTAAATTGAAAGCCCTGGCTGCTCTCTGTCCTTCTTCTGTCAGGAGTAAGAAGGCAACTTCAGGAGACGCGGGCCTTTTAATCCACACGCATGAATTCTTAATAGTTGATGTTTATGAATGTTTTTACATACAGTTTTTATGGCCTATTTTACATCTGTAGGTTTCCTAGATTATACGTCCCCGAGTTCAATGTTTCCCCTTTATTCCCTAGACCTGACTGCATTTGATATGTGGCATTTGATATGCTATCTTTTATTATGCACAAGTCCTTTGATCACTGCCGAGGAAAGGCGCCACATAGATGCAGAAATGCATTATAATCATGCAGAAGAGAGGCTTTATGGGCCACGTCCAGTTTAGCGACACACATTCACATGCCGCTGAACGGAGGAGTGTACAAGGCTGAGGAATGTTAACACCAAAGTGTCTGTTCAGATATATAGAGCTACTTGAAAGCATTTATAGTACACAGTCCACTGACGTAAACACACAAAAAGACATATGCACACTGTAAATATCTCTCCCTACTCAATGCACTTGCACACTCAACACTAAGATGGAGGACAGAACCTTGCAGGGTCCCTCATGTTGCTGCCCATTTTCACATGGCTTTCTCTGAATTCTGGACATACAGCAGATCGGAGCACATAGAACGGACTGTTTGAGGCCCAGCTCCTTGTTTTCACACTGTTGGCAAGATCCATCCATGCAGCAATTTTGTTGTTGTTGTTGAAGAGGCATGTAGTTCTGATTTCTTTCTCAGCACATTTTAGAATGGCCAAGATCAAAATTCTGAAAACAGCTTATGCAGGAAAGAATGTGGGGTAAGGGGAACACTACTCCATTGTTGGTGGGAGTGTAAACTTGTACAGCCTCTTTGCAAATCAGTATGGCAATTTCTCAGAAAATAGGAAACAACTTACCTCAAGACCCTGTAATACCACTTTTGGTTATATACCCAAAGGATGCTTAATCATACCACAAGGAAATGTGCTCAGCTATGTTCATAGCAGCATTATTTGTAATAGCCAGATCCTGGAAACAACCTAAATGCCCCTCGACTAAAAAATGGATGAAGAAAATGTGCTACATTTTCACAATGGAGTACTACACAGCTGTAAAAATTAATGACATCTTGAAATATGTAGGCAAATGGATGGGTCTAGAATAAAACACATTGAATGAGGGAACCCAGACCCAGAAAGACAAATATAATATGTACTCATTCATAAGTGGCTTCTATAAATAAAATAAAGAAAAAAACAACCTATAGGCTACAACCCCAGACGACCTAGACAACAAGGAGGACCCTAAGAGAGACACACATGGATCTACATAGGAAGGAGAAAAAGACGAGATCTCCTGGGTAAATTGGGAGCATGAGAGTCACTGGAGAGGGGAGAAGGGGAGAGAGAGGAAGGGAGGGGAACAGAGAAAAATGTATAGCTCAATAAAAAAAATTAAAAAGTCATATGTTTTCTCATTTTGTTTCTAAAATGTGTCAAAGTATAAATTTTAACAAGGCATCTTTCATATCAGTTGTCTAAGAACCTAAGTGGCAAGTTCTGCTTTTAATTTATAAGAAGGTAAGTTTTGTCTTTAAGTTTCTTCTTTCTTTCTTTTTTTTTATTGAGAAAAGAAGAAAAAAAAACAAGTTTCCACCTCCTCCCAGCCTCCCATTTCCCTCCCCCTCCTCCCACCCTTCTCCCCCACCTCCCACCCT
>NC_022012.1:17164279-17191493 GCF_000317375.1 Microtus ochrogaster
TCCCTCCTCCCATCTCCCCCCTCTGTCCCCCTCATTTACTCTTCCCCTGTTTCTATTCAGAAAGGGGCAGGTGTCCCACGGTTATCAACAAAACAAGGTGTTTTATTGCTGTGAGGAGACACCCCGACCACAG
Organism: Microtus ochrogaster; assembly: GCF_000317375.1. Classification (NCBI taxonomy): domain Eukaryota; kingdom Metazoa; phylum Chordata; class Mammalia; order Rodentia; family Cricetidae; genus Microtus; species Microtus ochrogaster. The sequence goes on from NC_022012.1 coordinate 17,164,413, forward strand.
TAACTCTTGTAAAGGAAAACATTTAACTGGGGCTTGCTTACAGTTCAGTGGTTCAGTCTCTTATCATTCAGTGGGCAGGACAGGGCAGTGTGAAGGCAGACATATTGCTGTAGAAATAGCTAAGAGTTCTACATCTTGCAGGCAACAGGAAGTGGTTTGTCTCACTGGGCAGGCTTGAGCATACGTGAGCCCTCAAAGCACAGTGACATATTTCCTCCAACACGATCATACCTATTCCAACAAGGTCATACTTCCTAATGGTGCCACTCCCTTTTGAGGCCATTTTCTTTCAAACCACAATGCATGGCATATCAAGTTGCAGTGAAACTAAGCACCTCTCCATGTACTAAGACTGGGCAAGGTGACCCAGTATGAGAAGGAAGGTCCCAAAAGCCAGTATAGGAATTGGAGACAGTTCCTGCTCCCACTGATAGAGCTGCACAACTGTCACATTGTAGTGATGAGGCAAGCAGGCCTGCTTTTCGTCCCACCCAGGTCCCGCATGGCTAGCTTAGCCCTGGAATAATTACACGGAAACTGTATTCATTTAAACACTGCCTAGCCCATGAGTTCTAGCCTCTTATTGGCTAACTCTCACATCTTGATCAACCCATTTCTAATAGTCTGTGTACCACCACGAAGTGGTGGCTTACCGGGAAGATTCTAACCACTGTCCATTTGGGGTAGGAGAAGCATGGCGTCTGCCTGACTCTGCTTTCTTTCTCCCACAATTCTTTTCTGTCTTCCCTGCCTACTTATGTTCTGACCTATCAGGCCAAGCAGCTTTCTTTATTAATTAACTACAATAATGGTCTGAATGGCAAGATATGGCCAAGTGCAATAGTGGCACAAGTGGTATGGGTGTAACCAACTACTTTCTGATTGGCTTCATGTCCCTCTGCACAGGAGGAAACACATGGCTAGGTACTACAAATCTGGCCAAGACATAGTCACAGGCCCAAGGAGTATCTGCTAATTAGATATAATATCAAACTACCCTCTAAATTTATAACGTTCTACCCATAAATTAATTCAGATCTCAAACCTTACCAGAGAAGGTTTGTGTGTGTGTGTGTGTGTGTGTGTGTGTGTGTGTGTGTGTGTGCAGTGGACAGTGGTTAATTCAGGAATTCACACTGCTCAAGTTTGAGTTCAAGTGCAGAGAGTAAGTGCTGAGGGAGTGCTTAGCCACAGTGGGGCATATTAGCATCACACTCCACCCCAGGTCAGAAATCTTAATGAAAGAGGGTTGGAAAGACTGTAAGAGCCAGAGGCCAGGGAAGACTGGAGCAAAGCAGCAGCCTTTGTGGGCATGGCAGGGGTACTGCACTCAGGAGCGCATGGGTCTTCTGGGCATGGCAGGGCTGCTGCACAGGGAGCTCATCATGGCTCTGTTGGATATGGCAGGGGTGCTGCACTGGGGAGATCATGGCTCTGCTGGGCATGGTAGGATGCTACACTGGGGAACTAATGGCTCTGTGGGACATGGCAGGACAGCTGCACTCGGGAACTCATGGCTGTGAATGGGTGATGGCTTCTGGAGGAAGGGAAGTCAGGTGGGTTAAGGTTGTGGCCCATGGCATGTTGACCATGCTCCAGTGGATTGTCCTATAGACCTAGAAATATGGAGTGGCATTGATTGTACTTGATGGGTTGTTAAAATGACAACAACAACAAACCCATAAACTTGGGGTGGGGAGGGGATGGGATGGGTCTGGGGGGTGAATAGTCTCAAAATACTTCATAGAAAATTATCAAAACGATAGTACACACATCTTTAATCTTTGAAAAAGCTTATCTATTGCTAACACAAATACTTAATTTTAACATATTCCAATTTACATATACTTTTCCTGGAGGAAAAATTAATACTTTTGCTCTATTAAGAAATATGTTTCAGCCAGGCAGTGGTGGCACACGCCTTTAATCCCAGCACTCAGGAGGCAGAGGCAGATGGATCTCTGTGAGTTCAAGACCAGCCTGGTCTACAAAGTGAGTTCCAGGACAGTCAGAGATGTAACACAGTGAAACCCAGTCTTGAAAAATAAAAATAAAATAAAAGAGAGAAAGAGAGAAAGAAGGACAGAAGAAATATTTTCCTCTTACAAATCACGCTTTCTTCTGAAAGAGCTATTGCTTTGTGTTTTTAATTTAGATCTAAGGACTATTAGGAATTTTTTAAACTTGTGGCTTAAGGGAAGAGTTGGGATAGGTGGCTTTTTAAATATATTAACTGTTAATTTAACTGCATTCGTCATTCCTTAGAAAGATCAGCCTTTGCCTTGGAAGACACTTTGGAACAGGTTTAGAGCTGAAATTCCCCGGCAGGCATGTCTTCCATTTTTCTTGCATAGGTTTTCTGACTCTTGGGTAGTGGGACCAGCAGGGAATGTGTTTAAAGTTTGCTGGTTGCTCTCACAGGTTGAGTGACTGCAGGTGACTGTCACGCCTGGGAACAGAGTCTCAGCCATACTTACTCAGGACCTTTAGTTTGTGTTGGAGCAAGTGTGCCTCCTGTAAATTACTGTGGAGAGAATGATCCTGTAAATTACTGTGGAGAGAATGATCCCAGTTAATTTGGGGGATTCCATTTACTGCTCTAATACTAACATTCTCTCCCCCCAGCAACCAACCACTAGCACCTACTCTACCGCCTCCCTGTGGAACCAAGCCACCCTGAAAGCAAACTCTCTGAATCAGCTTGCTTGCCTCCCTAATGGAGTGTGAGCGTTTGCCTTCTTATCTTTCTGTTGGTTCCATCACATTCAGTTAGTCTTATTGAATACTACTATTTGCAAAGATTGTTCTAAAATCAGCATAATTTTGGGAATGAGGACATTTCAAGCAGAGGGAAAATAAACCCAGAATAACACAGTTGAGGCACTGAGATAATTTTCCATGTGCACCACCCCTCAGTAAATTGCATGGCAAGACCACCATACCATTGACATTCAAACAAAGTCAACCTCAAATGCCAGATCAAATTGAAACTGTAGAAATTCTGAGCAAGGCAGGGTTAGCTGTCTGTTTGCATTATAGACAAAGTCCTGGGAGACAAAGTCCCTTTCCCTTCAGAGGACATACATGTAGGTAACATAGTAGACCTTGACAGTGAATACACAGCCCTGTAGCTCGGCTCCTGCAGAGGCAGCCAACTTCAGAAGAAAATACTAGGAAAAAAAAATGTATCTGTCCTGTACTTCTTGTCAAAAGCCCATAAATAATTTACACAGCACATAAATATTACACAGCATTTACTTTATGTTGTGTATTATAAGTAACCTGAAGGCAATTTAAGCTATATAGGTGATTTAAGGAATGGATATGTCTGTTATTTATATTATATTGTATGTATCCCTTATATATTACACATATAATATGTTTATATGTTATAATCTATATTATTTATATTATATCATGTCTTCTTATATGAGGTATTTGAGAACCCTCAGATTTAGGTGTCCTAGAGCCACTCCCATTAAACTACCCCTTAAACTCAGTCGCTAGTGCTTGCTTGTCAGATGACACAGCCCTCCTTGGGGTGACATGCACGTGTGGGAAGTGAGCAGCCTACTGATCTTTGTTGGGTGGAGGGGCAGTGAGGGCTTGCGAAGACAGCCACCCTTCCAAGCGAGACCATGGCCTCAGTGCCCTACAAACAGGGAAGATACCGCTCCTTTGCTATAAGAGACACTACAGTGGGAAAGGCCCGCTAGTTCAATGCAGGAAAACATCCAGCCATAAATACCTCAGCCTGAAAGCAAACCAAAAGGCCCGTTTTGAAACTGGAGGTAATTAATTCCGCATGCAGTGTTCCGAGACTCAACCCAGACGTGTGTAGAGTTATTTTTCTTTCCTTCTCCCTTTTGTTGTTTTGTTTCTTTTTCCCTCTCAGACAGTTTACAGCCCAGTAGGAAGTATAACCATGAAGCTCTTGGCACGGTACAGGTTTACTATGTGTCTCTTTTTATTACTTTGCTCATTTTGATCAGTTTTTACACGAAGATGCATGTAATGAATTCAGCTCCTCTTGTCCACAGATTTATGTTCCCCAGAAGGCCTCTTTAGCTCTTGCTATCAGTAGTCACATTGTTAGTGTATTTCTCAGTCATGGAAAAGATCCCCAGACTCGACCACTGAAGGTAAAAGCTGAGTTTAATTTTGAATGCTCATTTTTAGTTTTCAAAAAAGATTTATTTATTCATTTATTATGTATTCAATGTTCTGCCTGCATGTATGCCTGCAAGCCAGAAGAGGGCATCAGATCTCATTATAGGTGGTTGTGAGCCACCATGTGGTTGCTGGGGATTAAACTCAGGACCCCTGGTTTTAACCTCAGTGCTTTTAACCTCTGAGTCATCTCTCTAACTCCTGAATTTTTTTAATTTAAAAAAAAATTCAAACTGTTTAAGCAAAATCAGATTTAAGTCAGAGATTATCAAAAGCAAGCTTTCTAACTCCTATGTGAAGAATTCTAAATCTCCAAAGTTATTTATCTAGCGTTGAAGGCTTGCCTCTTAAACTTTCTCTAGAGTCAAGTTCAGATCTCCTAAGTTCCCAGAAGAATGCACAGCTCCTATTTCCAGCTCTGAGCCTTGGCTTCCCTCACTGGCTAAGTGTGCATATTCTTATGCCACCGTGTCTCTGTCAGTGGGCTTGCCAGCCGGAAGTGGCTTCTCTTCCTCTCTTTAGTCATCTCGAAATCTGCAGACGTCCCTATGCATCTAGGTCATAAGAAAGAAAACAAGAACTAAGTGTGAAGTGGCCTTTAACTCTCAGACTTCCCTAAATAACTATCTTTTGGAATTGTTTATTGACCTTTCTATTTTCCATCCCCCACCCTCTTCCTACATCAGATGGGGCCCGCGAGAGGCTATACTTGGGGTCATGGGATGAGCCCTGGTTGTACATCACTGCTACTAGATCTTTGAATAGGTTCTCATCTCTCCCTGGTTCTGGCTAGGCTGTGGCTGCTGTCATCTCCTGCTAACCTTGACCTTGTGGTCATGTCGCCTTACGTCTGCAGTGATAAAGATGCCAGTTGGTCTTCCTCTGGGTTATGGTTGAAACCTGAAATGCCAAACATATTGAAGGGATATTGGTGCTATTCTGAAAGGTTCTTGCAGACCTTGGAGGTTGGAACCTAGCTCGCAGAGTAGGTCACTAGGGCCTGGTCAGTGAAGGTTAGCCCCGCCTCCTGGTTCCTGCTTTCCTCAGCACTTCCTGGTCTGTTGTGAGGCCTAGCTTCTACCACATGCTTCTCCCATCACTCCTGGCACTGCAGAGTCTTCTCGGATATGGTGGTTTGATCCTCTGAGGAGTTCCTCTAAGTTACGCCACCAGGCACCGCTGCAGCAATACTAGAGAGTTGCAGCCTTGACTTGTCATCCACACCTCGCCAGGACATCCTCGCTTTGGGCTTTATCTTCTCCCTGATTCAGGAGCTCTGCTTGGGCCCTGGCTTAGGCCCTAGGTAATTCTTGGTCCTGCTGGCCCTCAGCCTGGCATTAGGGTACCCTCTAAAGTAGACATCAGTCCAACCTACCTGATAAGCTCTGCCAGCTTGTTTCATGTATCCATCGTTTTGGATTGCCATTTCCTAACAGAAGGTCAGTAACTCTTCTCAGTGGGGGTGATTTTGAAATTGAGCTGGACTGTAAATTCCTTTTGGTGAGCGGGACCGTGTTTGAATTGGCAGATCGATGCTAAGAATCACAGTTTCCCTAGTATTTTATAAAATTCAGTATTGATGTACTTAAAAGCAAAGGGATCTTCTGATGTCTGAAGCCTCACTCTGGGTGTTTTAATCCTTTTAAAGTATCAAGTTTCCTTAATAAAAACCACTACAGTCTGACATGCTGAACTCATGCCTTCTTGGAATGCTGATATTCAAATTTTATGGGTTTAAAAAAAAAAGGAAAGAAAGAGAGAAAAGAATAAACCAAATGCTTACTCCCCATAGTTCTGGAGTCTTTAGTTTTGTTGAATTTGTTAAGACAATAGTTTGGTTTTGCTTTACTTGTCTAAATACCCCCTCTTTGCTGTAGGTACTCTAATCATCTGTATAGATAGGCAAGTATGAGTTTGAAAGACAAGATAAGGAGGTATGTAGATTGTTTGAGTGGAAAGTTCTAGAAGTTTTAGAGAAATAAACTTTCCTCTGATGTATAGGGGTACAAGGTGCAGTGTGGGTCCTCATCCCAAGGTCTTGTCAGGAACTTCAGCAACAAAGACAGGTTAACAGGAGAAAAGCAGACGTTGGTTTGATCAAGTGGATACACACAGACCACGACTTCACATGCTTATAATCTGTTCTCTGGAGATGGGAGCAAGGAGAACAGGGGTGTGAGGCCGGCCTGGTCCCTATAACGAGTTCTAGGCTAGCCTGAGCTACATAGTGAGACTAACAAGGACTAGATATGTGTCTCAATGTTAAAGTGCTTGATCAACGTATACAAGGCTCTGAGTTCGATTTTTGATGTCACACAAAATATCTGAATGACAAGGGAGCCTGGAGAAGTAAGGGTCCCGAAACTGTCTATTTTTAGACAGGGCTGTATGAAGCATAAATGGCCATATGAAAAAGGCGGTTGGACAGCAGGCTATGGTTTTACAGCAATAGTTGGGGGGCACTCCACAAAATGAGAGTCTTCCAGGAAGATAGGAGAGTGTGGCACATCTAAGTTTTACAGTTGACTTTTAGGGAAAGAAATTCTAGTTTCCATGAGCCGTCTTAGAGAAGATGGTTTTGCTTCTGTGACTAGTTTTGGGGTGTTGTACAGCTTTCTGTCTGTGGCAAACGCAGGAGGGGGGGAAGGTTCAAGGGGGAAGGATTTGTTTTGGTTCTTCATGTCAGTGCTGTCAGCCATTTCTGTGGCCTATGGTGAGGAAAAACATCATGGTGAAGAGTGTGTTGTCCAGGAGAAGTGTTCACGGTGATCAGAAGATGGACAACAGACAACTTCAGTGGCATGCTACCTACTGTGGCCTACTTCATTTTGATAGTCCAACCCAACTATGGATTAACAAGGGAGTTGACCATTGACTGAGTGGCACCTCCACGAGCCAATCACCTTTCAATGATTGGATTTATCAGCTAGCATACAAACATTTAATTCATGAGAATGGCTTCCATAGTGGGAAAAGGAAGCATGGGAGGCAGCCATCCTAATTCTCTTCAGTTTGAAGGACTTAACACATCAAGGTGCTGTACCTTGAAGCATCGTGTTCTGAACCTCGGCAGTTATGTGTTAAGGCAATAATGTGAAGAAGAGCCTAGTGACGTGAGAGCATTGACTGACTGACTCAGAACTTCTCTGATGAGTCTTGTACGTACCTGATATTGGTTTGGTTCCTGGGGAAGGGCTCTCTTCAGGTACAGTGATCCCCGGAAACACTGTGACACTGTGGACACGTGGGATGACTCTTTGCCATGTCTCGGCTGCTGAGACACAACACCTCAGACTAAGTCATTATTGAGAGAATAAAGTTAGTTCATAGTCTGGAGACTGAGAAGTCTAATAGCAAGTAACCAGACACTGGTGGGAGCTTTCTACTGTGACTGAGTGTATCATAGGGCAGACAGGAGAGGCAAGAGATTGTGTAACTTTTGTAACAAAACTGGTTCTGAGATAACTACCCTTCTTCCAATATAGTGGCATTACATAACGGTAGAGGTTCCATTTTTAAATCACCCTTTATTTATTTACTTACTTACTTGTTTATTTTTTTTAGGATTCCACCTTTGAACAATAGGGTATCCTTAAACTTATGATCCTCATGCCTCAGGACCCCTAGGGTTGGAATCTGGGATGATAGGCATAAGCCACCACACAGAGCTCCTAAGCCTCTCTGAGGTCTGCTTCACAATACTTCCGCTGACAGGTAAGTTTCAACATAAAGTTTTGGAGAGGACTTGAAACTGCAACTATGGCAAATGGCAGTCGGAATAGAGAAAGGATATAACCAACCACCAAACATTTGCTGATAAGAAGCTTCCCTCTAGTTTGATTAGACAGTGTCCCTCTGAAAGAGTCCATGTGTTAAAGGGTTGGTCACCAGCACGTGGCAACTAAGAAGTGAAGTAATTGAATGGCCAATGCTCCAAGTCCATACACTGCCACGTGGCTCCTCTAGATAGCAGGCAACTGGACGGCCCTAGCTCCAAGTCCATGTCCATACACTGCCATGTGGCTCCATACCACACTTGTGTCTTTGTGTTTACTCCACACTCTTTGCAGTGACGGGAGATACCTGGACTCTGAGCTGTTGACTCTGCACCCAAGAGCCAACATTCTAACTTCTAAATGTCAGTAAATCCAAGTGAGAAGAGCGACTCACACCGGCCAGTATGTATTAGCCGCTCAGTGGCAAGTGTTGGCCACTACAGTGGTGGTATTAGCCGCTATGGTGGCTGATGTTAGTCACTACGGTGGCGATGGCGTGCCAGGTATTGGCCGCTACAGTGCATGCCTGGTTTCAGCCTCAGTGTCAATGGAATAAACATTCAATAGGATCTCCTTGAGGTTCTCTGAAGAGAAATAAAACTGGGACAAAGATAAACTCTAAAGCTAAACTAACTACGTCATTCTTCACATACTATGCTACAAGCAAGAAGAACCTCTCCCAAGGAAGATGGAGAAATATACCCAATGCCCACATGCTGAACCATTGTACCATGACTCATCTGTGACAGAATTGGACATCAAGGATGTCTATTTCCAACTAAAGCTCCTGTCCACCGTTGCTGTTTCCAACTAAAGTTCCTGTCCAACTAAAGTTCCTCCCACCTGAAGTATGCTGGCCCTACCCTAACCTTCATGGAGAGTGCTGTGTAAGCTTCGGGTTGGTTTTCTGTGAAACCCCACTTGCCTTCAACAATGTTCTATTAGACCCCCAAATCTATGGGGCTCATCCCTAACACTGCTAGGCTTTCCAATGGGTGCCAAAGAAGGGAGATAATGATGTTAATGAGTCTCCTAATTTCTCCCCATGAAAGTTATAAAGTTGCTTGATGAAGTTAATTCATTGTGGACCCAACATGTTGGTGGACCCCGCCCCATTTCAGTTCCCCATCCTTCTTTTGACGAGGTCTTTGAACTCCTGCCCACACAGAGCCATGAATCAGAGCCATTTTGTACACTCATTTAGATAATTAGAATAATAAAGATGAAATGGATCCCAAAGAGCTGCACTTTTGTGACAGCAGCTGCTTCTCAGCAACCATCGGTGACGCTAGCTAGTCCACCTGCATCCTTGCCTGTGCCGCCACAACTCCTCACCCCCACCGTACCACCATGCTATTTTCCTCAAAAGATACAAATTCCACAACCTCTACATTTTACATAGAATTAATGTGGATTACACTAACCAAAACACACAGAAAGAAACTGAACACAAATGTTTCTGTCATCTGGGTTCACTACAGTTACAAGAGGTTTTATCTTCATAACATTTTTATTATTTGGAATTTCACATCATGAACCCCAAACATACTCACTCCCCAGTCCTCCAAGTGCTGGTTCCCCCATCTTTGAAACCTCCCCCTGACAAAAATGAAGTGGGAGAAAAGGAGGAGGAGGAGGAAGAGGAGGCAAAGGAGGAGCAGAAGCAGAGGAAGGAGATGAAGAAGAAGAGGAGGAGAGGAAGAAAGAAGTAGGAAGAAAAGTTCAGTCTGTGTTGCCCATGGTCAAACTCTGGGGAGCAGCCCCTTAGAGATAACTGAGTCCTAGAGACTCTTAAACAATGTGACAAGGATGCTGAGGTGTAGCTCTCCGTGACAGCAAGGACTAACATCCACCACCATAGCGGCTAATACCCACCACTGTAGTGGCCAACACCCGCCCCTGAGCAGCTAATACATACTGGCTGGTGGGAGTCGCTCTTCTCACTTGGATTTACTGACATTTAGAAGTTAGAATGTTGGCTCTTGGGTGCAGAGTCAACAGCTCAGAGTCCAGGTATCTCCTGTCACTGCAAAGACACAAGTGTGGTATGGAGCCACATAGCAGTGTATGGACATGGACTTGGAGCTAGGGCCGTCCAGTTGCCTGCTATCTAGAGGAGCCACGTGGCAGTGTATGGACTTGGAGCGTGGGCCATCCAATTGCCTGCTGTCTAGAAGATTTTAAAATCTGGAAAAATTTAAATCCAAATTCAGTTACATTCCAGAGTCTTATTGAGGGGGATTTCCCCCTCATTATTTTAAATCACAAAGGAATAAAACTATCATTCTGACATTGCTAAAAATGTCTTGACATCTTAGGCTTGTTTTCTCCAATAAAACTACGAAACTCTCTTTGCCAAAACAGACACTGGGGTTTGTTGTGAAAGTCATTAAAATATAATTGAAGTCCACTGCTATTTTGGATTTTTCTTCCCCTCCTTCTGCAATGGCTTGATTTTAAATTGAACTAACTTGGAAAACTAGGCTGTCATTACCTATACTGTCTAGAAAAACACATGTGAAAGAAGCAATATCCTGGATATCCAACTGCAATCGACCGCAAATTGGGCCAGTAATCTGATGATTTCATGTGAAACGCATTGTTATTTTAACTGACAGTTAATGAACCAGAGTGAGTGGTCTGGTTTCCGGTTGGCAAACAGGCAGAAGGAACCCGAGGGGTTCTGGGGTGGGACACCCTGAGCTACAGTCCTGCCGAGGATGAGGATGGGAACCAAACACGGGTTATTCTCCGTCATCTGCACGAGCATCCCTCGCTGCCACCACCAGGAATGTTTTTACACTTGGTTCCTCAGAGTGAGAGCGTATGTATTCAAAGATGAGGATGAACACCTTAAGAAAAAAATCCACAAAGAGCAAAAAGAAAGGAATATAGGAAAGCCGTATATTGGTTCAGGCCTGACAAATAGAAAACCAGCCACTGGTGAGGAAAGGGCCTTGGCATGGGTTTTAGAATTCACTTTAATATGGATTTCTATAAAGCTGGCTGTAGAAAGCCTTTTCCTGTGGAATACGGAGCCGAAGGTGTCCATTTTCAAAAAAGGAGGAAGGAAATGGTCCCAGTATGTAATAAAAATCAGAGTCGGGATTGAAGTGACTTGTAAATCCCACAATTGAGGATCTGTACTCTGCTTTCCTGGGTAATAGTTGTAGCAGTCAGGTATGCAGAAACGCGGCACTGCGTGGAAACTGATGATATGTATAATCTATTACATCCTCCTAAGGCTGACTCTTTGGATTGTCTGATTTTGATATGAGAGAGAATTCTGCTAAATTTAGTCTTGCAGATGACTAAACAATCCCTTGTGGGATTACTTCCAGCCGACTTTGGGCTGTAGGAGGATGACTTTTGTACTGTTGGTGTTCATGAGCTATGGTTGCTCTGACTGCAGGAATCCACTGGCGCTTCCCTTTCTAGAGCCTTCTCTTGTCTCTCTCTCTCACAGGGTTTGAAACAATAGGTTTCCCCCTTTAAAGGAGGAGTCAGTTGAACAACAACCACGTCTACCCCACACACACCACCAAATAAAGCCCCTGGCAATTTGTTCTCTTCTACCCTTCCAGGACAGAGTGCAGTGTGGTGGAGTAGTTTTTGGCTCCATACAATTTTGTCTGTTTCTTGGGACAGAGTCTCGCTATACAGTCTAGGGTGGCTTAGACTCCCATCCTCTTGCTCTGTGTCTCAAGTACTGAGACTGCAGTGTGCAGTACTGTGGTTATTTGAATGAGAATGCCCCCCAGAGGCTCGTATGCTTAACTCTTTGGGCCCCCGTTAGTGGAGCTCTCTGGGAAGGATTAGAGGTGTGGCCTTGTTGGAGGAGATGTATCACTGGAGGTGGGCTATGAGGTTTTAAAACATTCATGCAATTCCCCTTGTGTGTTCTGCCCTCTGCTTATGGTTCAAGCAGGAGCTCTCCACTGTCCCTGCTAGCATGCCTTTGCTCTGCCATCATGGACTTTGAACCACCCAAACTATAACCCAATTAGATGCTTTCACTTGCAAGTTGCTTTGGTCTTTTTTTATCACAACAATAGAAAAATAACTGAGGCAGCCACCATGCACACCTTGGCTCCACACATTTTAAACTTGGTTTTGTTACCACCTCCACATACTTCAAATGATAAAGCCGCCAACTTGTTTGTATTGTGTATGATAAAGCCCTTGAATTTGTACCAGCATGTCACATGGGTGAATCAGCCCTGAGACTTGTAAAAGTTTCCTTGGAAGATATTCCTACCAGAATAACTGGATATGTAGCTATGTTGGAGGTGGCTTGGAACCATATGCTATAGACCACAAACTCAATATAATATAAACTAATACTATATATACTGTGTCCTCAGCACAAAGACTTTGGTTCTCAGTCAGGGGAAATCTTTTTCTTTAATCAAGAAAGTTCTTTTTAAACTAAAATTTAATTTATGTAATTTCTCCCCTTTCCTTCCCTCCTTCTAGACACTCCCATGATACCCTCTTTGCTCCCTCTTGAGCATATGACCTCTTTTTCTTTGCTCTATGTGCCTAAATACATAAATAAAATACTCATTCTCTTTAGTGTTATTTTTATGTGGATAATTTCAGAGCTGATCACTTGGCATTGGATAGCCAATTAAAAGTTTCCTCTCCGGGGAAGACCATGTCTCCCATTCTCAGCATTCATTGGCTGCCTGGAGTTCTTCATCAAGGGTGGAGCTCCATGAGTTTTCCCCGTCCATGTGAAGACATCTGTTCGTGTTGTGCTTCTTCAGGTCTTGATTAGCAGCCATATTGCTAAGGTATCATGGCTGTAGCTTCCCTGTACTTTCTAGGAGACATAATTTCACAGAAGATGTCCTGGTCCTCTGGCTCCTAAGACCTTTCTGACCCCTTTTCCATGAGGTTTCCTGAGCCCTACATACAGAAGCTGCATTGTAGGTTATCAGTTGGTCCTGGGTGCCCCCTATTCCTTGTTCTTTATATTTTGGCCAGTTGTGGTTTTTCTGTATTTGTTGCCATCTGTTGCAAAGAGAAGTTTCTTTGATGAAAGATGAGAGATATGTCCCTGTTGGTGTGAGGACTGTGGTGCTTTGAATAAGAGTGGGACCCTGTAGGTAGGGTGGGGTGTTTGAATATTTGGTTTCCAGCTGGTGGTACTTTTGGATAAGATTAGGAGGTAAAGCCTTGTTGGGGAAAGTCTGCCACTGAGGATGGGCTTTGCCAATTCTCTTTCTCTGTTTCCTTCTTTGAAGGCGTAAGTCACAAACAATGCCACACCAGTTTGGAATTATGATTAATAGGGTGGTATTTATTTAAAGGGGAAAAAACTTACAGATCACCGTCCCAGACAATAGCCCTCTGCGCAACCAGGAAGGGAGTCTAGTCGCTGGTGGAGCAGGAAGTGAAGAGAGAGAGAGGAGAGGGAAGTGGCCGCTTTTTTAAAGGGAGAGAGACCATGCCCCAATGGACTGGTATCTCAGTGGCTATAGGCTGGAGGAGCGCAGGACCTCCCGCAACACCTCCCCCTTTTGTTTAAGTAAGAGAATTCTAAACCTACTACGAAATTATATACAATAAGTACAAATATCCTATTCTAACCAGCTTAGGTCTTGTATAATAAATAACTTGGCCAAGTCATGAGAGAAAAGTAACTACATTTATATAGTCTTCAACCCCATCGAAGATCCGAGAAGGGAAATAATGTTACCTGGGTAATTAGGAAGTTCAGTAAAACAACTTCCAAAACATGCAACAAATCACAGAGACAACTAGCTACCTGGGCAATCACCCAAAGTCACGTTTGCAGTGTTGAAGCAACCAACTTTGGCTAAGGCCTAACATAACTGACATACCATTTTCAAAGGCAAGCAACTTTTCAAAACTATCTTACCCTGTCTTGGCAGGATATGACAGTCCTGTTTTATCCATTGATGCATGCTCTGTATCTCTGTCAGTGGTTGAGGTATGGGCATTTCTTTGCCCAAAGGCCAGTTCTGCCAAAAAGAAAGGCTCCAGGTGGAGTGTCTTTGGTGCTCAACATTCTCTCGGGAATAGAGCGGTGTTGCCAGGAGCAATTGTGTCTCACTACCACAAAACTCTGAGTTAGATTAAAGGCCATTTTCTACAGCTCTTTGAAGAAGTTGAAGATTATCTATCTATACTGAGTATAATCTCTATATATCTAAAGAACCTGATTAGTCTAATTATAAATGACAAACTTAGATGACTATTAATCTATATAATTCTCAATATCTATCTAACTTAAAGACTAAGACAATAAATGACTGTGAAACAAATGAGGACAATGACCTCCAAGTATAAACAATGTACAAATATACATTGCAGTATGGTAAATATACATCAATACACAAGCAATATATAAGTATCTTAATCAGAGGTAGAAATGTACACTGTAATATGGTAAATATATACAATATATATCAATACATGTCAGTACATAAAAAATATTTTAAACAGAAGTAGAAACATGCATGCATACAATGGTCAATATAATTTAACTTTGTATCAATATACAAGAATCAATACCACTTCTTGTGACTTGAGATGTGAGCCCTCAGCTGTCAGCTTTCCATGTTCAGCCACCATATCTGTCACCTGCTGCCATACTGTTCATTCTATTTATGGACCCTAACTCTCTGGAACTGTAGACCCCAATAAAACCTTCCTTTTATAAAAGTTGCCTTGGTCATGGTGTTTATTTTTTTTTAATATTTATTTATTTATTATGTATACAATATTCTGTCTGTGTGTATGCCTGATGGCCAGAAGAGGGCACCAGACCCCATTACAGATGGTTGTGAGCCATCATGTCCTTGCTGGGAATTGAACTCAGGACCTTTGGAAGATCAGGCAATGCTCTTAACCTCTGAGCCATCTCTCCAGCCCCGGTCGTGGTGTTTAAACACAACAGTAGACAACTCACTAATACAAGGACAACTATTTAGAATGTAGTTTGTAGTTAGTAATTTTTGTGGCTTAGGTAAGTAGTGGTAGTAAGTTCTCCCCTAAAATCCATGTTTTGGGAAGTGTCTGGAGACATTGATGGGGATTGTGAGGGGTAGCGTAGCTCATAGTTTTAATGGAGGAGAGATGCTCCCGAGTAACACACAGCTCACAAGAAAGCTACAATCCAAAGACTTAGAGCCTCCAATGTCAATAGCGTCAAGGTCTGGACAGCTCTCCCCAAAAGTCAGGGCAGTGCTGACATGAGAATTGACAGGAAAGGAGGTCACAGCAGAAGGGTCTGTGGTTAAATATCTTCTTTGACACATTTTGAGAGGTAGTGACCATTTCAACACTGACATACCACTAGGGAGCCCATCACTGCTTCTGGAATGGGCAGGTAGCGTGAGGCTGCCTTAGTCTTATGACGAACCTCCCACTCCAGTGGTCTTGCTGTATTCTTTCTCCCTGCCCTGCTTTGCATCATGTAAACCCAGAATCTGAATTTCTCAGACAAGATGGGGCAAGTGCAGTTGGCACTGAGCTGTGGGACTTTGCTACCTTTTTATTGAACCTTTATTTCCTGTTGGGAAACAGAGAACTGGTCCATGGCTTGACCTTGGCCTTGCTTGATCTCTTGCCAGTTGCTCATAAGCTTTGTTCTAGAACAAGGTGCTAGTTTCCTTGGCTAGGGCTGTGCAAACATTTTATGCTTTTCTTTGCCAAATATTTGCCCATATGTGCCATCTATACCGTGCCTGAACACACAGTAGCTCTTTAAAATGATGCTTTCCCCTCTCTGGGAATAAAAGCTATCCAGACATATGGAAGAAAACAAAGAAAAATAAATTAAATAAAGTTGTTCTATAATAGCTGGCCAACATTTTGATGTGATAGTGTTTGAAGCGTATGTGTTATATAAATCTTTCTGTCCTCTCTCACTCTTATTTATTGAACAAGCATCTTGATTTGTGTTAGTTAACTTAATGTTAATATAACAATTACCCAAGATAAGTAAATTGCGCAGGGAGAAGGTTTATTTTTAGCTCTGAGATTTGGAGAATTAAGTCCATCATTAGCAGAATCTTTGGTTTCAGGTTTCTGCTAACAAGCATAGAGTAGGGCAAACCCACTCCCTTCTTGACTAAGAAGTAGGACAGACAGGAAGAGGCCATGGTCCCATAATCCTTTGAGAACATGTCCCCAATGGCCTGAAGGTCTTTCTCTAGGTACCGCCTCTTAAAATTTTCATAGCCTCTCGAAACTGCTACTCTGGGAAGAAGCCTTCAACTCCTGGACCTTTGTATTGCCGTTGCAAGCTAAACGGCAAAATAGTACTTTCTCTGTTCTTAAACATGTTTGAAAAGTGCTTTTCGTGACTGCTGAGATTTAGTCCTGTGACTATATCATAACCGATAGCTCTTCCTCGTTAGACATTCTGTCCATACCTAGCGTTGCTGCTTCTGTGATTAGTGATATAAGTGGATAGCCTTAAGATCAAATCCTTGGCTATCTCAGGCTTATTTCCTTAAAAAAAGTATCTCTTGCTTATTTTCAAAGCTGGACTAACTGGGCCATTTAAGTTCCTTGATCCATATTACCAAATTACTATCCCAGTGGCAGTGGAAATAAAATTGATCTTGACTCTTCAGAGAAGAATTTAAACCTTCAAAGTTAAGTTCCCAGCATCTGCATAGGTCAGTTCACAACTGCCTGTAACTCTAGCTCCAGGGGATCAGATTCCTCTTCTGGACTCTGGGAGGTGCCTGTCCTCACGTGTACATACCCACCCCCAACAGACATATACACATAATTTAAAAATTAATAAAAAGGGTCATATATTTATTTTATTTCTCTCTTACTGAGTTATGATGGCTATTTCTTAAGTGAGAGAAGTAAGGCCTGAGGAAATTAAGAGCCTAGTGTGTGTTCCCAGGGCTAGTGTGAGCATGCTCAAACCATCCTTTGCAGCTGCTGTGCTGGCTACTTGTATGTCATCTTGAGTCATTTTGGAAGAGAGAACATCAAATGAAAAAAAAAAACAGTCCGTGCTAGATTGGCCTTAGGGAAAGCCTGTGGGGGCATTTCTTGATTGGTGTTAGATGTGGGAGGGCTGGATCACTGTAGGTGGTGCCATCCATGGGCAGATGATCCTGAGATAGATTTTTTTTTAAAGGTAGGTTGAACAAGTCATGAGGAGCAAGCCAGTAAGCAGCCTTCCTCCACAGCCTCTTCTTCAGTTCCTGCCTCCAGGCTCCTGCCATGAGTTCTTGACCTGCCTGCCCTGGATGATGGACATCTATAAGATAAAATAAATTCTTTCTTCCCTGTGTTGCTTTTGGTCGTGACGTTTTATAGCGACAATAGAAACTTAGATGAGATAGATCTGCATTGGAGTCTTTGGAACAATACCCTAATCTGGTCTCTCTTTAGATGAACTGTTCGGAATCTTCAGAACAGAAGGAGGAACAGTGTCATTTTTTTAAGTCACCCAAAAAGATTTTACTACGTAGCCACCTCTGAAGGGTTGAGAATATTATAGTCTGTCTAGGGTCGTAGAAAGCCCTAGCCTCGCTGCCACCACATTATCTGGTGCTCTTGCTAGAGCCAGTGCTGAGATTTAATGATTCTTCCCTGGGGGTCTGGGACGGTGGAGAGCTGGCTGTGAAAACCTGAGTTTGATCTCAAGAACTCATGAAAAGTGGAAAGAGAACCAGTCTACGAGTTTGTCCTGTGCCGTGGCACACACGTGTCCACCTCCTCCACCACATCACACACATGCACACAAAAATAACAATAATAACAACAACAAAATAATGAACAAGTTAAAAGAAGGTGGGTGTGGCTGGGACTCAATTCTGTACTCTGGAGGGAGGTCACAAGTGTTTTTGAGATCTTAGCATAGGCCACACTGCCATTCTGTACAGAGTCTCTAGAAAACTCCTTCCCCCACCCCAAGACATGATTTCTCTGTATAGCCCTGGCTGTCCTGAAACTTGCTCTGTAGACCAGGCTGGTCTCAAACTCGCAGGGATCCATCTGCCTCTGCCTCCTGAGTGCAGGGATTAAGGGCATGTGCTGCTACCACCACTTGGTGAAAACATGTTCTTATTAAAATATAAAGATAATAAGGACACAAGCAAGGGTTGGTGTGGGGGTGTGAATGGAAGCCAGTGCAAAGGGCTGAAGACACTTGTCATGGCACAGGAAGCATTTCAAAAATATTTTTCAGATCTTAGTTATCCTCGGTGTGAAATAAGTATAGGCTATGCTCAGCATTGCAAAGTTATACTTTGGGGCATCTCTTCCCATAATGTATGAACTGGCCTTTTATTTTGCTAGAGTTGGAATCCTTCTGAAACTTGTGACGATGATAACAAGCAGAGGAGACTGGCGAGTGTCGTTCTTTCAGGCAAGTTTTCATTTGTGAGAGCTCCTACGGCAAATATGGCGGACTGGAGGCTTAAACAGCAGCAGTTTCCCTCTGGAGGCCCAAGGCTGCAAGTCTGGGGTCAGCAGGCTTCAGTCTGGGGTCAGCAGGCTTCAGACGAGTGTGCTTCCAGGGCTCCCTCCTGGGCTTGCGGATGCCGCCTTTTGCTGGGCTCCCATGACTGCTCCTCCGTGTGCACGTGTCTCTGCCATTTCTGTAGACACCCTTTCCCTCCACACCCGTCAGATTAAGGGTCGGATTAGGGGTCACAGTCACTGTTGTAATCAATTACATCTTTGGGGCCATTAGTTATTTTTTTGTCTTGAAAGAGCAGCCTAAAGGAGAAGAGTTTCTTCTGGCTCATGGTTTGAGAGGCTACAGTCTATCATGGGGGAGTGGCTGCTGAGGCAGTGAGAGCCTGGGGTGGCCAGCGTGGCTGATGGTACCGTGTTCTTAGTCAGGAAGCTGTGTCTACAACAGTAAGCAGGACTGTCCCATAGCTCTCGAAGCCTAATCTAATGATCTGCCAGTTAGGTCCCATATCCCGAAGAGCCCACAGCCTCTTAGAAGGTACTGCCAGCTGAGGACCACGTGTTTAAGACATAAGCCTTCTGGGATATTTCACATTCAAACACAACAAAACTCAAGTCTCCAAATACAGTCCACTGGGGACAGGTAGGGCATCAATATTATAAGTTAGGGAGAGAGTTGCTAGGAGACTAAATTGAGCCTGTAAAGGGGACTGACTGGTCTGTGTGAAGTGTAATACCTGCTAGCCTTATCTATTAGGAACCCAGACTTTGTCAGAATAGTCCCAGACAGAGACAATGTTGCCCTTGAGGGGACTTTTTCTAACGTCTAGAGATGTGGCAGCATTGTTTGCTTGTTTGTTTTGGTTGTCATCACTACAGTGAGGGGTACTAATTGTACCCAGTGAGTAGAGACTAGAGACACAGTTAAACGCCTTACCCTTTCTCTCACAGTGAATGACCTGGTTTAAAACGTCCACTGACATTTTGCCAAGGTTCAGAGCAGAACACTGGGTTAGGGAGACCTTGGTGTCATTTTCTGTTAGGATAGCTGCTAGCTGTGTGCCCTGTGTCATAGCCCTTTGTTATGAATGTCCCCATCTCTAAGGCCCTGTGGTGGGGTAAATGAGCTGAGCTCGTACAGCCTTTTGCACATAGCCCTCTTCTAGGAGGCTCTCAACAGCCTTCAAGTGCTTTCTCACACTCAGAGATCTCACTAGAGCCTGAGCAGGAGTTAGCATTAGGAGCTGGCGCTGGGAGTTGCTGCTAGGAGTTGGCGCTAGGAGTTAGGGCTAGGCAGGATCCAACATGAGACAAGATGGGCCAGGCAAGGCCGGGGGGGGGGCACAAGAAGGCAAAAACCACTGCTTGTAGAAAGATACTGGATTCCATATTTTCTTTGGATGTTTTCCACTTGCAAATATGTCAGTTTCACTGGACAAAGTGTGGCTTGAGTTTGGCGCAGTTCTTTCTGAATGCAAGAAGTCATGCCGTGCATGTCCAGCATACACGCTGCCTGCTGCCCCTTCCGTGATGTTATTACCAAAGGGGGTTGTTGAACTCACAGATTTCTTGTTCACAGCGTCAGGTGCATTAAGGCCCCAGGGGCGGCAGGAAAAGCTGAGGAGTACCAGGGTTTGTTGAGAAGAGAGGGAGGTCTGACGCACACCCCAGCATCTTAGTTTTTCTGCTAATTAACACTTTCTTTGAATACGTTCTTCTACTCTGCAGACGATCTGATTTGTCCTTCGTTAGCTTCTCCCCAGCCCTGCTGCACAAACCTGCATTCGCTTCATGGGATGACTCGTTACAAAAGTGGAGTCTCAGGCTCCACTCTGGGGACCTAGTGCAGTGGGGACTGCACTTTAGAAAGATCCCAGGTGATTCCTGCACACCGTGGGCAATGCAGCTCTGTGCCCAGCTGTAGCTTCCTCCACTTTCTGGAATCTTTATCTGTTACCCCCATTAAATCATGAATCTCTTGGACCTGTGATTTTGGCTTTTTGGACCTCGATGAGATATAAATATTTGGTAAACTTAAAGTATCTGTGACGTCTAAGCCGTGCTTCAGAGGTCCAGTCCTGTCTGTGTGTGATAGAATAAATGCTTTAAGCAACCGTAAGAAGGGGGGTGGGAAGGATTTAAATTCCCCTTTAACCTGCAGCTGCTATTAACTGATGAATACTGTTGGGTATTAGCATTGTGTGTGCAGACTCGCTCCACCTTCACAGAGTTCTCAGAGCCGGAATTTTTTACCTCCAGGTTACAGGTTAGGACTGGCAACAGGATTCTGCCCCTTAAGTAAGCGAGGCAGTGCTAAGCGCTGGCTTCAAGGCTGTTTCTAGCTCCACATCACCCCCAACAAACAACCCAATAAAAATTAGTCTAATGAATATTGATACTATTAGCATAGCTTCTCACCATATTGTGAATAATAAATAAAAAAAATAAATAAAGCTGTGTGTTCTCAATATTCTTGCCTTGTGGCCCAGTCCAATATTTTATGACAAAGTTGGATTTTCCCCCCATGGGAAACAGGTTAAAAGTCCAGGGCTAGCTTGCTTCTATTCCATGGGTGATCATACCTGTTCAAGGGGAGTGCAGACCTGTTTTGAAGTGCTGGTGTTCCTGTGCTCAGAGTGGCAAAGGATCATGGTTCTCTTAAGTGTTTGAGGAACCTGATACCATTTCCACGATGACTGCACTCGTTTGAACCCCACAGTGCCTGTGCCCCAGAACTCATCTTTGGCAGCTCTTGTGAATTCTTGTCTTTCCCGTTAGCCTTCCTAACAGGTAACACGTCAATGTGCTGATGTTTGCACTTCCCTGTGGACCAGTACTGGGTCACTTCAGACTGCGTAGGAAACAGATGCTGTGCAAAAGTAGAGAGTGTTTTTCTTTTCTTACTGTGATGTAATTTCTCTGCCCTGTGTAAACGGAATGGACACAATCAGTTGAACCAACACCTTGAAGAATTCTTCCTTGAAAGGCAGCATCCTCCTTTCTATTGCTTTTCCATAATAGTGAGTTACCTCTTTCATGTGCTGAATCAATCATCATGCCCTAAACTCTACAGACCATCCAGTGTGCAGAGAGGGATGAACAGAGGCCCCTGCAGTAACCGGAGCGGACATTTATGGAACGTGCATTGTGAGTGGATTCCTGGCACAGGTTCATGGGCACAGAGCAGTGACCTCACCTGCCGTGGCACTCTCTTAGGAAACTTCTGAGAGGGAGACTTGAATTGCTCTTAAGGAGTCGGGCAGAATTAGCACTGGCAATGGGATTCCGCACCTTGAGTAAGGAAGACAAATATCAGTCAAGTCCTGGCATAGTGAATGAGGAAAAGGGAAAGATTTCAGGCAGAGCAAAGAACATCTGGAGAACCAAGGGAATGGGGGTGGAGAGTGGAACAAAAATGGAAGGCAAAACTCTCCCAGAAACCCGGGAGTGCCATCAAATGTCAATAACCGAACGGCAGTTAGTGCCACAAAGGAAGAGCAGAGTCTGTGACTTGACAGAGCCATGTTTCCACTAGATGCCAATTCATGTTATCATGTGTCTAATCCCAAGCTGAGAAAGGCCAATTGTCTTCTGTCAAAACAGGGCTCCGCATTCCACCCTCTTGCAACTGGCAGAGTGGCTGAAGCCGGGCTTTGTCTCATAGTTATGATCCATGACAATTACATTACCTAGAATAACAGTCCTTAGAGTACGGGTGACAAATTCATCGCTGGTGCTTAAATCAACACCGTCACTTAAACAAACATCCGCCTGACTTCCTTACTTTCTCTGTCAGTGTCGGTGAGAAAGTGTTCCTGCAGCTTTTGTTTGATGCTAGAAATGAAGACCCGAGGGATGGACAAAAGGAAAGAAGTTTCACACATGCCAAATATCCATGCTATGAAACAAATGGTGCATTCCTGCATACCCGAGGAAAGAATTTGGCCCCAGAGCATGAACAGGTATCCCACTCACCTGGATATGGAAATCACCTAGAAAAAAAAAAAGTGAAAAAGCACCACAAAGCCAATTGTAGCTCTTGTTGGTTTGGACTGACAAGAGGACGAGGAACACTGTGAATATCTCATAGAGTTTTTGAAGCCCCTCCTAATCTCCAAGGAAGTTCCTGTCTTCTGTCACAACTGGGGCACTTCCTGGCAAGACTTTATGAGCACTGAGCGGGGATCTCACCTGGCATGGGACTTCAGATTTGAGACAGGGTGTTGGCTGATGGGGCTCAACTAATTAGCCACTAGGTCACACAAATGGCTGCCTTCTCTCTCGTGCCCTTTAGTAGGTGATAGCCCACATTCGGTGGTAATCTGCTAGGCACGGACCTGATAAAGGAGGCACGTGCTGTGTCAGGTCGTTTAGAAAAGTAAAGTTAACCAAACCACCAAGGTTGTCCAGCACCTAAGTGGTAGAGCTGGGTTTGAACCCAGGCAAATTAGACCACACCATGCTTTTCTACCACAGCGTGTTGTCTTTCTGTAGTGTCTAGACTTGTAGCTTAGACTTTTGTACCAATCTCTTAAATTCCTGAATCTTAGTTATCACAGGACGCTCTCAGAGGACAATGAAGCAAGGGTTATTCAAAGAAGAAAGGGAGGCAGAGAAAAAGACAGAAAGCCTCCAAGACGCATGCCTAAGATGCCATGGCTGGAGCAGATCGCATCCCGGAATCTTCCACCATAAACAAGGTGGTTTTGGACAAGGCGCTCAGGTCTCTGGCTCTGAATTGAAAGCTGAAAGATGGGATCAGATGTTCTCTCTGGTTTCATTCAGTCTCCCAATCTATAAATCTAATTTACTTAGCAAACACAGAAAGATATGTGGTGGTGGTGGTGGTGGGAACCGGGGAGAGGTTTCCACCAGCAGGATCTAATTCAGCCTGGGGTTTTATATTACAGGGATATGTTCGTTAGAGGTTTGTAGACTGCAATTATAAAAACCCAACCTGAACCAAGCCGCTTATGTTCAAACTGGGGGATTTATTGATTTTGTGACTGGGAAGCATCATGGATTTCAGGGATTTGGGAGGCATGTGGGCTTCGTTTGGGAAGGGCTTGTCAGCTGGAGCTGAGAGCCCCCATATCTTTGCCTTGCTGATGCTCAGATTCTCTCACAGAAGGCAGAGAGTGAATCTCTCTTCTATTTGATTCAAATTCTTCACGAAGTTATTTCTCCAGCCTGAGTCTTCTGTTACTTCTGTGTCACGGTGACTAAGATGCCTGATGGAAGCCACTCAAGTGAGTCGTTTGATGACTACAGACTCATTTATCCTTACCGTTTGGGTTCAGTCCAAGTATTCTGACGCCACACACTTGGGCAGACACCATGGAGGCGGGGGGATGTGGCCCAGGACCGCTGTTCATATCACAAAGGACAGGAATAAGAGCAGTGAAGAATGCTGGCACTCAGCTAGCATTTTATTTGTTTATTTTTGTCCCTTACTCCACGTGGGCTACCAGTCTTAGGTAGCCAAACATGTTCAGCTGGGCCTTCTACCCATGTTTATGAAAAATATGCTCAGAAAACCCCAGAGATAGCTATGTTGATGATGTTGATTAAACTCCAGGCTCTGCTGGAATGATAGACTATGGGCAATTGGGCAGAATTAGGTAGTAGAGATAGCGTAACCCAGTGTGAATCTGAGCTGACTATGGTCCTAGCCTCAATGAGCCTGGTTGAGTCTTCATAGATGATAAGAATGGAAGCTCCCATTCATCCAAGTTGAAGGCTAAGCTGGGGGGCTGCTGAAGAACTTAGTCTCACTCAGAGGCGGTGGATGAATGGATCAAGACTAGAATACACATCTTAGACTTTCTCTTCTCTTTATCTATGTGAGAATAATACATCATATTTCACTAGGGAACCTAATAACTCATTTGAAACTCTACAGCCACTTGAGATAATTCTAAGAGCTAGAAAAAGGAATCTAAAGAATTATCCCCTTTCTCTTACTAAAACATAACACCTATCTGTCCTTGTATAGATTTATCTGGTCCAATGTAAATTAAATAGTGCCATATTTTCCTCCAAAATAAGCCTCCCTTCAGTTCCTAACTTTATAAAACTGTCAGAAAGATTTTTATCTTGCCATTTAAAAGCGGGCTTTAAATGTATCTCACATTTCATGCAACTCTTTAACCTCTCATTTCTTCGTCCCCGGACTGAGCCACAAGGTGTCCTGGTGGCAGAGCCACCACTGGGACATGGTCTTATTTGAGGGCCGAGGCTCTGGGAGCTGGGGAGCGATTTCCTTTGTGTGAGCCTCGGCCCCAGCGTGTTCTGTCATGCTCCATGGAGTTGTTTATGGGCTACTTCCTTTCAACCCCAACCAGCAGACCCCTGGCTGCCTTTCACAAGCTATTAAAAACACGAGTGTTCTCTTTGCTTGTGTGTGTGGCATCTAACCATTTATTTTGAATACTGCATATTTGGAAAAGCATTCAAAATAGAAAATGACAGCGCTGGGGGATTTTGCCTGTGCCCGAGTGAACTGGGTCTATAATCTGAAACATACTCACATTATGCAGGAATGATCGCCACGGTCTGGTGCTGGGCTTTTTTTTTTTTTTTTTTTAATACTTGAAAGCTCTGTTTTTCTATTTTCAGGAAATTCTGTTTTGATTTCTGTTTTCCATAGACAGTAGCAGACACTCACCTCCCTTAATCATTCATGGCCTTCCCTCACTGTTTTGATTGTGGCTCCAAAGAGTTTTTCATTCTCCAAAAATACCCTGCCAGACCATACAACTTATTTCTCGGTATTCCTTAAACCAATGCCACCTTTTGTGAAGCGATGTCCCTATCTTTATACGACACCTTCAGGACCATTTTATCCTCTTGTAAACCCTGTGAAATAGTGATCATTCTTCTCTCCATGGTACAGACGAGGAACCTGAACTTCTGAGGGTAACTGAAAGGTCACACAAGGTCAAGTTAGTGCCTGGAGTCTATGTCTAAAGTGTCTATGCTTCTTAACTGTCCATCTGTCCAAGCATCTACCAATCCAAAGGCAATAACTACACTGCAGTCATATAGTAAACAGGCTGTTTGCTCCAACGGAAGCCTGTAGAAGCTCTCAGAAATCCAATGGAATACCGTTGCTGTTCTTCCAGCAGAGCTGGAGCGTTGCTCACTTTAGAAGACAGGAGCTGTGCTGATCACGTCTGATAGCACCACATTTGACTATGCTGCAGGCTGCCCAAGCTAACACAGACCCTTGCTCGTGCATTCCAGTTGTGCTCTTGCTTTCTTCGGTCAGGGGCAGGTCCAAGCCGACAGCTCCAGAGCAGGTGTGTGTGTGTGGTGGGGGGGGGGGGAGCTCCTCTGGGCTTCTCTCAGCTCAGCTGCCAAGGTCTCAACCAACTATTGTATTGGTACCAAATAACACACTAGTCTTCCAGTTTTCTTGGCCGTTACTTCCTGCTCATAGTGGCTGCTGATAGGAGTTTCTCACAAAGAAGACCACTACGTCCTTGGGGCTGGAGAGATGACTCAGTGGTTAAGAACACTTGCTCTTCTCCCAGGAGACCTTAGTTTGGTTCCCAGTACCCTTATTGGGAGGCTTTTAGCTGTCTGTAACTCGAGACTCTCTTTTGCCTTCCACAGGCACTTGCAAGCATGTGGTACACATACATATGCACATGCACATAAAATAAATATGCAAATCTTTTAGAAGGAAGAACTAAAGAAGGAAGGCAGGAAGGCAGACAAGTGTATTCTAGTCCGAGGTTGGCAAGCATTCAGTAAAGGACCACATATATAGGAGTAGATGGAGTAAGTACTTGACTTGGAAGTGAGATACATAGAACATTGCACAACTCAATAATTAAGAGAAATAATATTTTAATGCAAGCGTTTTTAAAAATCAAAATTAAAATTGTATGTTGAACAAAATGCCAAAACTTAGATAAATAAAGACGAGCTAATTCCCGTGCCCTTCAGAGCCACAGAGACGAGAGGATAAGAGATAAATCATCAATTCTGCACGCTACACAGAGTACCGACGTCCTGCACAAAATTCGCTCATTATCTGGCTGCATCCTTCCCCTACGTTCTTCCTCTGGGTCCCTGGGAAGTCTCTCTGAGCCTTATGTGTGCTTTGCCATTCTTCTCTGTAAGTCAGAACACCGGGGAAACCTCAGGGCGGGAAATGACTGTGGCTCTCCTACCAGTGAGTGGGTCTTCTGTGGGGCTGCAGAGACGGAGGCTTCGGTGGCTCCACGAGCCTGGCCTCACAGCCCTGCTAGATGTCTCGTTACGTGGCTGTGGTAAAGGAGGCAGGGGGAGCTTCTTTCACAGACTCTTGCTTGATCCCAGAGCCAGAGTTCAGAAGCTCTGCTTCCCTCGCTCGGGCGAATTAGTTACCAGCACGCAGGATTAATGATGAATGTGTTCCCTTCTGCATTATATCCTTGATCTGCGGTGTGAAATGCCTCACCGAGTCCAACTGGAGCAGAACAAGCTGACTAGGAAACTGGTTCTCCTGTTCGCTGTCACTTGCCTACTGTATCTGCTTGGATACTTTGGTGTCTGTCCCTCGGCTGAGGTCTGGGTTGGGTGGACAAAGGGCTGCCCAGGCGAGGCTCTGATGTTCCCTATAGCCTCACATCGTTACATGAGCAATTCTTCTCATCTCTTCTGAGCCCATTGACAGAGCAAAGCCTGTGATCCGGTCCTGCCTCTGCAGCTTGCAGCTCCTGGA
>NC_022012.1:17191593-17208056 GCF_000317375.1 Microtus ochrogaster
CCCGCCCCCCCGCCCAGGGCCAGGAGAGGCTGAAAACTGCTCTGTTTCTTCCGCCGGGTTTCTTCCGCAGGGTTTCTGGGATGCCTTTCGGCAGAACGACCATTCATTCACACTAGTTGTCCACAACTTAATGCTCCTTAAGAACACTTTTTAAAGAAATCATAGTGAAAAACATAATCTTTATTTTGTGACTAAGACAGCTATGAAACTTTTTGGGTAGTGCTAGGGACTTTGGGATCCAGGCCTCCCACGGGTGAGTTGAACGAGCCTTCTGCCATTACCAACCTATACACTGAGTGCCCTCCAGCACCTTCCAGGGTTCCTCAACATCTGTATGCTTTGGAGTTGTTTTATCTTTATAATTTATGATATCATTAATGTGGACATTAATGATATTTGAAAAAAAGGGAAAATGGATTTTAAAAAATTATATAGAGAATTCAATAAATGCAAAGCTACAAAGCATCTGCTTGCCTTTTTACTCATTGTTTTTAAAAAATATTCACTATGTAGTTGTGGTAGCTTGAAAGTAATGGCCCCCATACGTTCATAGGGAGTGGCATTATTAGGAGGTATGGCTTGATGGAGGAAGTGGTCACTGTGGGGGTGGGCTCTAATAATGCTTTCATAAATGCTTAAGCCATGCCCAGTGTCACAGTTCTCTTCCTGTTGCCTGCAGATCAAGATGTAAGATTTCAGCATCACGACTGCCTGCACACCACCATGTCCTGCTATGACAACAATGAACTAAACCTCTGAACGACAAGCCTACCCCAATTAAATGTTTTCCTTTCTAAGAGTTGCTGCGGTCATGGTGTCTCTTCACAGCAATTAAAGCCCCGACTAAGACAGAAGTATTCTACAACTTACTGTGTGCACAGTTGTTACTGAATAAGAACTCTATTGGGTTATGCATCATGAAGACATAATTTTTAAAGAAGCAGACTGTAGATTAACTGATGAATATTTGCATAGGCAATTTCTCTTTATCTGAGTGTTCCCCTGGGTATTGTCTCTTGTACTTCCTCTCAAGTTCATCAGTGTGCATTTAGAGGGCTGGTGTGGTGGCACACGCTGAATCCTAGCCCTTGGGTGAGAAGGCTGGGAGATGACACATTCAGGTGAGCAGGAGCTTTAGCAGCACAGAACATATATTTAGGGGCAGTGAGATGGCTCAGTGGGTAATGCATTTGCTACGTGAGTCCTAAGCTCTCTTAGTCAGGGTCACTATTGCTGTGACAAAACACCATGACCAAACAGCCCTTAGGGAGGACAGGGTTTATTATGTCTCCTCGTCACTGTTCATCATCACAGGAAGTCAGGACACGAACTCAAGCAAGGTTAGAACCTGGAGGCATGAGCTGATGATGCAGGGGCCTTGGAGGAGTGCTGCTTACTGACTAGCTTCCCTTGGCTTGCTCAGTCTGCTTTCTTATAGAAAGGACCATCAGCCCAGGGATATCACACCCACCATGGGCTGGGCCCTTCCTCATTGATCACTAACTGAGAAAATGTCTTACAGCTGGAGGCATTTCCTCAACTGAGGCTCCTTCCTCTCTGATGACTCCAGCTTGTCATCAGGTTTACACACTAACCCAGGCAATGCACAGGCCTGCCAACCTCAATCCCTGGAACACGTATAAACGTGGAAGGGGAGAACCACAAACCTGTCTCCTCACTTCCGTATGTGTGCTTTGGCATATGTGTGCCCACACATGCATCATAAATATACACCCAATATTAATATGATAAATAAATATATTTAGACCGTGTGAGTCATAAAGACTAGAAAATGCATTCAAGGGACTGAAGACATGGCTTAGTGAGAAAGACCTGCTGCACAAGTAGGAGGAGCAGAGTTTCAAGTTCGGATCCCTAGCAACCACATGAGAAGGTAGGCAGGTATGGTGGCCTGCTTCTGGCACTCAGGAGGCTAAAACAGAGGATCCCTAAAGTAAACTGTCCAGTTAGACTAACCAAGTCAGTGAGCTCTGGGCTTCAGTGAAAAACCTGCTTCAGGGAATAAAGTAGAAACCAGCTGAGGAAGATGCTAGACATCAGCGTACGGCCTCTACAGGCCTGTGTACACACACAGGCGAGCATGCATACACACAGGCAAACACACACACATATGCAAAAGAGGAAAGCAAAACGTGCTTAAGGTTGTCAGCTGGAACGGGGGAGTAAGACCCAATGCTGAAGACACTTTACACTTGGGTCACAGGACTCAGACGGGAGAGTAAGACCCAATGCTGAAGACACTTTACACTTGGGTCACAGGACTCAGGGAAATCAAACTGGAACTGATTTGAAATTTTCTTCCTTCTGGCTAGCATTCATACTAGAAGGTGCCATGCAGGGTGTCAGGCATAAAAAGTCATCAATGGTCACATGTAACTGCGGTAACTAAATTAAAGTAACAACCTGACCTGTCTTGCAAGATATACCTATTGTTGTAATAATGGCATAGCTACTATGGGAATAACCAACAGTTTTCTGATTGGATTTGAGACTCACTCCACAAGAGGGAATTCATTGTTAGTACTATAACCTGGTCAAAAGTCCATGACTGAGGAGGTCATAGGACCTAGGAGGAGGGGAGCACCTACTAATTTTTTAATAAATCGATGTTGTCAAACCACTTTCTAAATACTTATGTCTATTTATACCCATTTATTAGCACTTCTCTCACCCTTCATCAGAGAAGCTTCCTTTTGCAGTGTATGATGGGAAATGTGGAGACTCACAGCTGGCCAAGGGCTGAGAATGAACAACTGTTGAGCACTTGGCTCTAAATGTCTGTATAGACTTGGGGAATGTCACAGAAGAGGACATGTCATGTCCTGGGAAGACATGACAGTTTAAGTTTGGGAGGAAGGAGGATGAGAATCAGTAATAGGAGTGCAATAGACTAAAAATCATTGCACACATATATGAAATTGTCAAAGAATAAAATCTGAAAGCATGGACATATAATCATAATGTAATTTGTTTAAGATATTAAACAAAATTATTATTCTACTCTAAATTTCTTAACATTGTATTTTAAAAAGTTTGAGTTTTCTTTAAAAATGTGTTTAGTTTTTTTTAAAAGAAACACAGAATTTAAAAATGGTGAATTACCGAAAGAAAATTAAAATTTAAAAATTATAGCTATAAGCGAATTGACACATGCTGGTGCCATCAGTATGTGCAATACTGATCAAAGCGGAGACATTTGGATCATTTTACTTCCAATTAGTTCATTTAGTGCCGGAAATAAGCTTAAAAACTGACAAAGATATTTGCCAATGTAGGCAGAATAAAGTATAATTGAATAAAGTTTATCAAAACCGTAGACAAAGCTGTCTGAGTACACCTGCAATTCCAGGGTGTCCTCAAAACTAAAAACCTAAAGCACATGTAACAGGCATAAGGTACCAATACTGCTTACTGATATATACTAAGAAATCAAACATTAATAGACACAAATTTGTGTCTATTAATATTCATGCTTGCACAATCTGGAGGCACCTTGAGGGAAAACAGGCACATGTCTTTTTCAAGGGTCTTCATATCTTCTGGATTAATGTTTTGCTATAATCTGAGATTCCTGACATTTTTCCTCAGCGTTTTCAGGCCTGAGATTGTATCTATTATTTGTCTAATTTGTCTCCCAGTCCTTTGTACTTAACTTCTTTCTTTCCTGGGAGCTTTGCCTATCCCTTTACTGTTAGCATTGTGAGCAATTTATAATGAAGAAGAGTTGGTGTGTGTGTGTGGGGTCTGTCTATCCTGCAGAGGGTGGGGGGATGGGGAGTGGGGGGAGGAGAGGGGTGGGAGGGAGTGGGAGGGTTCTGTCTATCCTGCAGAGGGGGTCTGTCTAACCTGCTGGGGGCGTCTGTCCATTCTGCAGAAGGTCTGTCTATCCTGTGGGGGTCTGTCTATCCTGCAGGGGGGTCTGTCTATCCTGCTGGGCAGTTAGTGGTCCTTTCGATATGGAGTCTGGGAAATTTTCCTGATGTTTCTTTGATGGTTGGTTTCTTTCTGGCATGGTATCTACTCTCTTCCTTTTGAATTTCCTTTTTAAGACATTGGATGTCATGAATAACTTCCCTTTTTGTCTTCTATGATATTTATTTTGATTATTTTATTCCTTTTGAATTCTTTGACTTATATTTTAACTTTTTGATGACCTAAAATATTTACTGATTATATTTTCAACAGTCAAGAGTTCTTTTAAAAAATTACAAAAAAGGGCCAGTAGAGTGTCTTATGCTTATAATTCTAGCAGTAGGGAGGGTGAAGCGGGAAGATTGCTGTGAATTCAAGGCCAGGTGGGCTAGAATTTGAAAACCTGTGTCAAAGAAGAAAAACGTTCTCTGATGTTGATGTTTTCCTTCCTGGCAAATTCATTTCCTGATTTCTTTGAATGCTTCCTGCAGTGTCCTTGTAGAAGAATCTTTCCCCTTTTGTTTGTGTCTCTTAGCTTCTCTTGGGAGCCTTTAGCTGTCCAGTGTCCTTGGCTGCCTTTTCCTAGCAAAGAACCATGTAGGAAGTTGGCAGGGGAACTTTTTGGGACCCAGTTCCCGAATGGCCTTGACTTTGGTATCATTGTGTAGATTTCCTCAATGGTGCAATACCCTTCCACTCTCCTGCCTGGGCTTTAAGTTTGGTCACTGTTCAGGGGTAGATGGAAAAAGGGAGTCTGGGGTACACTGTTCAGAGGTAGATGGGAAAAGGGAGTCTGGGGTACACTATTCAGCAGTTAGTTTGATACCCTACTGAGCTGGAGATCATGCTCTGTCTATCCAGAAGTGTCAGAGTCACTAAAGGAAGTCCCTGGAGTGACAGGCCAACCTAACCTGAACCAGTTAAGCGTTTTGTCTGCCTCCCTCCTCGCTCTTGCCTTCTAGCACTTGAGCATTTCCGGAGTTCCCAGAAAACACCGTCTGCTTCTTCACCACAGAACCACCTTGAACAGTGGTTCTCAACCTGCCCAGTGCTGGGACCCTTTAATACAGCTCCTCAGGTTGTGGTGACCCCCACATCAGTTTGTTGCTACCTCATAACTGTAATTTTGCTACTGTTACAAATAGTAATGTAATCTGATATACAGAATATTGCTATGTGACCCATTTGACCCCTGAGGGGTCTCTACCCACAGGTTGAGAAACACTTCCCTGGAGCTTTGATCCTTCTGTACTATTGCCTCCATCTTCTTTGTGTATTTGGATACTTTACAGCTCTTGGCTAGAACTGCCTCCTAATACTGGTGAAGAGTCGGTGTGGCTGTTTGTTCTTGTATTTACTGTTGTTGGGTGCCCTGAGAGCAGAGATAGAACAAACCTTCCTATCAGAGTACACCAGGAATGGAGGCTTTGTCCTTTAGCTGTATAAAGACCAGGGCATCAAAGGACTCGCTCTTTCCTGCAATGCCTGACATTTGTTCCCATAGCATTTTAAGGTCATTCTGACTACTGACTTGGTATTTAGCTATCTTAAACTATGAACATCAAGTGTTACCTAAAGACACTTAGTGTTTCTGGGAGGTGAGAGGGTGATGAAATAAACAGAGCCAAGGTCCAAGGGCCTTGTACTGTGTGGCTTCTTCTTAGAGCAGCGTTTCACGCTCCTTACATCAGCTTTTGAGTGTTAACTCTCTTCAGTTTGTTTTCCAATCCATTAATCTGGTACAAAAGAGCAGTAATTGGCTTTCAAGTTATTTAGGGCTGCACAAAGTTATGAACTCTCTGAAATTCAGCATGTTAAGGGATGTACCAACTTAGTTTTCTGTCTCCTCAGCTGATGGGAAGGGGAGAGTTAATGATAACGCTACTTGAGCTTTTGATGAAACTATAGATGATTTGTTTAAGAATTAGGTAGTACAGTAGTTTGAATGTGATTGTCCCCCATAATCTCATAGGGAATACCACTATTAGGAGGTGTGGCTTTGTTGGAATGGGTATGGCCTTGTTGGAGGAAGTGTGTTATTATGAGAGCAGATTTTGAGGTTTTCCTATGCTCAGGGTACCACCAAGTGATTCAGTCAACTTCTTGTGGCCTGCAAGATGTAGCACCCTCAGCTCCAGCACTGCATCTGCCTGCATTCCGCCATGCTGCCTGTCATGATGATAATGGACTGAACTCTGAGACTATAAGCAAGCCATCCAATGAAATGTTTTCCTTTTTAAGAGTTGCTGTGTCACGGTGCCTCCTCACAGCAATAGAAACTGTAGCCATGACAGAAGTTGGTACGAGGGAGTGCAGCGTTGTTGTGATAGGCCTGACTGTATTTTTGCATGGAATAATATGGACTTTGGGAGTCTGGGTTAGGAAAGCAGTGGAATGGTCTAAGTGCTGCTTAATGGGCCATACTAGAAAAAGCATGAAAGACGGTGCTGTGTGTGATGACCTGGAGGGTCAAGAGGCTTCCTAGGAGATGAATGTAAGTGTTAGCATTCAGGTTGTGTGGGATGCCCTTCTGTATATGTGTTGCTTTTATTGGTTACTGAATAAAGCTGTTTCAGCTAGTGACTTAGCAGAGTAGAGCTAGGCCTGAAATCCTCACAGAGATTTAGAGAGAAAAGAGATGGAGTCACAAAGATACCGTGCAGCTGCCGAAGGAGACAGATGCCAGAAACTCACTGGTAGGTGACGTGGTAATATATAGATGAGTAGAAATGCGTTAATTTAAGATGTAAGAGCTAGCTAGAAATACACCTAAGCCATCGGCCAAACAGTGTTGCAATTAACACAGTTTCTGTTGGGTCTCAGTGACTGGGAAATGAATGGACAATCTCTGCTTACATTCAGGCATTTACACTGGCCTGCTCTTAGGGACCTAGCAGGACACACCAGCTGCAGCAGTCAAGCTGCGACCCTGTAGCTGCTGCTCTCACCCTATGTGTGTGCACTATGTCCCCTTATAAAAGGTAAGCATGGCTGGGTGATGGTGGCGCACGCCTTTAATCCCAGCACTTGGGAGGCAGAGATAGGCAGACCTCTGTGAGTTTGAGGCCAGCCTGATCCCAACCAGAGTAAGTTCTAGGACAGCTAGGGTGGTTATACAGAATAACCCTGTTTTGAAAAAACAAAAACAAAACAAAAGACAAGACAAACGCTTCTTGCCCCCCCCCCTGCTTCCTTCTGTTCTCTCTCAGAGGTGGCCTCTGCACCCCCCCCACATGAGCTCTGTTGTATGGTGTGTTGCTCAGTCCACTTCCTGTTGCCTGCAAGATGTAGCACCCTCAGCTCCAGCGCCACATCTGCCTGCACACTGCCATGCTCCCTGTCATGATGATAAAGAATGGAACCTCAGAAACTGTAAGCAAACCACC
Source organism: Microtus ochrogaster (assembly GCF_000317375.1). Lineage (NCBI taxonomy): Eukaryota > Metazoa > Chordata > Mammalia > Rodentia > Cricetidae > Microtus > Microtus ochrogaster. The sequence goes on from NC_022012.1 coordinate 17,198,913, forward strand.
CCAATTAAATAATTTCTTTATTAAGAGTTGCTGTGGTCATGGTGTCTCTTCACAGCAATAGAAACCCTAATTTAGAAAGCAGTTCATTTGTTTATTTATTGAGTTTATTGAATTGGCTTTACCGTCAGGCAAAATGCATTCTGATTCAAAGATGAAGAAACCCCAAATTCACAGGATCAGGGTAGCAGGGGAAGCAGGTGCAGGAGCACATTGCTAGGATGCAAGGTGGCTAAGTGTGAAGAGATGCATTATGGGAGTGTTAGGTCTCGAAGAAACCTGGGACAAGACATACTAAGTACCTGTGGCTCTCCCTAGTACTTCTCGCCCTGGCCCTTACTGTAAACCTCTCCCTTCCAGGTCTGGGCTTCTGCTTCCCTTCCCCCAGACTGATCTTGATATAACTCAGTATTTTGACTATACTGGTCCTTAGTCATCTTGGCCTCTTTGTTGGCGGATTCTCACTTGCTCTCCTTCCCTGTCTCTCCTCATGGTCTGGTTTAGTCTTAGGGCCATGTTCAGTCTGGACTCTTCCTTCTGCCTGCTTTATTCCTTATATCTACAATAAAACCCCCTCTATACCTTAGGAGCAGTCAGGTCTTCCTCCTTTTGTTTTCATTCAGAGTGCACAGATGATAAACAAACAGTCTGGGAGCATGGCAGCATGATGAGGCTTGCTCTCCCAGGGGGTGGTAGCATTTGAGAATAGAGCAGCTGAGTGAAAGAACAGGAGATGCCTGAATGTAATGTCAAAGAGGCAGAGGACGGAAGCCTCAGTGTTGTATGGGGGCCATGGGGGGGGGGAGCAAAGAAGACGGTGAATTTGTGGAGTGCCTCGCAAAGATTCTCACACTTCATGAGTGCGAGTCATGGTCTTGCTGCAACTCCTACATACATGAGGCTTTCCAGGTATTGAGTGGACTCTCAGTTCGCAAAAGTTCATATGTGCTGGATACATCTGTCATGTGAATCAGGTGGAGTTTTCAGGGAAGTGTGTGTGTTTGCACGAGTGTGTGTATGTGTGTAGGTGTGCTTGTACTCTGTCATCTTTGGCTGATTTCACACTGGCTGTCACTGGTTTCTTCCGCTTAGCTATTTCAGTTTGACCTCTGCCATTAGTCTATTAGACTAGCATATAATCTAATACGCATGTATATATTCTACACACAAAATATACACTAATGTGGCCTATTGGGTTACATTCTGCTCTGCTTTTTTGTGGATTCTCTGTGTAATTCTCTAAGAAAACAGCTGCCATGCTCCATGAAAATCCTTGTGCTCTCTGTCTGGCGGCACAAACAAGGCCCCTTTGCTGTGAGCTGGTTCTGCCTGGTCCTGGATTCCCCGAGAAGGTGTTCCTGCCCTGGGCTGTGGTGGAACTGAGATGGACAAGCTGAGCACTGAAACTCTGCGGCTGAGGTTAATGTGGACTTTCCTAATTAGATTGTTCATAAAAGAGGATGTCCGAAGGACTGAAGGGTCTCAGATTCCTTAGAACTCAGGGCAAGCTGGTCGGGGCATCACACGGGTTTGCTCCTTCAGTGCTGATTTACCTAGCTTTCCTACAGTGTTTCCCCCACGAAGATCATAGCATGGCTTACATGGAACAGTACACTCTTTCTGCCTCCTCTTCTGCAGAGCTCCCTGAACTCTAAAGGGAGGATTTGTTGGAGAGACATCCTATGTAGGGTGTCTCACTCTCCATGTAACGTCTGGCTGGGGGTCTCTGTATTTGTTCCCATCTGCTGCAGGAGGAAGCTTCTCTGATGATGGCTGTAATCTATGAGTACAGAGAATATCATTCGGATTGTTTTATCACTATGCTTTGTTTGTTTGTTTTTGGCCAGCATTAATTAGTTTTATGCTAGGTCTCTGGGCTGTCTAGTTTCTGATTCTTGGTCATCCAAGCAATTCAGGTATGGGTTCTGGAGTGGGGGTAAGTCAAATCTGATGCTAGTTCTTTACTTTCTCAAGCTCTGTATAACTAACTATTCATGATTGCTGTAGTATATCCTACAGGCAGGTCACCATTGTTGGTCAAAGGGTTGGTGACTCGCTTGGTGTTTACAGTTTTCTTTAGGTAGTGTGTTGAGTACCTACCTTCCTATATCAAAATAAAACATAGAGATGAGCTCTAAGTAAGAACTTCAAAATTTATTCAAAAGATAGTTATTGTTGGGTGATGATGGTGCACATCTTTAATCCCAGCACATGGGAGGCAGAGGCAGGCAGATCTTTGGAAGTTCAGAGCTAGCCTGGTCTACCTAACAAGTTCCAGGACAACCAAAGCCACAGAGAGAAATCCTGTCTCAAAAAAAAACAAGAACAAAAACAAGCCAAAACCAACCACTCTGAAACAAAGAAAGAAAGATAGTTATCAAAGGCCTATTACTAGTATTCTGATCACCGCCTTCAGGACTGGGAACAGTGTGAGTGGTACTCAGTAGACTGATCGTTAATGAGAACTCAACCCATTTGAGACCCAGAGAAGAAAGTACATTAGAGAAAGCATGCCAAGTGCTATGTACTAGATATGTATGTCGTTGAACACCCTGGTTTTTGGATTTCTCTTAGGTTGTACAAAGGAAGGATTCTGTCATAGAACACATACTCCCTTTCTGTCAAGAATACAGAATTCTGCAGTCATTTTTTTTCTTGAGAGAGCCTTGAACATGGCTATCCCTTCCAGACTACCCAGATATAAGTTGCAACTATTATTATTTTTATCCATATCTATTAAGGTTTTAATTTAGTCATGGAATATAAACTTATTAACCTTGCTTATTGTGATATTTGCAGCAAAACTCACCAGCAAAGACTAAAAAGAAGTAGCCGCTTGGCCAAAAAGCCTATTTTGCTGCAGATTTTTAGGGAAATATTATTTAGTTACTTTGGAGTAAAATGCAAAGCAATAACCCATTTTCCAAGTGAAAATTACTTAACCAAAAATGAATAGAAATGTATTTACTTCTCTTGGTCCTATTTTCATTCTTTCATGTCTTTCTGCATAACTTATGTGGAGTTAAATATCATAGTCTAAGATAAATGTTATGAAATTTATAGTTTATTCTTTGGTCATAATATTTAAAGACGAAATATGGCGTCATATCTACTACCAGACTTATTTACAGGCAGTGTTCGGCCCAGGGGATGGCAAACATACACCACACATAGATCCTTCTCGAAGGAAGAACAAGTCCAGAGACACAGCATGAAGAATCGTGGTGGCTCAATGACAGCACCAAACTCAAGGTCAAATCCTGTGGCTCTGGTGCATTTGTTCCAAGGACAGGAACTTAGAGGCCAACTAAAGTCAATGTGGCGTTCATCTATTAGACAAGAAGTATGGCTCTACGCTTTGCCTGGTACCAAGGGAGTGTCTGCCCCATAGACCTGCCACTCTTCCTGATGGAAGCAGTTTGGTGTAAGATTGTGCTCCTCTTGGGTGTTAAAGCAATATGCTTTGGGGCTCAGTTTGAGAAACACTGGGGTTTCGTGTGTGTGTGTGTGTGTGTGTGTGTGTGTGTGTGTGTGTATGGCGGTAGCAGTGATCGAGGGTGGGGGGGTGGTCTTAAGCAGAGGCTGCAGGAGAAATCAAGGGCGATGACCAGAACGGGACGGCTTGGTTTCTGTGCCTCAATGATTCTAGACCCTGAATCCTGACAGACAGGATGTTTACAGTGATGTGTTTTCAGGCAAGTGTCCCTGGCTGTTGTCAATCTTGGGAATTATTCATATGAATTCTGGATAGGGAAAATATCATTAACAGAATCAACTGAAATGATGTTAACGATGAGCATCAGATTTGGGGCCTGAAATGCAATGGGAGGTGGTTGTTAAGGAGCTTAACTATGCCAGTTTCCAACTCCGAAAAGTGAAAAGAGAAAAAGAAACACTAACCACAGTCCTTGGAGGATACACGGGCTAGCCTTGTCACGGGCTAGCCTTGTCACAGTCCCGCACATGCAAAGCTAACAGTTTCTGCCGGCCTTAAACTATAAGTGCTTTGAGATGATTCCATCACCTTGAAGAATGTGGGTGCTCGGAGGAAGCGCACCTGTGAAAGGCTTGGTTTGCAGCACTTCCCTGCATTTAGTCCTGTGACTGACACGGACAAACATCTCCTCTAGTGGTAGCATGGTCAGATACGGTGGATGCTCTGTGTGGTACACATAACACAGGGACCCCATGAGCTGCTTGGGGGCAGGGGATGGGAGATACTCGTTTTGTTAGGTGGATTTCCTTCCATTAAACCTATCGGTTATAGTCTGTCAGAAGGACAGGCTCCACACTGAGAAGGACCAGTCTGAATCCCAATCGCATGCAACACTTTTCTTTTAACTAAATTTTTCAAGTAGTTACTTGAAACTTATACAGGCGGTGGACTTGGCTTTTCAGTGTGCTGAGCAACGCCTCCTATATCTTGATCTCAAGAGACTGAAAGATGTCCAGAATATTCTCAAAAGCCATGTGGAACTCAGCTGTTGCTCGTGGTGAATCTACAGGAAATACCCAGAACTCTGAGCTTGCCTGTCTCCTGTCAAAGGCTCCTTAGACACGAAAGGTAGACAAGGAAAAGCGAAAGATGGGGGAATGAGGAAGACTTGAAAGTAGGTCCTGGGATGGTATCAGAGGGATGAGTATTTTAAAAAAATGTTTCAATTCCTCATTACTGTTTGGTTTTCCTTTAACAGAGAGTTCCAAGGATTTGGATCACTGTCTGGTCATGAGAGTCAGCCACCATTCCTCTTGCGGACTTGTCTCTCGTCGTCAGCGATTAACCTGGAGGGGGAGAGAGGTCATGATGGGGCCTTACTCCAGAGTTTGTCTTTATTGTCTGCTAGTTTGGCCTCTGACATAATTACCGCTTCTAATTTAATAAACATATGGAATTACTTGTTCTAACCGTGACTGTGGAGTCGGAGTTTATATTTCCTCTAATAAGATTACGGAGCTTCATGAAGCCGAGAGAAAATCTCTTTCGTGTCATTAAAGAATCGCTCAGAAGCATTTTGAAGGCTAAGATTTGAGGACAATATTTTCATTCTCACTAAAATGGGGCGGGGGGAGATGAGGAGAGGGCTCTGCAGGTAAAAACTTGCTGTACAGGCACTAGGAGCTGAGCTTAGATCCCTAGAACTCCTATGGAAGCCCAAGGTGTGGCTGTGCCTGCCTGCTACCCCGGAGCTGAAGGCTGGAAGCGAACATTAGGGACAGGAGAGTCCCTGGGACTTGCTGGCAGCGAACCTGGCAAATGTGTGAGACCCCATCCCTGAAAAGCAAACTGAAGAGCAAGAGAAGAGGACAGCTGATGTTGGATTGTATATAGCTTATTTGCAAACATTCTGGCAATTGTTTTGCATTTAATCATATACCAGATATGCAAATAGAGATGTATATTTAAAATGTGTGTAAAAATGCCATGTTAAAATAGTTTTTCAAATTTATTTTAGTGGTATGTCATATGAATTCCAAATATAAATATTAAAAGAGAAGCTTGAAATAATAGCTTATGCTGGGGTGATGTGTGTGTGTGTGCGCGCGCGCGCGCCCGTGTGTGTGTGTGGTATAATAGAGCTCTTTGCTTTATCAAACAACTTTCCGTGGAGTTGATTTAAGCAGCATTCCCACCCAGTCATTTTAACAGAGGATTACGGTATAAAAGAATCACTAAGGACTTTTATGTACACTCAACTCCTTGGGTTCATTTTTGCCTAGTGAAGTAAGGCATTCCGTATTTGTCTTCCATTCTGTGGCTATTGTAAGGTACTCTGTGTGTGGGAGCCTGGATTTCGGCATGCTGTTTCAAACATATTCTTCTCTTTGTGTCTTTTTGGAGAAGCTGCTACTTAGACTGGATTTACTGTGCAAAAAGATAACGCCATGGTACATGATGTTCGTGCTGTGCGGCCATGCAGGAGGACTTGAATATGAGCTATCTGCACAGCCTTGGTCCCAGGTGGGGCCACTTTTAAAGGTAGTGGAAATTTTGGAAGATGAGGCCAGGTCAGAAGAAGTTGGTCAAAGGGAGTGTGCCTTGGGAGGCAACACCCAACCTCTGGTCTCTTCATTGTTCTCTACTTCCTGTTCACCAGGAGGGGAGCAACCTCCCTTCAACATGCTCCTGCCTCCATTATATTCTGTTCAAGAGCATGGAACTCCTTAAAACCATGAACCAGAATAAACTCTCCATCCTATAACTTATTAATAATAGATATTGTATCACAGTGCTGTAAAAACTAATGTAATAGCATCCGAATCACACTAGAAGCGAAGGAAGAGCTTCCTAAAAAGGGTGAGTGACAGTTGATCTTAGTTTTGAAGAATGACTATTAACTGGTTTGAAGAGAAGAAAAAACATCTAAATTTTTGAGGGCACTCTATATAAACACTCATTAAAATATGTCATATCACAGGGCAGTTGTGGTGCATGCCTTTAATAACAGCACTCAGGAGGCAGAGGCAGGCGGATCTCTGTGAGTTTGAGGCCAGCCTCGTCTACAAGAACTAGCTCCAGGACAGTCTCCAAAGCTATAGAGAAACCCCTGTCTTGAAAAACAAATAACAACAAATGTCATATCAGAACAACGTTTAGGACTTTGTGTGTGATTGAAGTGACCTTGGGAAATGAGGAGAACAGACTTTCATCTTTATTCACTAGCTAGTCTATCTCCTTTGCTGTTCCTTATTTCTCTCCCTCAATGTTTTACCCTGTGAGTCTCCTTGGTCCTTTCCACCTGCTCTCATGGTTTTATGATTTTATTGGACCTCAAGGACTCTCATCATATGATAATACAGTGTCCTGTTCCACCAGATGGTGCCAGAATAAGCATCATTTGCATGTGCACATGGTGTATTGTGTGTACGTGTGTGTGTGTGTATATGCTCATACTTCTGTCTGGGGCAGCAGAGATTAGTGCTGGGTATACCTTCCTCTATTCCTCTCCATTTTAATTTTTGTAAAACAGGGCTTCTCACCAAACCAATTGCTCACGAATTGGGCAGGATCAGTGACCCTCAGACCCCAGGGGTTCTCCTCTTTCTACTTCCTAAGCTTTGGGCTTACAGGTGCAGGCTACCAAGCCAGGCTTTTTATCTGAATATGGGTCTTTATGACTGCATTGTGCCAACTGGGGCATCTCGCCAGCTCCAAGGCAAAGAACAGAAGTCACCAGATAAATGATGCTGCCAAGAGCTTGATCTTGAACTTCCCAGCCTCTGTACCTATGAGAAGATAAATGACTTAGAAATCACCTGCTCTCAAATGTTCATGTATAATGGCACAGCCAAAGTCAGAAAACTCCTCACGGCTGGGTATGTCAGTAGCTCTCAGAAGGGGATATTCTACCCTAAATACTCTCCTAATCAATCTTTTCAGCATTTATATTTAGGTACTCAAAGATCATTCTGACTGAAAATCTTAAATATAAATGGTTGACTTCCTCCACTCGCCTGCCACACCAAGAGACTTTCTCACTTGAGGGGATGCTGCTCCATCTTCTAGTTTTTGAAGCCAGAGTACTCAAATATTTTGTTTTTCTTTGTTGAGTCAAATTAGGAGAACATAAAATGCATCATCTGACTATGCTACAGTGTGTAACTCAGTGCCTTGTAATAAATTCATGATATATTGCACGTTGCCCCCAAAGCCATCTTTCTCCTGTACACATCACCACCATTCTCTTTGTCTCCCCAGGCCCCAGCAAGGACTGACCCATTTTCTGTAGTCACACGTGCCCTACCCACGTAAACAGAGCTGCTCTGGGATATGTGTCTTTGCATCTGCTTTATTTCACCAAAGATAATGTCTTTGTGGTTCGTCCGTTATAAATTTAGAGTGCTTGTGACTTCTTTCTTTCACACCTCATGCAGATCTATCAAGAAATCCTAGGAGCTTTATCCTCAAAATGTATCTTGAGTCTGAACTCTTCTCAGTTCCTCCATTGCTTTTGCTTTGTGTGAGGCATTCATTCTCGTGTTTCCCTGTAGCATGGCCATTACCTGATACCCGCGTCCCTGACTTAGCATTACCTGTCTGTGTATGCTTCCCAACATACCCCCTTGATGTGTTCCAAATATGAAACAGATTGTTACTCCTCTCCTCAAAGCCTTGCCCTGGCTTGCTATCCCTCTCAAAATCAAAGCCAAAATCTTTACCGTGCCAAACAGGGCACTTGGGCTCCTCAGAACTTTCCAGAATTGATACGGTATCCTTCCCATTTAGACAGGCCTATGCTATTCCTTGCCACTGAGCCGCACAGGACTTGCTGTTTGTCCAATGCATCGTCACCCCGCTTTAAGAACTTTGGGAACACCCTTACACCTTCCTGGAATGCTGGCTGGCTCGCGTGTTACCCACTCACTGGGGGCCAGCCAGGCTTCCTCCTGCACCACTGGGGGTTGTAATGTCTGCCACCTGCAATCCAATATTGCTTTTTTTTTCTCCTGTTTCTTTCCAGTGGGTAATAGTATTCTCTAATTTGTCCTGGCCATTATTTATTTTCATTCATTTCTTGTAGGTGTGTCTCTCCAGCCAAAATGTGAATTCTACAGAGTACAAATCCGTTTCTTCCGCTGCTGCATGCCAAGAGGCTAGAACGGTATACTTGACACTCAGTCATCGCTTGAAAAGTAGTTGCTGACTTAAAAACATCAATCAAAATATTAAGCAACATTTGTAGAACTCACTACTGTTCATTTAATGACTGGGTTATGTTCTATGCTTGCATTATCATCTCACCTCGTTCTGAGCAACAACTCCAGGAGAGGAGCATTGTCCCCTCCTCCAGATGAAAACACATCTGGGGAGCAAATTGCATGTCCGAGATTTCATGGCTCATAAAGAGTCAGACATTCAGGAGGTTGACTCTTCCCCATCAGCAACTTTGAATTACTAAGTAATTTGGTACGGTGAGTTCTTTTTGTTTGCTGTTACTGATTTGTTATATTTTCTTTTAAATAAAGTTGAGCTGGAGAATTGCTTACAGTTTCAGAAGGTGAGTCCATAGCCATCACTGTGGGAAGCGCGGCAGCAGGTAAGTTAGCATGGTGCTGGAGCAGTAGCTGAGAGTTAACATCTTACCCAAAAACAGGAGGGAGGAAGAGAGAGAGAGAGAGAGAGAGAGAGAGAGAGAGAGAGAGAGAGAG
>NC_022012.1:17208156-17242799 GCF_000317375.1 Microtus ochrogaster
AGAGAGAGAGAGAGAGAGAGAGAGAGAGAGAGAACTGGGCTTGGTGTGGGTTTTTGTAATCTCAAAATCCACCCCCAGTAACACACCTCCTCCTCCAAGCCCACACCTCTTATACCAGCTAGGGACCGAGCATAAAAATACATGAGCTTATGGGGTCATTCTCATTCAAACGACCACATTCCTCTCTCTGGTTTCCTATAGGTTTGTGGCCATATCAATGCAAAATGCACTTGGTCTTCAAATATTTCGATAGTTTTTCATGCTCTCAACATGGTTTGAAAGTCCAAGTCTCTTCTAAGACTCAAGGTAATCGCTTAATTGTAGCCCCCTATAAAAATCAAAGAGTAAATTACATGCTTCCAACATACAATGGCACAGACTCTTCATCACCATTCCGAAAGGGAGGAATGGGACACAATAAGAAAATACTGGACCAAAACAGGACCAGAACCCAGGAGGGCAAATTCCAAATCCAGTGTTCTCAAGGGACCCAAAGACTCCAATGCTTGTGCTTTGTCATCACCCACTAATAAACTGGCTTTCAGTGTTGTCGTTCTGGCGTTTGGTAATTCAGAGGGACTAAGCTTAGACTAACCCATCCTTCAAAGACACTTCTTTCTCCTTCCGCGTGTTCTTTCTAAACCTCCTGTTCTACAGCTGAGTGTGCAGAACCTGGCTTCTCACCTCCAGAGCTTCTGAATTCTTCTGTAATGACTGCGCATAGCCTTCATGTATGTCCAGTTCTGTTCCCCTTCGGCCACATGGTCTCCTGCAGCCCAACACAAAACTGTAAACTTACTTAAAGCAATATGGGGCTTTCTTTTGAGTGACTCTATTGTGTTGTACTTGAGTGTTAACTGGTGAACGAGAACATTGTGTCCCAATGACAAAAGGCTGGACATGCCTGAGAACTGATATGTCATTTACTGACTGACTCTCAGCAAAATTCATGAGATCCAGGGATTGCATTAGCTTCAAAGGGTGTAAGGCAGGCATGGAAACCACCAGGGAGGAACTGATTTGGGAGGAAGCTGAGGCTGGAGTGACCTTATCAGGAGGCAAACCTGATAAGAGATTAGAGGAGACCTCTGGAAACAGCCAACACAACTGGCCTAGGATGTGTGGTTCATCAGATTGCTGTTTAGAGACTGTGAGGAGGTCTAATATATAATCTTAAAAAAGAATAGACAAGGTCAGCTTGGTCTAAAGAGCAAGTTCCAGGATAGACTCCAAAGTTCCAAGACAGACTCATGTCTTCACCGACTCTTAGCATGGTCTCATCCCCACAGAGCAGAAGATACTGGCTGCACTGTGACCTTAAATGTAGTGACTATCTTTTCTCTTTTCAAAGTGGAGACTGGCGAGCGGCCTCAGGACAATGCACTACAGAGCTGAGTAACTGGGAAGTGAAGGCAGTTTGCTTTTTGTTTTTTTAAGTGCTTCGTGTTTGTTTGTTTGTTTTCTGAGAAAAATGTCTTGGAATAAGAATTCAAATTTTCTCTTCTGTTATAGTTGAAGGTTCTGGCCAAACCTAGACCTTTATTTAACCAGTTCACATCCCGGGATTCTGGGACACTGTTCTGACTTTTCTCCACTAAGAGTTTAAACTGGAGTGCAAAGGTGGCTCCAGAAGATTCCTGAAGACAGCTTTTTGGAAGGCAGCTGACTCAGGTTGCCAAAACTTCCACCACATGCTGAGCTGGCTCCTCCACGGGAACCCGAGCCATCAACTCTTCCTCGCTTGGCAACACGGAGAGTTGATAAGGGGTCTGTTTGCTGCCTCCTATCCCGAGTTCGATCTGGGAGAGAATTTCATTTCACAAAAGCACACTCGGGCGACTAGAGCTGCATTAATAAGTAAGAGGCTCTTTAGACTCGGGCCATCTTGAAGAGTCAAATTCAAGAGTGTTTAAGGATAAACACATTTCTAAGCCTTCCTAATGCCAGCTAATATAGTCATATTTTGAGAAAGGAAATGTGTCCGAATAAAACAGCTGTGAACGCCACAGAGAAATTCTCATAGAAGATAAATCACTACGAAAAGATGTGTGTATATCCTTCCTATCAGTTTGATCTAGTGATTCAGCAACCATAATTCAAGATAAAGGAAACCACAGATTAAATCTTAGTCCTTTGGATTAAAAGAGGCTCAAAATTATTTACAGTGTCTTTTCTGTCATTACAGTGAGGCAATTACTGTTCAAGTTCTCTGATACGGAGCTGTGCAGGTCCCGGCAAGGGACCTACCTAATTCATAGGATAGATGGCATTGTGATGATCATTTTGAGCAGCAGTTTTACAGAGATCCCAATTATTTTTGCAATCTCTCTATAACATAGTCCCCCCCCCCGCCCCCGGGAAAGAAAGGTGGGGCTGTCTGTGCCTCTCTATTCTGCAAGGACTGCTCAGTGTTCACACCCTTGAGTTTTGATGGTCTACTGTTACTGCATATATGCATTGCTGTTCTTTGTACTCTGTCTGTTGTGATTAACACGGCCTCCCTCTTCCAAGGGTTTAGGGTCTTGTAGGAGACTATCAGCAACTGAGCAATAGCCATGCCAAAAAGGCAGTGTGCTAGAGAGGTGGGAGACTGGCAGATAACTCATCTTGCTAGTGGGGATGAAGAAGTGGGTTCTCGGGAAAGTATCTGGTGAGGGCCACCTAGAACTGACCCACATGTGCTAATTGTGAACAAGTCCCATTTCCATCTTGCTAAGTGGTAGATTGCAACTCTGACAGAATGACACCTCTGAGTGTCATTTCACTGGCTTCCTACCTTCTGTCCTGCTTCTTTCTCCTTTGAGTTCAGTGTCAAGAAGTTCACTAAAACCAAGCGAGGTGCTGTACATATTAGGGCGCCATTTTATAACATGACTGTGTTGGTTTGGACGTCTATCTGTTTACGAGAAAAATCATTTGCAGAGAGACAACAGAGGTGACTCTCACTACATTTGTATAACGTTTCTATAAAATATGTTAATGGGAATGATATGATGGGGCTAACAATACTCATTCATATGTTCAGTGGCTAGTGTCTACTTTTTCCAGACAAATTTTCAGAGTCAAAAGGTGAATTTGAACATAGTCTGTCAGAAAGAAAGGCAGAGGGACATAGAGACACAGCCTGACACACCCTTCCCCCAGAGGCCTCAGAAGATCTGGGAGCCATTGGAGCTCTGTGTTTCAGCCATGCAGTCCTGGTATGTTGCTACAGCAGCATCATGCGTCCACCCAGGTCTGGCATGGGGGCTCCCAGTGGAGAAGATAGCCTAGCAAAAGTTGCTTTTGTACCTCAACTGCCCACTTCCATCTTTGCTACCAGGGCAAGGATTTGGGAGGCCCAGCATGGAACCTTTTTGTCTTTTAAAAAAGGCATTGGAGAAGGGTAGGAACCCACAGATTAACTTGCTTTCATGTTATGGAATGTTGGATATGAAGAAAGGGAAAGAAGCAGCCCTGGAGTGGTTTAATAATACCCACTCCTAAGCAGCAGGGAGAAGAGTCTATGGTTTATTGGTGGGATATTTTTAAGACAAGAGGCATTTCCTTTCAAGTGACAAAAAACAAAACAAAACCCCAAAACATATAAACCCCATTCTCAGAGATTTGAGAGTTTTCTCTAAACCTCAAATTTCAACAAGCAGCATCCTGTAACCACATACTTCTTTTTCGGTTGCCCAAGGCCTCACAGTTTACTTTTCAGCAATGATAAAATCACGCATATTTCTCTAACCTTATAACAAGATTCTACATTTATTTAAGGATGTGTTAAGCTATTAGTATTGTCAAATTGTAAAGTGGATAAATGAAGCAAACTGCAAAAAAGTAGTATGTGTCTACAATAAGTGTGGATTTGGTGGACGAAGAATATATGAGTTTGGGCTAGAGAGGTGGCTGAGTGGCTAAGAGCTTAGGCTGCTCTCTAGGAGGACCTGGGTTCAGTTCCCAGCACCTATGTGGTGACTCCCAACCTCCTGTAACTCTAGTTCCAGAGGACCTGATATTCTATTCTGATCTCCAAAGGCAAGAACATCCATGCACCTTGTGAATTTACACACATGCAACTGAAGTACTCAAATATAGAAAATAGAGCTAAATTAATCTTTAAAAACAGGAAATGAGTTTAAGTTTAATGCTGTCTATCTTTGAAACCAGAAACTAGTAGCCTATCTCTGAGCGCTTCCCAGCGCTCCGTTATGTTTTGTTTCAGTTTGATTACCATTGCTATGATAAATACCAAGGCCAAAAACTTGAAGACTTGAGGAGGAAACATTTATTTCAGCTTACAGGTTACAGTCTATCACTGAGGAAAAGCAGGACAATAACTCAAGGCAGGAACTTGACAGGCCTTCTTGCTATTCTATGTATCATCACCTTTGACCAAGGAACTCTCTGACTGCCAACAAAATACTGCAGAAACCATGGAGGAATGGGACTTGATGGTTCATTTGCCAGCACATGCTTAACTGACTGGCTTATACAGCCCAAGACCATCTGCTCAGAAAATGATGCCACCCACAGTGGGCTGGACCCACCGGCATCAGTGAACAATGACGGCGATCCCCCACAGACCGTTCTGAGCTGGAACATCCCTCAGCTGAGATACCCTGAACCTTCTAGGTCAAGTTCACAGTTAACGTTATCTAAGGCATGTTTCTTCTGAAAAGGAAGATTGAGTGAACTACATTAAATTCAGACATGGCACCCAGCACATGCATAGACAGCTGCTGGGGGTTTATACAATGAGTAATAGAGAAGTATAATTTACCGTGGGTTCTTTGTTTTCCTGTGGTGCTGTGGATGGCACTTAGTCTTGTACAGGTTAGACAATGGCCCTCCTGCTGAGCTGTGCCCCAGCCCTGTTATTCCACTTGCTTTGTCTTGAAATGACCCATTCCTTTTCAAACTGTAAAGTTTCTTAAAATCAAGCAAAAAGACTTAGTTTTTAATCTACTTTCCAAGGCACCTAGTTTTAGGAAGCTGAATTGATGCAGAGTTTCTGTGAACAAGACTTTATCATTCATCTATTGTTTCATTGATTCTCATCCAAAACCCAAGGAAGAGATGCTGTGACTAGCCCCAGGATGATCCTAAAGCTTAGAGAATAATTCAGAGTCCAAAATTCCAGGAAGAAAAGAAGAGCAGGCAAGAAAGAAGACTTCAAAGCATCCAAAACCAAGCATTCAGTTGTCACTCTAGGGTGCTTTCCCTGTAGCCAGAAATTTATCCAGACGAACACCAGCTATTGCTATCCAAGGTTAACTACTGATGAGAAGTTTGTTATTGATAAAATACTCTTCCACAGTCGAAAAGTCCAGGAAACCACCGATCTCTTCTGAAAAAGAATGCAGGGTGGTGAAGGATTCCCTGTTAGGGAGAAAAATGGTTTTCTGTATTACTGGTGACTCACATCTTAATCCGCTTTGCCCCAGCCGCTTCTAATGCCTCCTCTGATATAGTCTGTAGCAGGTGACTATGTAATAACAATTGTGCCGACCCTTGTGGACAGCACTGGCTTTAGGAGAGCCACGGAAGCACTCGGTCTTCCCCACACTTCCCCTGTTTCCTTGCTCCTAGGAGTGTATCATTTACCAAGGAGCAGGCAGGGAGGCAGAAGCATTCCACATCACCAGGATATGGTGGCTTGGTGGAAATTGGCACCATGGATCTAGTCGCCCTACCCCCACCCCGTCGTGTGGCAATAGCAGTGCAGAAGCATCTCTGCTGCCACGTGGCACTGTGAGGTTGGCACTGCCTTGTCACTGTAGCTTGCTGCTTTGACTTTATCTTATCCGTCGGTCTGCTTTGGTTCACACCCTCTCTCTCCCCAAGATTGCCGTCACAAACCCCAGCATTGAGAAGAATAAATTCTGATATGCCCAACAACTCTGAGAGAAAAACGTGGAGTCTGAGGTCCGCACAGACCACGAAGACTGTCACATGAAAGGCTCCCGGGGATATTTATATGACTCTCCCCCCCATTTAAGCTGGTCTCTTGCTTCCATAAATTGTCCTGGCTGGCTTTTCATTAACCCAGAGAGTTGAAATAATTCTTTGTAAAGAGTTCTTTAGTCACACTTGATTCAAAAATTGACCGAGATCAAAGCCAGTCAGCTGCTGGTGGGCCCAGCACCGTGTGTTTCATGCAAATGGCGTGGCTTGTTGCGCTCTCAGCTGGAGCTGTTGGCTTTTTACATCCCTCCTGCAGATAATGGGACCCTCTGATTCTGTCCCCACATAAGGAGCTGCTCTGTGCCTGATCCCATTTTCCTCAGGAGCTGGTACGGGTCTGTCTGAACATGAAGTCATTCTGACATTCTCCTCAATAGTACCTGAAGTTTTATGAAGGATGGGGTCATTCTTGGCCCTAGGGGGTCTGGGATTGTGGGGGAGGGAGGTGGGGAGAGAAGCAGAGAAATGCCTCATTGTTCAGACCTTCTCTGTCGCTCTGATTTTCCCTTTAGGAGGGTGGGATGTATTAAAGAGACCCAAAGGGGAGATTTAAGCAAAGCAAGAACAAGGAGAGCAGACAGTCCTCCTTTGTGGGGATATTGCTCGCTTACTCTTGGGCTGTCTTATGCCCTTACATTTTTCATTTCAAATATATGGGCACAGGAGGAAATGATGTGTGGGAGACATGGGAGAAAGAGCTTGACAGCCAGGCTGAAACAACAGCAGTAGAATAACACCAGGCTGGCCACTCCTGTGCATCCCTCTGTAGTGCACAGAACCACAGAGCAGTTCCGGGACCTGCCACACACAGACACAAGCCAAACAGACGGCATGGAGGGGGCTAAATTCCTCACGACACAGAGCGGCTGAGAGGACGGTGCCAGACAAGTGAGGCCAGAGGCCCATGGTGACCGGTGACCTCTCTCTATGTTCCTGTTGGTCACTGCAGGGATTGATTCATAGAGGGCCCCCTCTGTCAGCTGAGACCAGGACAACACATGAACACTCTGGACCAGTTGTAGTTCGCAACTACATCTGTGTGAGACAATACCTTCAGTGGCTTGGAAGAGACAGTCATGAAGAGACATGGCAGGGTGACCTCACTGCTGGCAGTGAAAATTCACCATTGCTCCGAGGGTGCACGGGCACCCACACCTAGCACATCACTCTGGGTAAAGTAGAACTGGCCGTTTCATTTCGTCTGGACGCATCTGCTTTCTCGGGAACCTCAGCAGTCCCAGTAATGGGGCCTTTCCATTCTAGCATACAAACACACTCCATAGCCCTACAAAACCTTCTTTCCCCAGTTTCCGTTGCATGCATGGACTGTAATAATCACCCAAGCTCTTTCAGGAGGCTGGCAATGACAGGAACGTAAGGGGTGGGCTAAACTTGTAGGAGAATACTGTTTACTCTCATCGCAGGAATATTGGCAGAGAAGTCTAAAGAACACAAACTGGTTTTCCGTCACTGGTGTATCAGCTCACACATCACTGGGGTTGTAAGTCAGCCTGCCCTCCCTCCTGCATAAGGAGCAAATGATACTTTCAAAAATGGAAGCATCTGGTTAAATATTAAATAGGAGAGCCATTCTTCTGAGGTCTCATATTGGCAGCGCGTAAGTAGCAGTTAAGTCAGACGGCCGTTGACTTTGACAGCCACGCATTTATGGTGCCGCATAAATAATAGTTGGCAGCGACTCCCTGGCAATCTCTCCGCATCTCGCCCCTGTTTGCACTTTCTGCATTGGTTTATGCACACACACACACACACACACACACACACACACACACACACACACACACACGCTTTCCCCGACCATCGTAATAGCTATTGTCTTCCTCTCCCCTCCCCGGTTCTTTCAACAGATGTGTCCATTTTTAGTTAATGCAGAGGAAACGGCAGCTTTTAAAGGTAGCCTTTCGCAGCGGGGAAAGCTGCATTAACTGTAAAAACCTTTTAGTTGTGCAGTTTTGATATTCTGCCTCCCCTCCCCAGACACTGCTTTCCTGTGTCTGCATTTCTCTTTAAGCCCTTAGAAGGGCTAGCTGAGGGGTCAGCAAAGGTACAGCTCATAGCAGCAGCGGCAGCAACAACAGCTGAGACACTTTTGTTTGCATGACCTTGCCCAGGGAATAGCAGCAAGAGAAGCCCTGGACAAAGTAGCATTTGTGCATTCAAAAGCGCTCCTGGGTGATTGTCGTGTTAACCTGCACTCGGAACACTAATGGTGTTTGTCTTGGCAGGTGGCCAAATCAAAGCAGATTCGCATCTGAAGCCCTTGAAACAACAGCAAACACATTCAGACGGAATGTGAGCAGATGTGAGCAGTACACAAGCTCACGGGACTGAAGTCACAGGGTGGGAAGCTTCGGCTGGAAACCCACCTCAGACGAATCCACACGGCAGAGACACCGTGCGTGTCTGCAGTGTGGGACAAGCCCCGGTTGGAGCATTGGACCATTGTGACGCTGAAGAAGTAACTCAAGGAAAATGATTCGCAACCATTTGGAATGTAAGACATACTTTCTAGGATGCTGGCTCCTTATGCTAACTCCGGAGGAGAAAATAAATCTCAAGGATGGAGGTTGTGGAACAGGGCCCCGGGAGGCACGGGTTATCCGAAGCCACCTGGTGTCTAAGCCCTCACACATCAAACAGCAAATGGACCTAGTCAACAGTTTATGCCACAAAAATACAAATCCCTCTCTTCCACCAAAGTACTGCGGATGCAATAAGGATTCTAATTGACTCTCTGGAAGTTTATAAACGGGGTGGGGGTGTGTGAGGGTCATTGTTACTGGCAACAGAGGAACCCTTTCTATGGGTTACGCCTCTCTTGTTGCTCATTAGCATATTGGATTAAGGGAACATCTTACAACAGACAGATTTTCTATGCCCAGTCACCCCCACCCCAGTCTAAACAAAACCTGCCATGTGCTCAGAGAGAGCGGTGCTAGCCCTCGTGCAAATGCTCAGGCTCTATTGGATTAAGGGAAAGATTTTACCACAGACAGCTTTCCTGCTGACTCTTCCACATCAGGGAACATCATTCCCTGTACCCTTTTAACTGGAGCTGGTAACCGCTTGAGAGATAAGATCATTTATCAAACACACTGAACAGCAGTTCTGAGGGACAGGACACCACACAGCATTCAAGGCACCCAGTGTCAGCAGCTCTCTGTTAAGCAATCCTCATCAATGAGGAAATAAAGGTCACTAGAACAACCTACCAAAGTCTGAGCAGAAGTACTGAGAATTTCTACAAATTCTTCCTGTGGATGAGCTCTTTCAACTGGTCATTGTCCTTTCTACTCTCTGGTTGAGCGAACACACAGAGCAAACGGCAGTCATCGGTGTAGCCTGGAGAAGTTTAAAACAGCTTGGATTTCAGTATGGCTGGTCTGACATTTGACTTAGGGGGTTTGAGCACTCCTCCAGTGATCCCAGTGACTGCACGGTATCAGGCCCCGCTGCTAGGCCCACATCATCTTCCCTGGGAATGTCTTCCCCAGCTCTGCTCATCTCTGCTCCTCTCTCCAGGCTCATGCCAGCTCGTGGGCACTCTGTGTGTTTGCCAAATGAACCGGACTGAGACAGTATTTACTAACAGCCAGAAACGACCTGTTTTCCTGGAAGGCCGGAGACTCCAGAGAAACATCGCAGAGCTTATATCAGGTTTCTATTGCTGCCATCGTAAATTAGCCCCAATTTAGCGGCTTGAAACTGGACCCATTTGCTCTCTGGTGGTTCAGCGGTCAGAAGTCTCAGACTGCTTTTCCCAAAGTAGAATCAAGGAGTCAGTGGGCCTCATGCAGCAGGCTCTTGGGGACAGCACACTCCAGACTTAGTCAGTGCTAGGGCTGTGGGGTATATGGGGAACTGGCCAATGACCAGGGCGGAACAGGAGCCCATCTCTCCTATCACTGTGTCCTGCCATCTCCAAAGCTGGCGCTGGTGGGCTGGTGGGCTGAGCGCTCACGTTTCTTGTCCCCCTGACCTCCCACTTTGCTTTTCTTCCTGTGTCGTTTCTCACTGACTTGCTCACCTTCCCTTTCTGCACACAAAACCCAGCTAATCCTGTCAGGTCACCTGGATAATTCAGGATAATCACCCTGTTTGAAAGCCTGATTGGTAACCTTACTTCTATCTGGAGATTATGGTAGATAGGATGGCTGTGTGGGGTGGGGTAGGAACCCCGGGATGGACCAATTATAAAAGAGAGCTTAGAATTCCCATGTGGACGGTAAACTGCTGGCAGTCAGGGTCATCCACAGTAGACCGCTGCTTGGAAAAGATAAGTATCTTAGTGGTGGCCATAAATGTCCTCAAATGACGGGCCCTGTGACTGACAGCAAATCTGGGGAAAGTGGGCTGGTGTTGATTTGGGGATTTACAGTTTACAAAGAACTTTGCTCGGGTTGGATTAGATGTTTGAATGCAGGCTCAGTGCAAAGGGTGGGCAGTGGAGCCCAGAGCTGCTCAGGGACTGCTGGGAGCTAAGGAAGGACTTGAGCACCGGGCCTTCCTGCTGGGCTTTCCCTGATTATAGGCTGGAAAGGCACTGCTTAGAGTCATTGCGGACGCTGGGCTCTAGTTCAGGTGACTTCTGAGGATACATTTGAAGCCGCCCACAGGAAGTGTCCTTCTGATGGTCTTGGGAGCTAGATGAGGTAGCTATCAATTTTTCTGTCTTGCCTATGAGAAAACACAAGGCTCCAAACATTGCCACTATCTACTTAGCCAGGGACGCCTGATGTGTTCAGAACACTGTGTCTGTTGCTGCTCTGGTCTTAGGGCAGAGCCTACTTACCGACAATGCAAACAGTCAAGGATCTGCTGGAGAGATCTCATTTTAACCCTCAAATACAGATGCTCCTTGGCTTGTGATAGGGTCGCAGCCCTACCCACTGTAGGTTGAAAACATCCTTAATCTTAGCAAATGCCTTTAGTATGTGAATCTTAGTTTAGTCCACCTGAAATGTACATGGCCTAACACAATTGGGCAAAATCATCTTGTACAAAATATGCCTTATAGTAAAATGTTGAACGTTTTATGTGATTTATTAGATAGCAGAATACTGTCTAATAAGCAAAAACCAATAGAAGTGCATGAAAAGGCGTTCACTTCCTAAACTCAAGACCTGTCAGTCAAATTGCTATGGCAAGAGCCATCTGCTCTACCCTTCCAGTAGCCTAGCTTCAGTTATTGCTCTTGTCTTGAGACAGAATTCAGTGTGTAGTCAAGGCTATTTCCGTTATCCCCCTGCCTCAGGGATTTACAGGCATCCAGTGCTCTGCCCGACTCAGCTGGCCTATTTTCTAAAGATATCAAACCTGATACTCGACTTCTGGGACTTTCCCTACAAATTTAATCATGATCCACGAAACATACATATAATGGTGTGCAAAATGAAACTGCAAAAGCACTTCTTGTGCAAATCCTGGCGTGTGGGTGTGTTGGCAGCGCCTGCATTTGGTGGTGATCGTGTGTGAGTGTGTTGGGGGGGGGGTCGTTGCAGTAAACCCTAGTCCTGTTCAAGAGTGTACCTTGAGGAGCCCAGGATTTCATTTGTACGAGTCTAGTGTGTTTTTGGAGGAAAAAAAAAAATCCACTTTTAGCATTACAAGTCATATTCAGATTCTGATGCATTTAATGAAGATCTTTGAAGTCACTGGAAAAAGGAAAGAGAGGAAATGGAAAATAGTCTGAGTTCATGGCATATTATCAACCAAAATATTAAAATTGTGCGTTGCTAAGTTCTCAGACTTGGTCTTCGGCTTTTTCTCCTGGCTGGAGGATTCAGCATTATCAAGACAAGCTTTCATCGCGGCAAGAACTCTGCCGCCATTAGAAAAGTATTAGCATCAAGAAGCACGCCAGCTTAGCCGAGCATTTGTTGTGGAGGTATTTCCTCAAGAAAGGACCCCAGCTTCCCAGATTTTCTTGTCTTGGAGTGTGGGTCCTGAGATCTCCCTTCAGGAGAAGGAGGAGCTGGTGGCAGCCGGGGAGGCGGCTCAGGAAAGGTGTGGGGAAGAGCAACCACAGCTGTCTGCAGCTGTAGCCTTGCACACGTGCGCATTAGTGGTCAGCTCCGGTGGTTCTCACAGAGCGTCTGTGGGGTTGGGGGTGGGGTTCGGGGTCGGGGAGGGAGGGGGAATCATCGATCGCTGTAAGCAGATAGAGTCCGCAGGACGCGAGAGGCCTGGTGCTGCGGCTTCCGCTCTCACACCTCATCAAGTCTCGTTCGGGATGGTTTGAATTAATGACACTTCTTCAGACGGACGAGTACGTAAATGGAAATGTTAGACCTGGCTTTTCACCTACCTTGTTCAACACTCCCCATTACCTTGGGTGCTGTGGAAGTCCTGAGCCCCAGCCTGACGCCAGGCAAGTCCCAGAACTTTACAGTCACGACTATTGTCTTGCAGTTGGTCTTACGTCCGTCAGAATGGTCTTTGAACCCCCTTTACCGTTGACAGACTGCTGGACTCAGACCCCTCAGACAGCCGACAGCCCAGTCCTAGTTACCTCAGGCTTAACCAGGTGAGGGAAGAAACCTTGACCAGCACCTAAGTGCTTCATCTTAGTGGGTACGAAGGTCCTGGAAGTTGAAGCCTGCAAATGTGTCCTTAGCTCAGCCCAGGATTTGGCTCTCAGGATACAGCCAGCTTCCTGTCCCTGAAGGACTGTCCAGCCATTCTAGGTCACCTTCTTCCCCACAGGTGAAGGGGCAGACACCAGTGTGGCAGCAAAGGATAAGCTGGGTGAGGAACCCCTCCTTTCACAAGAAAGCCGAGGGAAGCAGAGGCCTCAAGACGTGCCTGCTCCTAGGAGAATGGCTAGCAACTCCAGGACCCTGCGTACATAGAAGAGCGGAAGACAGTAGGGCCTGGAATCGTGTGTCCAGACCCCAACCCAAGTTTCCTGTCCCTCCTGGCTGGTGACCTTGAGGAGATGACCTCACCATCCCGCGCTGCTGCTGTCTCCCCTGTTCAGAAAGGGTTCTAATAAAATACTAACCATTCAGGGTGATTGTAGCCGCCACACAAGAAGTATTTGTGTTAGCAAGAATTCTGTGTGTGTTAGAGGGAGGCAGTGCTCCATTGCTGGATGGTATGATCAATGTACATCGAATAAATGGATGGGACAAAAGTTCTAGAAAAGATTCTGTACACGCTCTATTTGCTATTTGTCTGTCTCATGCCACCTTCTTAATGTCTAAGCTAGGTGCCTTTAAATGTGTTCGGTGGGGTTTTCCAGGCTGGTAGACCGTTTTATATCAAGAGGCTCCTGGCTGATCTTCAGCACCCACAGTTGGAGCTGTGGACAGAGTAAACTGCCAAGCTGGGGCTCCCAGGGCCCCTTCTGCTCCTCATCAGTTCATCCTCTGGCTGACTTCCCTGGGGCTAGGCTAGAAACTCGAAGGATTTTTTTTTCCTCTGAAAATACTATTTTCACTTTCCTTTCCAAAGGGAGTTCTTGCTTCTCTTGAGTTTCTTTCAGATTTCATGTTTTCAGGGTAAATGTTCCGAGGGGGAGAAAGAAGGGCGAGATGAAAGAGAGCTGGAGAGGTGCGGCGTCTTTTCTCAAATGCAAATATTTGATAAAATATGCGGCTTTGTTTATTTATGTCTATCTATATGTTAGCAACGCTAACTTGAACTGAACCGTTTCACATGCTTAATCTGAGGCAGATGGAGTGGCCAGTGGATTATTTTTGTAAACCACGTCTGCTGGCATGCAGGCTTCCTTTTGTATTGATTCCATTCTGGCCAAGCACCGGAGGTTTCACCAGTGCGAGCTGGTGCAGGACTCAGCTCCGGTGACATGTGTCTTCGCTCCCCTGACACACGACACAATCACATTTCTCCTGCCCGGGGAACCACTTTTGTAGCTAATTAGAGCGGACAGGGTGTTGCAGAGAAACCTCGAGCACAGCAGAGCGAGGGTCCTGAGGGATATTAGTCCCGGGCCAGCCCTTTAACAAAGTGAACAATTGCCCAAATGATTATTTCCTGCTGTGGACCTCCCCCCCACCCCTTTTACAAAAGCTTTGTTTGTTAAATCCTATTTTCCTTCCTACTTTCCTGTTGACTGCAGCTGAATCCAGCTCACACTGGGTCAGCAAAAAAAAAAAAAAAAAAAAAAAAAAAAAAAAAAAAAAAAAAAAAAAAAAAAACTTTCCTGGGGGTGTGGTGAGGTTAACCCCTTGAATGCTGTCTTTTATTCCTATAGCAAAGGAAGGGCTGCAGAGATCGGGTGGGGCTGATGACAAGGGAGGAGAATGACATGGAGTGTCTTCTATTAGGATCATGACCAGTTTTGATCTTAGAAGTTCACGACTCAGTTCCTACTGCCAGTGAGAACCCGGACTTACAGAAAGATGAAGATTGTATTTGCGGGTGGGTGGGGCATCCCTAAGGGAGTCAGGTCACTTCCTCCCAAATGATTTTTAAGAAATGTGGCATAGATTTGAAGTGAAGAGCTTGTCAACCAAATTTTGAAAATGAAGGCAATCACCTCTGGGTAACAGAATGACCAGAGTGGCCTGCATTGGGGAGGAAAGGGCGGCTTCGTGTCACATCTTAAAGTCATTAGTGGTGGGAGGGGAGTTCTCATTTGTGGTTTTTCGTTGTCTGAAGACTTGGAGGTGTTGTGTTGCCGAGGTCAGATGGCTGGGGCTGCCTCGCTGAACGAGCAGAGCAGTGTGCAAGAGAGCGATCCCTGGACGTCAAGCCCAGGAAAGAGAAACAGCTGTAAGGACACCGCAGCCAATATCAACAAGTGTGATTTTCTCGACAGCGTGTAGTGGCTCCTGTCCTCCATTGTGTGAAAACTGTCCCCATCCGGTGAGAGTTTATGGAGCTCCCTGTAAGCAGAGCTGGTGTCAGGAGCTGCCCTTGGCTGTCAGTCCTTGCTGGCCAGCAACACAGCTTAAGTTTCTGCAGGTGGAATGTCTGGGGCAAAGCATTTTCCTTTGTGGCGGATAAGCTCAGGTTTCCCTCCTTTGATAGATGTGAGATCTTAGTTCTTTCCTGTAGACCACACCATAAGGAGCATGTGATCAAACTTTGGCAATTTCTCACCCTCTGTATTTCCAAGTTCGATATCTGGATGCTCAACCAACGATGCATGGTAGTTGGTGCTGTATGGACAGAACACCTTCAGAGTCTTCTTCTTGTTTCCACTCCCTCAACACTACAGAATACCATCTATTCATATGGGATTTGTATTGTACTAGGTACTTTAGGTCAGCTAGAGGTGATGTATTTGGAGGAGATGGAGAGGCTCCATGGAATCCTGAAACAAACTTTTAGCCAGCCCCAAGGGTTGACTTAAAAATGGCCTGTGGATAGTTTGTTTGTTTGTTTGTTTCATGAGTGTAAGGAGTATCTTCTAGAAGTTCCTCGTTTAATATGTCATTTTTCCATGATTCATATGGTCATACATCTTGCTTAGTTGCTATGAGACTGAGTTTCTGTAATGTGTTTACAAATGTATCCAACATATCTTCTACAGGTGCATACCTGAAACCAGAGCTCTCAGGAGGCAGCTGTGCAAAAGTTGAGCCAGTTTGAACCGTAACAAGGTCCAGTCTCAAAAAAAAAAAAAAAAAAAAAAGGACAGGGGATGTAATTTAGTGGTGAAACATTTTCCCAGCTGCATAAGACCTTGGGTTTGATTCCCAGCACACACACACATGCACTCACACGCACGCGCGCACACATACATGTATGCACACACACATGCACACACACTTGCACACACACATGCACACATTCCCCCACACCCCCTAACAACTATGCGAGAATATTACTTCTGGTTCATTACATAATCTGCTGATGTTTTTGCAAAGTTACTATTAAACTTTTTATTTTGCCAATAGTTTTTTTATTTGTTTATTTTCTATGTAAAGAGTTTTTGTTGCTGTTTTTCAAGTGATAGAATTGTTCAGTTTCTCAGTATGATTTCAGATGCTGTATTGTAGTTAAACGGTCTTTCCCTCTCCATCCTGGCTATATAATAGAACATTTCTATTTATCTGTAAAATTGTGAAATAATAAAGGGAAATTGAAAGAATTAAAAACTCATAAAAATGGTTTTTCATTATTTGATCCATCATCAAATGAAAATGAATGTGACACTGGATGCAAGTTACAGGTTTCCAAGAAAGTATAAACTTCCAAAGCTGACCCCTGAAAAGAAAAAGAATCCAAGCCAATATATTCCCTCAGAAGATGCAAAGTTATCAAAGAGCAAGCCGCTGCAGAAATACCAGGTCCAAAATATTCCACAGAGCAAAGTTACCATAGTAACTTACAGTTTTAACTACTACCAAGATCAAAACCCAAAGATTGCAAAACAGCTAACTTTTTAGTAAGTATTTATCTCAAAATTTTAAAATAAAAACCACTGAAATAGTAAGCTAGCTAAGTAATGCCCTAGGCATGTATTAGGGTGGTCTAGAGAGCAGAGCCAATAGGAGGAATATATTTTTATTACAAAGGGGATTTACCTGATTGGCTTACATGGGATGAGCGGGATCATCCAACAGTGGCTGTTAGAAGGAAAGGATGCAATTCTGGTAACTGCTTAGCACAGGAGGCAGGGTGCCCCAGCAGCCCTAGAGGATTCCTGGAGCGTCACTGTAGACACCTCCCATCCAAAGGCCAAAGAAGTTGGGTTCTGACAGAGGATGGCAGCAGCAGAGCCTGAACAGAGTAGATGCACCCACAAGTAGGGAGTGAGAGCAAGCTAGGAAAAAATGTCTGGCCGCATTCCTCAAACCTTTCTAGGTCTGTGCTGATGCTGGAAGATGCTGCGCTCTCAGGGGAGATCTTCCACCTTCATTTTTTCCTTCCAGGAAATGACCTCACAGACCTGTCTAGGGGTGTATTTCTTAATCATCCAAGATTTAATCAAGCTGGCAGTCATGATTAACCATCATAGACTGTATGATGGATTAAACAATTATGAAATATAGAAAGAAATTGTTTCTTTCTAGATCTTTTGATACAATCTCTTGTTGGTTCTTGATAAAATACTTGAAATATTAATGATAGTCATATGCCTCATCTCAATCTCAATCTCAATACCACATAAACCATATTTGATGCTAACAGGCTTCCTATTGGAATAATGATGATTAAATACATACCACTTTAAAAATTATTTTATTTGCCTCGAGGTGGTGGCACATGCCACTAATCTCAGCACTCAGCGTGCAGAGGCAGGTAGGTCTTTCAGTTCAAGGCCAGCCTGGTCTACAGAGTGAGTCCCAGGATAGCTAGGGCCACACAGAGAAATCTTGTCTTGAAAAACTGAGCAAAACAAAGAACTAAACCAAAATAGAACAAAAAAAAAACTTTAAAATCCCTTCACACACACTAGAACAGTGGCAACTGTAGCCATTCTTGTTTAGGAAGGTTATAACCATATAGACGTGAGGCTTCACAGTTTACACAAGATGGTAAATGAAATGGCAAAGCAATTGTGAAGCAAGAGCAGTGGTGTTCTAGAAAAGAAGATATTTTGTTGTGAATATTTAGTAATAGCAACTGTTACGCACCACTGTATGCACAAACACTTCGGGGCACAGAATAAAAAGTCCCCAAACAACATTGAACATGGAGGAACGAGTGAAGGAGCATAGTGGGCATGTCATTCAAACCAGGAACCCTGCAGACTTGGGGGAAAAGAGCAAGTCCAAACTGCACTTCATGCCCCTCACCAGTACAGACCAAAAGGCTAACTCTCAAGTCAGTAAACCGAGTAGGGCCTGTGTGTGATTTCCTTAGATCCAGGAGTTGAGGCACGTCAGAAGTTCAAGGTCATCTTCAGCTATGTAGTAAGTTTGACCCCAGCCTGGGCTACACCAGAACCTGTCTTAAAACCTAATTAATGCCGTGGGCTGGAGAGATGGGTCATGGCTAAGAGCTCTGGCTGCTCTTGCAGAGGACCTGGGTTCAGTTTCCAGAACCCACATAGGTGCTGCCCAGGCTTGTCACTCCAGTTCCAGTGACAGAAGAGGATCTGATGCCCTCTTCTGGACGTTGCAGGACTGCAGGTACCTGGGGCACTCGCAAACATGCAGGCAAACACTCACACACATAAATAAGGACAAGTTCACTCTGAAAATACAATGACTTGGGTTTGTTAATTAGATTGTAAGCAGATTATGAACATAGAACATGTCAACAACCATTCTTTTAAAAAAGTCTTTCTGTGCGCTTGTTTGTGCGTGTTCATGTGTATGTGTGTTGGCAAGCATGGGCCTTCTTCATCATATGGCAGTCAGAGATCAACTTTGTGTGTAGGTACTTGTCTTCCACCTCTTTTGTGGGCCACTGCCTATGCCAGGCTACCTGACCTATGAGCTCCCTGGATCTTCTTTTCTCTGCTTCTGGCTCCCTGTAGGAGGACTGAGATTACAGATGTGTGCTTATCATGTCCAGATGTGTACTTAACATGTCCAGCTTTTCTAGGGTCTGGGGATTTGAACTGCGGTTTCCAGAAATGCAAGTCAAGTATTTTACCCACTGAACTTTCCCCCAGTTTTATCACAGTTTCACAATCCATCACTGGATAAACTGTTTAAACTGTTGACTAACAGTTCACAAACTCTGTCTTTTATAGACAAGGCTTCATGGTGATTATTTACTAAAAGTGAATCTTAGCGATTACTTTGTTTTCTACAGCTGCTGTAACAAATTCCCCCAGATTTGGGAGTTTAAAAAAACAAAGGTTTGTTCCTGCAAGAGAATGGCAATAGAAATTCCTGATCAGTCTGGCTGGGCTGAGTTCTCAGCAGCAGCAGCAGCAGCAGGGGCGTGCGTCCTTGAGTCCAGCTCAGTGGTTCTCAATCTGTGGGTCACAACTCCTTTGGGGGCTGAATGACCCACCCTTTCACAGGGTCACATATCAGATATTTATATTATGAATCATAGCTGTAGCAAAATACAGTTATAAAGCAGCAATGACAATAACTTTATGGTTGGGTAGCATCACAGATGAGGAAGTGTATTAAATGGTCACAGTATCAGGAAGGTTGGGAACCACTGCTCTAGCTGTTCTTTCTTCTTCTGGTTTCTGGAGTTCAGTGGCTGGTGGCTGCATCTTTCCAATTTCTTCCTCTGATTATGTTGCTTCCTTCTTCTCTGGACCAGCTTTCCTGGGGCCTCCCTCCTTAGGATGCTCACAACTGCATTTAGAGCCCAGCCGAGAGAGAAAGACAATCTCCTGCCTCATGCTCCTGACCTGACCTGACCCAGGCTCGGGGCTCTTTTCTTGCTTATTTCTGTCTGTCCAGATCTATGAATGTGTGCATGGGAGTATTGCTGTATCTAGAATCAATTTTCCATAACAAATATTCAAAGATAAGTCCTCAGAACTCTTTGACAAAAGTAAATACTCATATAACTTTAACATTAAAGGTCTCCAACCAATTTCTGGAAACTTTTTTTTTTTTTTTTTTTGCAGTGTAAATTTTTTTTTTCAGAGTCTAGATTCTTACCCATGACTGGTTCTGTTATTTCTTCACCAGCACCTCCCTTGTGCCAAACCAACCCAGTTCCAGCCCACACAAAGTGTAGGCAGTTTTCTGATGCCTTGGGTGTCACCTTAGATCACAGGCATGTGACCAGCAGCTTGTTTGAGCTGTGTATACCTTTACCCTAGGGAGGCCCTACTGCCTTCAGCACCGCTTGGTTTGTAGCTGTCTGACCGATATTTGCCGCCTATGGGAGTTTCCAGGCTGTGGCTCTTCACTTGTTTCTCTTGTCAAACATACGTATTAGCTTGTGTTATCTGCATGGACAGTGGCACACGTCCATCACTTTCACAACATCAGGTCTCAGCAATTTTAACAGAAAGGAACAAACAAAATCTTTACAAACCTTGAGTTTCCCACAAAGTCCCCAAGAATGAAGGTTTGTTTTGACAAATGGTTCTCAGCTACTTATCGGTCATGCTCTGTTGGCCTGGGCATAGGAGGAGGAATCACTACCCTATCTGCAAGGTTGGCCGGCTGCCGTCACCTCTCTGCCTTCTTCGGCTTTCGGGATTGCTAGCAGGAAACCCAAATGCAGGAACCTTGAAGGACATGCTGGGTGCAGCTTCGGGCTAGGTTCCGGCTTTCTCGGCAAACCCGGCACCGTCTGGGTAGCAATTTCCTCCATCTCTTCACTGCAACTCCCCACAGGGGTTCAATTGAAAGATCATGGGACTTAACATCGTCCCGGCAGGACTCGCCTCCCGGATCTCCCACCAACAGATGCGGAGTTTGATCACATTACAGAATCTGGTAAGCTAGCAAGAGGGGCACAATACACAATGCCTGGCCTTGAGGACTCCGGAAGAGGGCGGTTGTCACGGCACAGCATGCCTGTTGCATGGGCATGGCTCACCCCCACTTCAGTCCTTACTCCGGGTTCTCTCAAGCTCAGAGGCCTCTTCTTGGGCTCTGCGTATAAGGCACATTGAACACATGAGCCATATTTCTGCTTAGTAAACCAGAAATTACAGATCAGTGTTTATAGCTAACCTGTTCAATTTAATTTTCTTTAAAATTGAATGTAGGTTTTCTTTTCATATAACATTATGGTTATGTTTTCCCTCATCCAACTCCTTCCAGACTCCGCCCACCCCCAGCTGCTTCAAATGCCTTTTTTTCCTTTAAGGGCCTTTTCTTTTTCAGATTTATTTCATGTGTGTGAGTATTTTGCCAGCATTTATGTATGTGTATTTTGTGTGTGCTTGGAACTTGCATAGGTCAGAAGAGGGAGTCTGGTCCCCTGGAACTGGAGTACAGGTGGTTGTGAGCTGGGTGCTGGGAATCTCTGATAGCTGGGTCCCCTGCAAGAGCAGCAGTGTTCTTGACCATTGGGCTACCTCTCCAATTCCACTAATCCATTTTTTTTTTTAAAAAAGACATGAAACGTAGAAGCAGTTCTATTTGTATTCTTGTTCAATCTTGTCCCTGTCTCTCAAACACAATTTTGAAACTGTTGGGAAACTTTAAACAGCTTGCTGCATGTTTTTTGCTGCAAAAGTATTATATATATATATCTTTTAAAATGTGTAACAGCTGCTATCATACTGTGTATGTCCTTTCCTGTTCTGATATTTGGAATGAATCAATAACCTATCTTAGAGATTTACAAATCTCATCTACTTATTTTATATGTAATAAAATACTTCATTGAATAAAAATTGATACTTATTAATTTTTCTATTAGTGAACAACTAAATTTCGAGTCTTACAACAACTGTAAAATGACTGATTTTAAATTAATTAATTTTGTTGTATGTGTATGGGTTTTGACCGAATATCTGTTTACTATATGTGTACAGTGCTCACAGAGGCCAGAAGAGGGGTTGGATCCCCCAGAAATAGAGTTGCAGACACTTGTTAGCTGTCATGTGGGTGCTAGGAACCAAACCTGGGTCCTCTGTAATAGCAACAAATGCTCTTCACTGCCGAGTTAACTTCCCAGGCCCTGAAATGAGTATTCTTTTTTTTAAAAAAAAAAAAATTTATTTATTTATTAAGGATTTCTGCCTCCTCCCCGCCACCGCCTCCCATTTCCCTCCTCCTCCCCCATCAAGTCCCTCTCCCTCATCAGCCCAAAGAGCAATCAGGGTTCCTGACCTGTGGGAAGTCCAAGGACCGCCCACCTCCATCCAGGTTTAGTAAAGTGAGCATCCAAACTGCCTAGGCTCCCCCAAAGCCAGTACGTGCAGTAGGATCAAAAACCCATTGCCATTGTTCTTGAGTTCTCAGTAGTCCTCATTGTCCGCTATGTTCAGCAAGTTCGGTTTTATCCCATGCTTCTTCAGACCCAGGCCAGCTGGCCTTGGTGAATTCCCGATAGAACATCCCCATTGTCTCAGTGTGTGGGTGCACCCCTCGCGGTCCTGAGTTCCTTGCTCGTGCTCCCTCTCCTTCTGCTTCTGAAAGGAGTATTCTTGTGTTCGTTTCCTCATTATTGTTACTATTTTAAACAAATACTTCAAGAGGCTGCTGAGATGGCTCAGCAGGGAATAGGCTTGACGCCAAGCCCGATGGCCTAAGCCGGAGCTCTGGCGGAAGCCGAGAACCCACGTCTACGAGCTGTCCTCGGCCCTCCACACACGTGCGGTGGCGCATGCAGGCTCCCTGCTCCAATATATAAATGATTGTGAAAAATTAAAAATATTTCACAGATGAACTATTTAGGCACATATGAAAGAGTTATATTACCTACTATCAATTTGCCTACATTTTTGCTTTTATTTCCTTTTTATCTGAACTTCCATCTGCCACTGAAAATGGGCACGATTAGTCATTCTGAGCTGGCTCATTTCATTTAATATGATCGTTTCTGTTTCTATTAATTTTCCTTTAGATGACTTGGTTCCATTCATCTTAATGGCTGGGCAAAGGTCCATTGTGCACCTGCAGTGTAATCTGCTCTCCCCCCTTCGTCTGTCTGTGGGCATCTGGGGTGGTTTGAGTGAGAATGTCCTCCGTGAGCTCAGGTATTTGAACACTTGGTCCAATGGATGGGGCTGTGCTGGAAGGATCTGGAATCTTCAGGAGATGGAGCCTTGCTGGAGGTGGACTTTGAGAGTTTATAACCACTCCTATTTCACTCTCTCTGTTTCCTTCCTGTGAAGAGAGATGTGATCTCTCAGGTTCCAGGTCCAGTCAGCTGCTTCCATGCCTCCCCCACTGCAGTCTCTCTCTCTCTCTCTCTCTCTCTCTCTCTCTCTCTCTCTCTCTCTCTCTCTCTCTCCTCTCTGGAACTCTGAGGTCAATCAAGCTCTCTTCTCTACACTGCTTTTGGTCATGGTATTTAATCACAGCAGCAGAAAAATAGCACAGCATCTACTGAGAGCTCCTGCTCAGCCAGAGAAACAGTCATTAGATAGCCACAGTCAGCTAAATAATCACCCAGCTGGGGGGTGGTGGTGGTGGTGTCTAGAATACACGTGAAGAGCTAAACAACTTGAACCATATAAGTGCAAATAATCCAATAAGTGAACCATGGATACGGACTTTTCAAATTAAGAAATACAATTACCTGATAACTATATGAAAAGATGTTCAGCATCCTAAGCTACCTGGGCAATACGAGTCAGAGCTGCATGGAGAGTCCATCTCATGGCAGGCCAAGTCAATTATCAAGAAGATACAGAGCAGCCCACACCCGGTGTTACAGGGTGGGGGAGGAGCCCTAGGACACTCCTGGTGGGAGTGCCGAAATTAGCATAGAGGCTTCCTCAAAAAACTATGACTCCACCCACCCTGTGATCCAGCCGGCCTTGGGCTGCACTCCAGAAGGAAATGGTTTGCTACAAGAGGTGGCTGATGCCATGCTCACTGAGGC
Source organism: Microtus ochrogaster (assembly GCF_000317375.1). NCBI lineage: Eukaryota > Metazoa > Chordata > Mammalia > Rodentia > Cricetidae > Microtus > Microtus ochrogaster. The sequence goes on from NC_022012.1 coordinate 17,231,482, forward strand.
ACTATTTCTATTGTTCCCAATAGCCAAGCTATGGTATCAATTTACGATAAATTTCCTACATCTCCGCTGTCATCGTTTCTGGGAAGGATCAGAATATGGATGACCCTTTTTTCCACATCATCACCAACACTGAATAATCTGACTCACGTTGCTGTTTGCTGATCTGCTGATTATGTCCCTTGGTCACGTGTCTGGTGTGTGGAGGACTGGCGTCTGTCTAGCTGTATGTTTATCAGTCAGCTGCTTGGCTTTGCTCCTTGCTTATCCATACTTGGATCGCTATCTTTCATGTATTTTGCAAACATATTGCCCAGTTTACTATATTAATTTCTGTAATAGTTTTTACTCTGTAGAACTTTTAATTTCTTATACATTCAAAATGTTAAATCTATCAAAATTTTAAACTGGAATTGTTAATTTTTTTGTTGTTGAATTCTATTCAATTAAAATTCTCTTTTAGATGTGCTGTGTAAAAGGACGTTAAGGGGTTATAAGTAACAGTCAATTATGGTCTCAGGGGAAGTTTGAAATTTAGTTATAGGACAAGATACATAAAATTATAGTCAATAATATAAGCTGTCCGCGATGAGTGTCAAATACTTGGCACAAAACTAGGTGATTTCATGTTGGCTGCCGGGAAATAGAGCAGAGCGCAGCATGGCTGCTGCGTTCGTGACTACATCAGCTAGATGACTCACAGCAGTGCGGGACGTCAGGGCTAGAGGAGCCTGAAGAGCCATCTCATCCTATCTCTGCACACGGAACAAATGTTCTGATTGGTGCTTTGGCTGAGTCCTACCCCCACGTCCTGCCCTCAAGTTCAGCTGCACCTTCAGTCCCATCAAAGGCTCCCCAGTGATCAGAGTACCTCATGCTGTGCTCACCCCAGGCTCCTCTGCTGAGTTCCCAACACTGAAAGCAGCTGTCGCTCAATCTATCACAGTTCCGCTAAACCCTGTGATGCCAACACCAGAGCCCCATTGCTATAAATGGGGCCTTGGGGTGTCAAGGCAATGAAGGGTGAGGGACCTGCCCGGTGTACCACTCTGCTTGTACCCTTTCTTCTTGCTTGAGGATCTAGGTCTTGTCTTAAGACTGGGTTTTCAATATGGAGGTTTTTCCCTTTGATCTGAAAACTCAGTATTGGTTGAAATTCTAGTTCCTTCTTTCTTTATTTCCTACAACTGCAGAGCTCCTTACTTGTATGGGTGCTTGTCACTGTCTGGTTGTTTCCCACTATATCAGCTTCCAAAGCCCAGGACCTCAGGGTGCAGCTCCCTAACAGCCAGGACAGGAAGTTGGCACTGCACTTCATTTCTAACTCCAACACTCAAGAGGCTAAGGCAGGAGGATTGCTGGGGGTTTGAGGGCAGTCTCACTTATAGAGTGACTTCATCTAAAGGTACAGAATGAGACCCTGTCTCAGACAAACAAACAGAACCCAAATAAAAACAGGAAGTAACAGTAGGGTCTCTTAAGTGCTCAATGGTTCTAAGGACATTTCCATCATCTTTGTCTTCTTTTTATTTTGAAGTAATTGTGGATTACAGAAAATTATAACAATAGCGGAGAGAAAGCCCATGGTTTTACGGTCTATGGTTTCCTTGATGGAACAAGAGCTTGGATTGGCTTGAGGGCATCACGCACCTCACAGATGCCATCCCTATTCTCCAGCCTTTGCACACACTCTTTTGCATGCTCCTGTGTTTGCTGTGGTGTAGCGTCACAGAGCCACAGCATCAAGTTCCCAAGATTTGCTCCAGGAGCACAAGAGCGACTTGTAGCGGTCACCACTTTCTCCTCTGTCCTCCCAGCAGGCATGCCGTCACCTGTCCCATCTCCCCAGTGCTTCCACCGTCTAGGGCAGTGGTTCTCAACCTGTGACCCTTTCACGGGGTTGGAAACACAGGTATTTACATTATTATTCATAACAGCAAAATTACAGTCATGAAGTAGCAACAAAAACAATCTTTTATTTGGGGAGGGGTGCCCACAGCGTGAGGAACTGTGTTAAAGGGTCACAGCAATAAGAAGGCAGAGAAGCAGTGATCTATGAGATCAGAAGAAACTCTTTCAAGACCGGCTTGTTTTATTCAGCATAAAGCCCTTCATATGCACCCAGGTTGTCTCGCAGATCAATGCTTTGTTCCTTTTGTAGCTAAGTAGCACTCAGTGCTGTGGGCGGAGCAGTGTCCATCATTTTCCTATTGAAGGACATCTGGTCATTTTCCAGTGTTTGCGTATAATGAAGCTGCTCAGATTGTGAACGTGGGCAGGTGAGTTTAAAGGATTGACAGTCGTACATATGTAGGCAGTGTCTCTCCCCCATAGTGGAATCTTTGCTGTCTCTCTTCCCAGTGCCACTGTCACCTGCTCCAGACGTCACATTTCCACATTGCTCATCTAGAGCCAATCACTTTCAGACAAATATTTGGGAGCCAAGTATGCTGGCCTTTTCTTCAGAAACCACCTTGCGGAAAAATCTAGTGCAGTAATTTACCATCTGCCAAATTCATTCTCACCTGGGGCCATGGGCATCTCCACCACTTTTGTTCTTTCTTTTTTTTTTACTTGAGATAGGGTCTTTCTGTATAGCCTTGGGTGTCAGACAGGAGCAGGGACTCACTATGTAGACCAGGCTGGCCTCAAAACTCACAGAAATCTGTCCACCTTTACCTTCTGACAGTAAAGGTGGGTATCACTATGCCCCATTACTTTAAAAAAAACCTTACTATTATCTATTCTCTCTCTCTCTCTCTCTCTCTCTCTCTCTCTCTCTCTCTCTCTCTCTCTCAAACAGGGTGACAGGATTTCTCTGTGTAGCTTTGTCTCCTGTCCTGGAAGTTGCTCTGTAGACCAGGCTGGCCTTGAACTGACAGAGATCCACCTGCCTCTACCTCCTGCATGCTAGGATTAAAGGTGTGTACTACCACCTGGCAACATTATTTTTCTTTTAACATTTTTATTTATGTGTATTGTGTTTTGCTTGTATGTATATCTGTGTGAGTGTGTCAGGTAAGCTGGAACTGAAGTTACAGACAATTGTGAGCTACCATGTATGTGCTGGGAGTTGAACCTGGGTCCTCTAGAAGAACAGCCAGTGCTCTTAACCACTGAGCCATCTCTACAGTCCCCTACTACGTCTTGACATTGTTAGTTTATTCCTTTGCTACAGCCCCAAGAGAGCTCTGTAAAGGCATTTGCTTTGTCGTGCTCTCTGTCATTCCCTAGAGTTTAGTTTTAGAACCAGGTTCTCCCCAAAATAAATGTTTGAGTAATATAAATAAAGCCTAGCTGATAAGAGGGAGTGGAAGGAAGCCCTTTCTGGCTCTGGCTTATGCTCTGCTCATGGCCTCTGTCAGCACCAGCACCAGCTCTGCAGGGACAGTTGGGGCTCAGGTGTCCTGTCCACGTGAACACACTTTGCAAGTCAGTGCGAGGATGTCTGTGTCCAGAGGGGTCTTTTCAGGGTCACGTTTTCTTCTTTCTTCTCTTTCTCCTCTCCTTTCACTATGGGAAACTCATCCTGACCACTATGGCGATCACCTCCACCCTTGGAAAGTAGAAAGCATCCAAGCAATTGTCAAGTGTGAAATCACGGATTTTTGTGACATTCCACCCAGCAGAGGGCGACAGCTCCTACGTGCTGCGTCCAATGTCTTTACTGTGATTTGGACACATGGCACTGGCAATCATTTCTGTTTGCTTTCGAAGGAAGCGCACATGCCCACTGCAGTCATTTAGCCGGCTCCCAGTGTAACATATTGTCTGCTACACTGTGTCGTTGAGGCTCAAACCCCTTTGGAAGTGTCTAGAGGCTGAAAAGTGTATTTACTTTGTTTAGTAGGATTTGGGACCTTAATTTTCCTGGTTGGTTGAGCAAGCTGCAGAGCTCAAGATTAATGTCCTGCTCCTGAGGCTACACCCACATTTTTTATTAGCTGGACACTGTGCATTCATAAAGGACTGGTGGGAACAGTTCTTGAAGGCAGCTGATCTGCGGAGCCAGCCTGTGACCTCCGAGGAGCATCTTTTCACTAGGGCAGGGATGCCAGCAAGTCCTGACACCTCTTCTGAAGTGAGGTGGCCCTGCTTCCCCTGAAAATAAAGAAGGGGGAACTAATTGGTTTATTAGTGATAACGGCTAGGAATTAAAGAAGTATCAACTAGCTTGTGACCAGCCTCTTCCTGGATTTACCGTTACTGATGGGGACAGGATGAAGTGTGGTTAAGATGAGACCGAGATCTTGAGCATTGAGAGCATCCCATCCATGTCTTCCCTCTTATTTGAGAAAGAAGATCAGAGAAACAAAAGACCTTGTCTGGCTTGCTTTGGTGGTGACCACAGTCACGCCCCGCCCCCTCGACTTTCTGATGATCTGCCCTGCTTGCTTTGAACTGCCCTGAAAAGCACTGGTGGATGAGAGAGGTCATTGCAGGTGGGATGGAGATGCAGGAAGGGATCCCGCACTAGGTGGGATGGAGATGCAGGAAGGGATCCCGCACTAGGAACCCCCCGCCTCCCTTCTGCCTGGTACTCTCACCCTTGCCCTGCGTAACTGTGATAATTTATTCCTCTTTCTTTGGAATTATTCCATTCTCTGTATTATACTGATTTGGTTTCTTTGCTAGGTGTTGCCTTCTCAATGGTGTGTGTATTCCCAAAATACTCTTAGTTTATCTGGGTGGGGAGGAGGCTTGGCCTTCGGTCGTCCTGTGCTGACTTTGCGCAGCAGTGCATGTTGAGTGACTGCTCCCTGGTGAAGTCAAAGCAGAGCTGAGACATGGGCAGTGACCAAAAGCAAACATAGTCCAAGACTCCTGAAGCTGGCCAGAACCAGGAGAGACACTGAACCTTGTTCTTGTTCTGTCCACAGCCGCAGAGAACCAGAGCCTGTCCCCTGTGGCTGAAATCTAAATTTAACCTCAAAGCAACTGCGTTCCCATTTTCCTGGAGAAAAGTTCTTTTCAGTGGAGGGACCCTGGCTTTGATTAGGCGGGAGGACCCATGTCTGGGAGCACACAGCCTTTATTGTCCTTGGATGACAGTATGCTTTCCGTGCCTCCTGGTTTCCTGCCTTTTTTCCTTAGGATCTTCTGGGACTGGGACTGTGTTGGCCAAAATGAGCTACCTTGACGTGGTCTGGCTACCGAGCAGGCAACATCTATACTGGAGGTAACACCCCGGAGTGCAGTCTTGTCCCCTCTTCACCTCTTGAGCCAGTTCTGGGAAGATTCACTTTGGGTCTGTGTGAATGGTACCCTGGAAACAGGGCCCAGGTTTATACCCCTTAAAACCAGATCCTAACATCCAGAAGACTGAAAGCCCAGGGGTTCCCTGAGGTTCTGGGATCTCAGGTCCAGGTGGACAATTTGGTTGGTCACTGGTCTCAAGGGGGATTACCGGGAGGGCCAGGCTTCTAGTGCCCCTCCAGGCCAGGCTTGGAGGTGTCTCCTCTAGAGAGCCCCTGCCACTCACATCATGTGTGAGTAGGTGGGGGAGCTCTAGTGAACCCCTCCTCTACAACTCAGCTGCCTGAGTGCTTGTTTAGTCTTTCGACAAATGTCTCCTTTGATGTCCAATGACACAAGCTCTGGTTCACTCATCTATTTGTGAAGTTCGGAAATGTAGGGCAAAGAGCATTCCCTTGGACTCAGATGAGCTAGGCGGCTGGGTGGTCTGTTTTTACTACTTATTAGCTGGATGACATTGGGCAAGGTACCTTCTCCAAGCGTCTGGTTCCTCGCCTGGAAAACAGCACTAATGAGTCTGAACTCGGCTCTGTTAGCACCAAGTCAGACATTATATATTTCCATGTGCTCTTTGCAAACCTAGCTTGTGCTCCTCTATAAAGGAATCATGGTTGGTAGCAAAAGTTTGATTAGATTTGATGTGCTGTCTCTGCCTCCTGAGACCAAGTCCCCTAAAGCACACCAGGTCTTCACAGACTCAAGAGTGCTTCCTGATGTCTTCGGACCCTTCCATCTGCACTCTTGTTTACTGTCCTGAACCCCATTTTCTTTTCCTGACAATGACAGCAAGAATGTCTGGACAGACAGTGCTGACGAAATAGCTCTTCTGCTAAGTGTTAGCAAGCAGCACATCTCCTTTCTTTACTGATGTTGCTCTGCTGACTCCAGGGACGAAAACAAGGATGCCTGTAGGCAGAGCTTGCCCAGTGACCCAGTGAGGGCACAGGAAGGCAGAGGGAGCCATCATCCAGCTGGGGCAGGCTTTCCAACTGCAATCTAGACTTGGCTCCTTCTTCCACGCTCTTTTGCATGACATTTAATATTAAGGCTGAAACAAGTGTTCCCATTTAACAGTGAATCACACAGCAGAAAGAAATTAGGCCCTGGGTACAGGAGAACTGGACAGACGCTTTCTTACTGTAACTTTCCAGAATGCCCTGGACAGCCCCCAAAAGGAGTCAGGACGGACAGAGCTCTGGAACATTCTACAAGCTAGTAAAACATTGTTTGAGGGGCAATGGAGTCTTTGGAATTGATCTGCACGGCTGATGTCACCCTCTTAGCACAGGGAGCCAAGCTGTCTCCATGGCTCTGGCCTTTTTCTGAAATTATTTCCCAGTAGTTAAGCCCAAGCGAACCTCCAAGTCACTTTCCTGTCAGATATTGTTGCAACAAGGAGTGACCCTTTCTGGACTAAGGAAGCGTCTCCTTCAAATTGAAATAGAAGAGAAATTGATGGCTTCTTTCAGCCCCAGCTGCCTTCTCTGCAGACCACTGTCTGAAGCATCCAAGTCTCATAGCTTGAAGCTTTGCCCGTTTATTCTGTGGTGACTGACATCCCAGTCAGCTGTACCCTTCCACGTGCTGAAGTGTGATCTCCCATTACCCACTGTTGGCTGGAACATGCCCTCCCTCAGCATAGGTTGAGCAGCAGCCTGGCACCTCTGTGGTCCTGTCTACTTCCTCTTTTGCTGTGACTGACAAAGAAGCCTCCTCTTTCCCTTCCCTTTGAATGTGAGCGTTTGGAAGGCAAGGCGGTGGATCCGGGAAAGCAGCCCGAGTCTGCTGGAATCTCAGGACGAGCCGAGCGCTGTGCTTAAGGATAATATTTCAACATGCGCTTTACCGTGAGCTCTCAAAACAGCGCTCTCAGCTAGAACTCTGCACTCTCATTAACATCAGGGACTAGGGCGTGGGGAGATAAAGACACAGTGAAGCCGTCTGTGACGTGATGTGCTGGATGGTTATGGCCCTGCAGAAATCTGCTCACCTAAAGTAATGTGAGGTGTAGGGCCGTGATTTGGCTATGAGGTCAAAGCTCTTAGGAATGGGATTAGTGTCCCTATGAAAGAGACCCCAAGAGCTAGCTCATGCCTCTCGGTATATGAGGCTATATCACAAAGGTTCCTTCCAGGAACCAGAATGCAGACGCTCACCAGGCACAGAATCTGCTGGTACTCTAACCATGGACTTCCTAGCTTGCCGACCTTGAGAAATGAGACTCTTTTGGTTATAAAGTTCATGGCCTATGGCATTTTATTATAGCAGCTGGCCTAAGCTAAGCCACATGGTTTTGTCTCGATTCAGTTAGAGGTTGCCATCTCAACAGAGGAGGTGGTATTTTGTCTAGGAAAGATCAGTGCAGTGGTTTCATGTTGCAGCGACAGGGACCCACTGAGGCCTTCTGTCATAGACTGAGATCCACCAACACAGAGGTCAATACAAGACAGCTCGACGGCACTCTAGCATTTTGTAGATTTTAGACAAACCTTTCTTTCTACAGGGCAGGGTGACCCTTCAGAAATCTCAGGCGAAGCCTCTATGATATCCACAGTTAGGTGCCATCAGGTTGCCAGATCTCCACATGGGTTAGAGCACACTTGAGAAAGAATTGTGGTCTAGCTGGCCAGTTCCCAGATGACTCATCTAGCCCTGGAACCTGAGTATCAGCATGCATTCCTGCCTATGAAGGCCTGCATGACCCTGACTGCCAAATGGCTGAGGCTACTTCCTGACCCAGCCGCTGCTGGGGACCAACTCTGAGAAGGAGGATGGCCATAGGGATGATCTCAGCCTGCCAACTCATCCTTCCATGAGACCTCTGTCCATCTGCTTGAAGCTCAGCTCATGACCAAAGGTATGAGAGAGGATCCCCTTCCCCAGAAATCTGCAGCTGAGTTCAGGAATCTGTAGGTTCCCTTCATCTGGTGACAGAGAACAGAGAGAAGGTGTCCCTGGGTGTGAGCTGGTAAGGTTCCATAGTATCCATCACTGGCCTCCAGAAAGGGTTGGCACTTTTTAAGCCTGTGACGACCTGAGGATGGGTAATGACCACTCTCCTGTCATTTGCTTCAGCAGGTGGAGCGTGGGACAAAAGAAGCCATGGCACTTTTTGGAGTGCTGAAGTGAAGCTCTGGCAAACTCCAAACATCAAAGCACAGCACCATATCCAACGCATTATGGCCTGTCACCAAGGCCCCGCCCTGCTCGTCACAGTAAGTGAACCCATTGGCCCAGTACAGCCGTAACCCAGTGGACACAACTAAAACTCACAGCTTCCCCTTGAGCTAAACAAACATGGCGACGGTCGTGCTTCAGAGTCTTTACACATGTGCCCTAGAAATGGGAGCAGTCTGCTAAATAACGTTGGATAACTCAACATTCTTCATCCAGAGAACCCGGAGCCTCACCTATGCTGACCATGGACCCTCAGCCCCAGAGCTGGATTCTAATCCCAGTTTTGCAGGTTATTTGTGAGATATCTTTGACAAGCTCATTAACATATCCCAATTTATCTTAATTTAATTAATTCTTAATTTTTAAATTTAATTCTCATTTTTTCAGTGTTAAAGATAGCATGTCTGTGAGCCTTTGTTGGTAAGCAGGGCTCAGCACGGCTTCATGCCTGCTAACACTCTGCAGTGTTTGCTCGTTGTAAAGTTTTGTTTCTCTTTCTTGATGTGGTTATGGTATGCATAACAGAAAGATAAAACCTTTTCTGCTCCAGATTTGTTGGGAAGCATTGTGGGTGGAGTGGGAATTTCAGGGTTGAATTTCAGATTATAGAGGAAGTATCTGCCGGGCTGGTATTTCCCAGTGTAGACTGGGGACAGGGAAGGGGTAATTTCAGAAAACTTGTGCTGAGCCTTAAAACTCTTTATTCTAAAGTCTGGGGTATCCATGGAAAGCAGAGCTATCTTAAAGAATGTTCTGGAAAGAACGCAGGTAAGCTCCACAGCCATGGTAGGGCATAAGAAATGCATGATCCTTTTGTTTCTTAAATTTTAGTTTTCTGTGATAGCCAATTTGCTGGGTTGAAACTCAACCTTAGGTCTCCCGGAAATGATGTCCCCAACTCCTGGACATTCATTCAAAATATGCTCTGGGGGGGTCCTTTGATCATACAGGGGACCGCTGAGGTGCTATAGCGATTCTTTGCAAAGCTTTACCCCAGCTCTGATTTCTGGCTCAGTCCCTGCTACCTCTCCAGAGCGCTACGAGAAAGGTAGGACTTCCACACTTGGGGTCACAGGTCTCCTCTCCTTTCGGCCCTACAGGAAGCCCTATTATCTCTGGCGGGTTTTGTTTTCCTGCACCCCTGTCTCTTTCTCCATCATCCAGAGAAGACGATAGGCGATATTCCTTTGAGACAAAATGGTGGCCTCTTCCCCAGGGTGGAGAAAAGGCAGCAAATGTCTCGGAGAGGGCAGACAAGATGTGATGCGAGAATTTGTTCAAGGACTGAGTATGAAGCCAGCCACGGTGGAGAGATTTCGAGTCACATGTAAAAGCGGAGGGGATTCTGGTCCCTCTCACCTGTCCATTGCTTTCCTTTCTCCCTTTTTCAGCTTAGCTGAACTCCCAAACTTGCTGAAGCTACTGTCTGCCAGTCACAGGGTTTGCATCTCTTTGTGAGCTGGCATAGTGGTTGCCGAGGGACAGTCTGATGTGACTGTCACCGGGGCCCTTGCAAGGTTAGTAGACTAGTCCCAACCACATTTTCCAGATTTCTTACAAGGCACACCCAGCGTTACAAAGTAGTTCAGCGGCAGGGCAGCCCGATATGTCATCAAGATAACTTGGCTTTTTTTCCCCCTTTAAGATCTTGAAGCTTCACTGGATGTTTAGAAGAGGCCTTTGTGACACGCATCAGTGACATGTGGTATCTGCTTTTTGCTGAAGAAGAGGCTGGATTAACCTTGACCTGTGTCCTGCAGACTTGTTGACAGACTTTTATCTGACCTGTGTTCCCATGCCGGGCGGTCACTGCTTTGGGGAAGTGGAGGACATGCTCCTCTTGAGACTGAATTCTTTGCTAGTAGGTCTCTAAAGACTGCTTGAGCAATTTTGATACTTTGTTAATGCTCAAAGTAAATTCTTGAGGCAGTCATTCTAATACAGTTATTAATTCAAGTCCCAAAGCATAATGACAGGAAATGTATTTCTGACTACTCAGTAGTGACTCATTATGGAACTATTTGAAACTATGTATTTTTTTTTTATCAGAAAGTACAACTGCCTATAATCAATGTTATCTCTTCAAATCCAAGCAATCCTAAAATCTGGCCCCTACTTCCCTTCAAAACAACAGACAGCAAATCTGGGGAAGAGAAAATTTATTATCCTTTTTGGGGCTGACAGCTTCCCTGGCCCCCATTGCACACTGATTATGGCACCTTCCCCTGCAAAACAAGACAGACAAGATGGACATTTCCATTCCATCCCTCCTTGTGAGGCACCAGGAGCAGCAGAGGGTCTGCAATCAGAAGACCCCGGTGCGGTTTCACTGTGTACAGTAAAGCAGGAAGAGTTGGAAGAGCTGCAGACAACCGTCATGGAGGGCTATGTGAGAGAAAAGCTTTGAGTATTTCATCCTTAACAAAGAATGGCTAAGGGCCCCGTGGTCATTTCCAAGTGAGTGTCCCCAAATAGATGGTATCGAGTTCAGGATCCGCTTTTCATTAGTCCCATCAAAGTGAGGCAGGAAAGCTGAACTCTACTGGCCCAGCCAGTTCTCACAGTATTCAACTCAAGACCCTTAGGGTCTCCAGATGGTCATACATCTTAAAGTCTTGTGAATGTTCTTCTGTCCTGGGGCAGGGGTCCGACTGCAGAGGATCCAGCACAGGCAGCTCTTGGGGGCTTGTTGCATTGGAGGGAAGTGGTCATTATCTGTCTTTTTTCCCTCAAACACTGCCCGGGTTTGCCTTTTCCTGAGATAGCAGTTTGCTCCAATAACTGGAACTCAGCTCTTCCTGTTGGTCAGACAATGGGTTTTATGGGAAGCTAGGGCGTGTCTGGATGCAGGATTCCAGGGGCAAAGAAGGGTGCATGCCTTGTAGACT
>NC_022012.1:17242899-17245459 GCF_000317375.1 Microtus ochrogaster
GGAGGCAGGGCGGGGCGGGGATCAAGGCAGGCAGGCATGGAAGTACATGGGGCGAGCTAGGGCTAAAGTGTCCCTGTCAGCTGATGCTGGGCGTCTGTCTAAAGCCTGCACAGGTGGGCTTGGGAACGTCTTCTGGGGAAGCAGCCACCGGTTTTCAACACCAGTCTTAGAAAAATGAGGCATCTCTATTGGACTATGCCATTCATGACTGATCCCTAAACCTCAGGGCCTGGCAGTGCAGCAATCCTTGCCGCAAACCATTGATTTACAATCTGCACTAGGATTCTTATTCCAGTGCTGGTCTAGACTAAGAGCGATAGAGAAAGATTTTGGTTCCAGGGGGAGATTAGGTGGAAGAAGCCCTTGAACCCTGCTCCTGAGTGAAAGACCGCAGGAGCGTCAGCCTGAGCCTGCAGGGTGAAGTGGGGTAGGGTGAGCTCTATCTCTCTCCACAGGAAAGGAAAGGTTCGGCTCTTACCCTGCCTCTACCGCAGGAATCTTGGTGATTGGCCCAGACCAAGAGTTCCGGCTGTGAACATCCCCAGGATTTGTGTTCTGCGTCAGATCCCAGTGCTGTGGTTTACGTGCCCGACCCCCTGACGTTCTTGCTCCTGTTGTGGCAGGGAGCCTGGGTAGTCCCGGGCTCTGAGGCAGGTGCCCTGCCGCCACACAAATGCTCCTGGAAGCGTAGCTTCTGGGAAAGACATTTCGGAAGTCTCCTGTGGCTGGGACAAATTGCTCAGGTCTTTACCACAGCAAGACTGTGTCCTGCCTTTCTCCACCTTGGCACAGCGGCTTCTGAAACTAGCAAAGGTCCCACGTCCCTGTAGGCTCTGCTTCATGGGAGTCAGAGGGGAGGACCAATCAAGTGTCCCTGTCTGTGGAGACGTGGTGTGATGGAGAATGAGGTAGACACTGATCAAGTTTCGGAGCCAAGGAAGTCTGTGTTTTCAGGCACAGGCTGGGGACACAGAAGGTCACTTAATTCCTGCCTTTTTCAACCGCTGCTGTGAGACTATAGCAAGGTGGTGACGTGCCCTAAACGGTGTTCTTGACCCTGGAGCCCGATGATAGGAGCTTCTGGAGGATCCTGAAACCCCGAGCCCACTGCATCCGGTGTGGGTTCCTCTGCCTTCCGCTTCACTGGAACTCTACTCTCCCCTGTCTGATTTTTTTTTTTAACAAATACATTTCTAAATTTAATAGTTCCTTTCTGGTAATTGGAAAGAAGACAAACTTTGACTATCTGGCTTTTGAAGTTTGAAGGCTCCATTTTATAACGTCTAACTATTCTACAAAACCAAACTGTTTCCTCGAATGAAATCTTTGGGGGACTTGCTTCAACCAACAGGCCAGTGGATATAATTAGCACATTAGTTATTTGATAGCAAATTGATTCTCTTAGGACATAAATATAATTAAAAGCAGTTTGTTCTAGTGTCTGCTGTTTAACTGCTGCCCGTTGCATTCTGGGCTTTTCCCCCAGCTTGCCAAGTAAGCCCAGACTTCTGTGAGCTAACAAGCTAACCTCTGGCCAGTCCTACTTATTCTAAATATATTCTCATAAAATGGGCTCAGCAACTGAAGGCATTTTTGGCTTTGTTAGTTTGTTTTTTGTTTTTTCCTTCAAGTGATCAAGGACTTTTATCACCGTTGTGGAAAGCCGCCTGTGAACTTCCTCTAATATGGGCTTTGGCACCCAGGGGCCTCCTAGGATGTCACACTCACCTTGTTCCAGGACCATGAAGAGATATATTTTTGTTTCCCATCCTAAACACCATGTAACTCACTCCTCACTGTTCCATGGAGGTTATGGTAATACGGGGGGGGGGGGGGGGAGCATGGTCGGTCTCCGGGATAAAGCGCCTTGTAAAACAACCATGGGGGATTCCAAACCTGACTTAATCAACCTCTCTCCAGATCCATAGACCAATAAAATGGCTTGCTTTCTTAGCACAGCTCAGCCGGCTGATTTATTTCTCCCCCTCTGCTAAAGCTGTCCCTGCTCAAAGGCGTTCATTTGTCAGGTCCAGAGAATTACAAGTCACGGAACCTCCTGCAAGTACTATCTCAGTTTATAAATTTCACCCATTACAATTTACTGCATCGCACCCTGCAGAGCGTTGCATTAATAAATGGCTCATCTGCAGAAGCACGTGTGTAAGGTCCCTGGGACCACGGCCCTAATGGGCCTGCAGGCTGTGTGTGGCTAACACACAGGCATGGCTCCTGGCCAGCTTGTTACCTCCCTTAGAGGCTTCCCTTTCCTGCGGTGACCTTTTGCAAGCCTGAGTTTTATTTTCACAGGGACACAACATAAAGAAGACCAGAGGCCAAGTGTGTATGTTTGTATTGTCGTGTGGAGGGTTAGGCTGTGGGAAGAACTTAATTCCTTTCAAAATGTACAAACTTTCAGTTTAGGGGCTTCAATTCCCTGTGGATACTCACAGACTTGCATAAATGATGAAACCCTCTCTTCTTCTTCTTCTTCTTCTTCTTCTTCTTCTTCTTCTTCTTCTTCTTCTTCTTCTTCTTCTTCTTCTTCCTCCTCCTCCTCCTC
>NC_022012.1:17245559-17255724 GCF_000317375.1 Microtus ochrogaster
TCCTCCTCCTCCTCCTCCTCCCCCCTTCTTCTTTCTTATATTACAGATTTAACCTAGGCTCTTGAACATGCTAGGCAATCAGTCTACCATTGATCTATATCACTGTGCCCCTAACTATATATGTATTATAGACAGGGTTTTTCTTTGTAGCCCAGGAGAGCCTTCACCTGTGAACCTCTTGTCTTAGCCTTCCAACTAGCTGGGATTCAATGTCTGGCATCGAAACTTTTCTTCTTTTGACATTTTCTTTCCCAGTCACCAGATCCTCAGCTTGAGCCTTCTGGAAGCTTCTGAGGTTTCTCACATGTGCTTAGAAGCTAGTCTTGTTCTCTCCCTACTGGATTCCTAGAAGACACGTTTTTTCCTTTCCCTATCCCTCACCCTGGCATCTTCCCCTCGTTACAGATTTTGACTTCCACCCAGCATCTTGCAGCCTCAACCCAGTGCTCCTCCCTCCCATTGGTTCACTGAATCCCATCTTCTCCTGTAGAACTGTTGCTCTCATTCCCCCTGGACGTGTCTTGGTTTTCACCATCTCCCAATCTTCCACTACTGCATAAGTCTAGGTATTGTCTGGGCTATGTCTCCCAGAATTCCCATGCTCATTCTTAAAACTTTATGTCTTAGAATGTGACAGTATTTGGACACACGCTCTTCTTATAGCTGATAATTGACAAGATGATTTCTTTAGCATGGGCTCCAATCTAACAGAGGTGGCATTCTCATAGTAAAAGAGAGTCAGACACAGATGTACACAGAGGCCACTCCATGTGAAGGTACATACGGCCGTTGTCGATCCCGTTTTGGGAACAGAACAAGGGTAAGAAATGGGTCTGGGGACAAGGAGAGCTTGCAGAGGATGATGCTCCTACAGCTCTGCCAGGACCTGTGGCCACAGCAGCCAGTTCTTAGAGCTGGGGTCCTGAAATTTATCCCTCACAGTTCTGGATGCCAATATCAAGGAATTGGTGGAGCCACATCTTTTTGCAAGCTCCTTTAGGCTCTGATGGCTTCTCTACTTTGCCAAGGCCTGTCCCTGTTCTCTGTGTGACACTGTCATTGGATTTGGTACTCACCTTGGTTATCCAGTATAGTCTAAACTTAAGATACACAACCTAATAATGCCTGAAAAGATACTTTTCCCAAATAAGTACACATTACACCAGGGATAAGGTGTGTAACATATGGTTTGGGAGACCACTGATCGACCCATGACAACCTCCTTAGTTTTACTCTAAGTATTCCTTCAAGACTAAAGTCCTCTCCTACCTAGAGCAATTCTTCAAGTTTCTCTTCCACGGGTCACCCTCGCTATAAACCCTTTCATGACCTACACTGTCACACACATGGTGAGTGCTGGTCCTGTAGGCCTTTGCTGTTGACATGACATTTATTGCCTGGGTAGTTTGTTCCCATGTGGCCGTGCATACGATTCTCAAATAGAACCTTGTCCTCTGCTCCTAGGGCCATGACCAGTTCTTCTCACTCATGAGGACTAACTAAGGCTTGGGTCTAAGCTCCAGTGATGTCTTCTGTTTGGAGGTCACATTACATGTCCCCCACATTCCAAAGCCTTGCCTGTCTCTGCCTTCCATCTGATACATACTCACCAAGCACCACAGACATCTGCAACATGTCCCTGCTTTGTTTGCCTACTTCTCACTGGGTCTGCACCATGCATTGCTTTCCAGAACAATCCTCATTCTAGAAGATGCTCCTTTAGACATGAGCCTGGCCAGGACTAAAAACATGGAGAGGGACACAGTGTGGTCACAACACTTCTGGTGAAGTAGTGGCATTTTAATAAATAAAGCTTACCTGAAGATCAGAAAAGCAAAACAGCCACACTGGCCAGCCTTACAGACCAGGCAGCAATGGCACACACCTTTAATCCCAGGAGCCATACTAGTTTACCATAGAAACTAGGCAGTAGTGGTGCATGCCCTTAATCCCAGAACTAGAGAGGAATATAAAACAAGAGGAGACAGCTCTCACACACAGTCTCATTTTGAGATTCCTGGAGGTAGAATCTCCATTTTGTACTGAGGTAGAGCTAAGAGTCAGTGGTTGGCTGTTTTGTTTTTCTGACCTTCAGGTTGAACCCTAATTTCTGTCTCTGAGTGTTTATCAATCATGCTTCAGACATCAATCTGGAGTTTGGGATAAAGGAGGGGTCTCATCTTTAAAAATCCATCAAGCTGGGGGCTGGAGAGATGGCTCAGAGGTTAAGAGCATTGCCTGCTCTTCCAAAGGTCCTGAGTTTAATTCCCAGCAACCACATGGTGGCTCACAACCATCTGTAATGAGGTCTGGTGCCCTCTTCTGGCCTGCACCACAGACAGAATATTGTATACATAATAAATAAATAAATATTTTAAAAAAATCCATCAAGCTGATAGACAGACGATCTCATCCTGTGTGGCCAGTGTGCTTTGCTCTGAGAAGTATGCAGGAAGCCAGCTGAGTCCTGCACAGGAAACCTCTGCTGTCCAGAACACTTGGGTAATAAGAAACTACTCCTTTGAATTTGTAGTTAAAAAATTCTCTTTGAGATCAGTGAGATTCCTCAACGGGTAAAGGCCCTAGCTGAGAAGTCTGGTGACATAAACTCAGTCCTGGAAGCCCACGTGGTAGAAGGAGAGGACTGAGTTCTGTATGTCCGCCAACATCCACACATGCGTGACAACATATGCTTGGCCACACCTAAGCATGCAAGCATGCGTGTACACACATGCATGTACACACACACACATACACAGAGAGAGAGAGAGAGAGAGAGAGAGAGAGAGAGACGTATATAAATAGATACAATGTAATACAATGGAAAAGAAAACTCTTGTTTATAAGCTCCTGATGCAGATTTTCCTCAGTAACACCTCTCTCCTGTACCAGCAGGAATGCAGCGCTGTAAGCTCCCTGTCCCAGCAGGAACCACAACAAGTTTGGGAAGAGAACTAACTGAGCAGCCAGTTTGTGTTTGGAATCCCCTAACCTCTCTAAAAGTGGAGTATGGAAAACAGTACATTATAAGAAAGTTTTTCTTTTGCACTTCTAAGTAGTTTTTTTTTTCTTTTCTAGAATGCTAAGTTTATTTTCTCAGTAGCAATTAACCACATCTATACAGGAATAATATAATAAATAATTCCGTAGATAAAAGTTTGGGTTGCTATTCTGTGTTTCCACTTGAGTCCTTCCAGTGCTGGGGGAGGCTGTGTGGGCTCCTATGTGGAGTGCAAGTGGTTTTGCCCAAGATGAAGAAATACTACCGGGAAAACATTAGAACACCCTTCACCCCCCCAACCTCTCCCTCCACTTTCCCACCCCTACCCTTCTCACCCTCCTGCTTACCCACATTTCTGCATCTTAAAACAGAGTAGTTCTTATCTCAACAGCCTTAAGGGATCATTACAGGGATGCCATGGAATGTTGTGAAGATGCTGTGTGAACACAGCAGCTTTGCTATGGCATCACTGGTACTGATCCTGGGAAAAGCGCTGGGCGCTGTAAGACAAGCCCTGCCATTGGTCCTTAGCCCCCTTGCCATTTTATTTCCCAATGACTGTTTTTCTCCCCTGTGGCTTGGGCTTCCAGACACAGCCTCAGTAGGCCACATGAGGACCCTGCCTCCAGTTAGCCCTGCCCATACCTTTATTACTTCAACCAGTCCCGGATGCTTAGCCTGCTCCTTGGTAGAAAGCGGTTTGTAAAGAAGCTAAAATCTGCTCCTTTACCCAACATAAAATCTGCCTCTCTTGTGTCAAAAGAAAAGAAGGAGGAGAGGAGGGAAAAGGGGGTTAGACGCCAGGGAGACACTAAATACAGTTTTCCTTTGACTGCTGGAGGAGATAAGTGCCTAAAAAAAGACAGGGATTGTTTGCTTATAAATTGAGTGCAGCGGGTTTATCACCCAGTGCCATAGATTATGTTGAGCGCTGTAATCAGGAGGAAGAGCGGGAGGCTACAATAACAGCGCGATAGGGACCATCCCGACTCCACATCAACTCCCCTTGACTCATTCAGCCTGGGTGCAAAGCGTTTATATTACAAAACAATGCCGGGTCCTGCCCCGAGAGTCTAATGTGTCTCTCTGGTGGCCAGAAGCTCCATTGCTAGGGAGATTGGGATGCTCCTTGGCTGGAGCTGATGTCACCTGAGAAGCTGGATGGGATGATGGGGGCACTCTGGGATTTCCTCCCCCAGAGTGTGGTGGGAGCCCGGAGCCAGAATCCAGAGGCAACCGAGAAGGCTGTAAACGCCTGGTGCAGAATAATATTTAGGCAGGATGTTCCTTGAACCATGGGAGCCGTGAAGTTTCCTGGGCCTAGAAACTGCAGGTGATTAATTTCTTCAGTCCCAGTGGCGCCCAGTGACTCCAAGAACGCCCGGGTGGCCCCTAGATGAGGTCACTGTGCAGAATTTAAGTCTCGTTGGTGTCACTAAGGGAACTTGCAACAACTTCCACCGACCCAGACCCTTTCTGGTTGGTTGGCGTCGCTCAGTCAGTGGGGTGGTCCGAAAGGTGAGGCTCCACCGTTAGAGACTGGTGGGGTGCGCGGGGGGGGGCGGGGGGGATGTGAGCAGCCCAGGAGCTGTGCTGGCTCCAGAGAGCCCCGCAGTGATGTTAGTGTTCTGCTGGACATGTAAATCAACTCCAGGAGCCACCCCCTCCCATATGTTGGCAGTGTGTTTGCATCCTGATAAATCACCCTCGTGACCAAATGGATTCGGCCCAGATTAAATGTCTCCTGATGACGCAGTTTATTCGTGTTGTGTCTCCCTGTGACTCCAGTGCTTTCCCCGGGGACCAGACTCGGTGTTCAATAAAGTGGTTAGTCTGCGTGCCTTGTGGAGCTGGCAGCTTGAGACTACTCAGGACTGCGAGAGGAGGCTTGACGTTCAAGGAACTACCCTGAGCGTCACCTGAGGGTGAGCTCAGAGCGTGCAAACATCCCCCATGCTTTCCAAGGCCTTCCAATCCCAGCCTAACCTATCTCTCTCCCTACACCACAGCCTCAGCTTACCTTTCCAGCTTTGCCTCTTGCCAAGCTTGACTGGGCACCCTTTTTGCTTGCAAGACCCAAGTTCTTTAATTTTCCCAAGCAGCCTATGGATCCTTGCCATCATGCTAATCTCCTTTGGCTCCATTGCCTTTCCTTCTGGTAAGCTTCTACTCATCTTTGAAAACCCAGTTCAAGGGTTTGCCCTCCCTTAAACCTTGGGAGCATCCATCTCTTTACGGCCGCTGTGAAACAGACTGAGTGGTTACTGTCTGTCCTCTCAAGGGAGACTGTGCACTCCCGGGGAGACTGTGCGGCCCCCAGGGAGACTCGCTCTCTGTTAAGACAACTGCTTGTTCAAATACTGTCTCTCCACTAGTCTAAACTTCTCCAAGGCTTAGACTCTTGTTTCTTGATCTGGACAGACTCAATAACCAGCACAAAAGAGAGCTACATTTTTTTTCAGAATGAGAATAGTGCACACATGCCTTGTGACAAAACCAAGGGCTACCCGTTCATGGAACAGCCAAGTGGCTATTCACAGAGGCATAAGCACAACTTCCGCTCGTGGCTCAAGGCATGCTGCCAGAGGGGATGCAGGCAAGCTGGATTGACAGCAGGGAGATGAAGCATGCCCAGCTGTTGGTGAAATACTCCTCAGGTCTCATCTTGTCTCTGCATTGTATTTTTCACTGAGGTTTCTCAACTCTTATTTTTGGGACCTGGAACAAGCCTCGATGCAATGCCTTGGCTGTGTATCATGTCTGAATGGAGAAGCACTGGGCTGACAATCGGGATGCCCAGCTTCAAACCCTGGCTTTGCGTAAGTCTTTGAGATTTCTTGCTGGTAAAGAGGGTTACGCTGTTGACCACTGTCTTAAGTGCTGAGAGAGCAGTTTTCCGAGGACAGTGGGGCCTAGCAGGGCTTTGTCTGTCATCTTCATCAGGTTACTTCCAATCCTCACCATGGCTCTGAGGTTCAGGGGGGCAAAGCACTTCCTAAGGACAGAGTCTGATCCAGGCTGAACTCTCTTGCCAGCCAGGCATGCTCTACTCATGGCCTGCAACTGGTGTTTTAGATAAAATGATACAGCAGACTTGGGTTGTTTTTGAAACTTGTGAGAAGTAGCTAAATGCTGTGTGGCTGCCCATGACTGCATGTGTAAATGTGTAAGCAGAATCCTCTTTCAAAGGATACAGGAAGTCCACCTAGTTTATGGTTCATGTGATCTTTTAAAAATGTACCAGACCACGATCATCCCTTCTGAGAGCTACAATAGTTCTTCATCATTTGGGAGACAAAACCCAAAGCTTCTATGAAGGACTTGAAGACCTCTGTGGTCCAGCTCTTTCAAATTCTCCAATTCCTTCCAATTGTTTTTCTCCCCGTATGTTGTTCCCCCTGATGCCTGTGTGGTCACTAAGAGGGTGAAGTAAGATGGAAGCTTTGGTGCTCTCTACAGCTCACAGCCTCCTCCCTACCTGTTGGTCATCGAATTGTGATTGCACAGGATCCCTTCTGATCCACTGGAACTTTCCCACGTGCTTTCCTTCTGCCTGGCAAACATCTGTCCATGTGTACTTCCCTGAAGGGTTATTTCCTCTGCTAAAGCTTGCACTCTCCCTCTGATGGGAAACGAAATCCATCTTCCTTGTCATGGGTGGAGCCGGTTGCCCAGTCTGTATTCTTTTCAGTTCTCCCTTCTCGTTTTCTGCATTTGCTTTCCGTTGATGTATGTAACAGATTATCTCCAGATTTAATGAAAGCATCAATAATCATTTATGAGCTCATACTGTTTCTGAGTGTAAGGGATTGATTGTCGTGGTCTGAATGTCTGAGTCGCCCTGAAGTTTGTATGGTGAACTTCTAGCCTTTAGCGTGGTGGTTTGAGGAGGTGAAGTTTGGGGAATGAGTAGGCCAGGAGCCTTATGATCCAGGTTAGTGTCCTTATAGAGGAGACTTTGTAGAGTTCTCTTGCTCTTACTGCCACGTGAGGAGGCAGCAATAGGATCACCATTTATGGGCCATAAGGCAGACCTTCCCTAGACCCTGATACCATTGTGATCTTGAACTTCCAGACTCCAGAGCTCTGAGAAATAACTTTTCTGCTCTGTTTAAGTCACCGGATATAAGCAAACCTTTCTGTCTCTCTTTCTCTCTCCTTTCTCATTTCCCCCTTCTTTCCTTCTTCCTACCCTCACCTCTTTTTTAAGGAAGAGCATGTAACCAAGACCAGCCTCAAACATTCCATTTTTTTTTTTCTGTTCTGGGTTTCAAACACAAGGCACGAAGAACACTAGGCAAGTGCTCTTCCATTGAGCCACAGCCATGGCCTGAGTCTATAGAATCATTATAACATGTTGAACAGACAAGACAAATCCAGGAGGGTTAGCTGGGTGCATGTACCTGAGCTGGGCTGCAACTGTATGTGTGGTGAGCTAGCCTGGACTCCTGCAAGAGTGCACTCCATGGCTAGCTCGTCAGTGCTAGCAGTTGGAATGCCCCAGTGACTGGCCATGTGGTACTTCCCCAGAGCGGATGGAGGTGTGGCCGGTTTGTTTCAGTTTTGCTCAGCACAGCATTGTGGTCACATTACAATGGCTCCCTTGCACCTCAGGTAGCCTGATGGCACCACTCTCTCCAATGAGACAAGAGCAGAAATCAACAGGATGAAATTTCCAGGCAAATTTGTTTCTTTTCTTTTTTAAGGAAGGACAGTCTCACTGGGCACATGCCTCTCAGCCTTCACTTTGACCTAGTTTTCATAGACAGAGCTCATGGTGTCTGGAGTGGGAGCAGTCATTGTGTAGGCTTGAAGGTGAAGATCAGAAACAGGAGGGGTGGGGACAGCTAGAGAGAGGGAGAAGCAGCCCGGAGCCCGAGGGTTTCATGGAGCTTGGCACCACACCACTGGCTCATCAGTGACTCCCCTGGACTTCTCCACACCGCCCCATGAGCTATTTGAGGGGAGACCTCTGGTGATTTTTAGCCCTGTGAATTTTTAATTAGAATGATGGCTTTATATTTGAAAAGAAACTTGTAATGAGTTCTTTGAACTTTGACCTTAGACAATAAGCTCCATCACTCTGTGGGTGATCAGCAAATCTGGTCTGATCCTGACTGTCTTCCCACCAGCACCAAGACCCAGGTCAGGAGGAAAGACATCAAAGGCGGCAGAGGGGGTGGGGAGGGGAAGACCTGTTTGATGTGAGGAAAGAGAGCAAGGACTTTCCCAGATTGACTACAAAGAAGGGCTTCTGTGTGCATGGCTGCCAGCTCACCAGGTCATTACTTTTGCCATTCACCTTGTATGGGTTGGAGGACTTGAAGATAGATTTCTGCAGCCAGGGAGTCTGAGCCCCTCACAGACGTGCCTCCAACCTGTCTCGCCTTCTCCTCCCTCTCATGGCCTTTGCCTCAAAGGAGAAGGAGAAGAGTCAGAATTATTCCAGGGAGAGAATAGAGCAGGTGGGGCAAATGTCCACAGACAGGATTTGGAGACTGTCTAATCCTGGGTAAGAAAAGAAACCAGCAGGAATTCAGGTCAAGAAAGTGTCCTGTGTGATGGTGGGAACAAGTCATTTCTCAAAATCAACAGAGTGACCCTCACATCACATTGTTATCAAGTATTAGCTAACAGATGACCCACAAAGAGCAAGACATTAATAATTGGGGTATTGGGGAGGGGGGTTATGTAGCACCATTCTTCAGGTGTCATCAAAAGGGACCTTTCTCCTGACATATCCTTTTGAGCTATCGACTTAATGGTTTTTTATCAATTGACTAAAATTTCAATTTATTTGTCTAGAAAGAGAAATACTCAGCACTTTCTGCTCATTTTTTTCCCCCTGTAAAACCAAATGCTACTTGAAATTTAAAAACAGAAAACCCTTTACGACAATACAGAGAAAGGAAATGAGTAGGAGAACCATGAGGTCAGCATCTGGGATGTCAAAGGAGAAGAAGGGGGCTGTGGGGAGAAGGACCAGTCTGGGCTAGCAGGGCCTGTCCTGCCAGGATCTAGGGGACCACCTGCCAAGCCACACCTGCTGCATGTGATGCTGGAAAAGCCACATTGTAACATCCAGAGTGTGCTGTCCTCTTCTATACAGTCAGCACATAGCTGGAGAGTCTTTCCCTAAAATCTGGGACAGTGACAAAGACAGTGAAATGTGGCTCCCACAATAACAAGTCACTTAGTGTGAACGTTGTCTACTTTCTGGCTGCAGTTAGAGTTCAGTCAAGTAGAAAGTCTCAGTTTGGTATAAAAGGATGTTAATACTTCTGGGATTATCTTCTGATCTTTGGTATTTGAAGACATTTATATGTATACACACACACACACACACACACACACATATATATATATATATATATATGAGATATCTATCATCCCATCTATCTATCATCTGTCATCTATCTATCTATCATCTATCTATCTATCTATCTATCTATCTATCTATCTATCTATCTATCTATCTATCATCTATCTATCATCTATCTATCTATCTAATCATTTTGGTCATTTTAGAGTGCTCAGCCCTGTACATCAAGAACATTTATACTGTGTAACCATTACTGCCATCCACTTAGACATATTGCTGTATTCTAGCAAATAATAATTTCTCATTGTCATCTACACAGAGCCAACATTTCACTTGCTGTTTCTATACATTCGGCTACTCTAGGTATTTTGTATAAATAGAATCATATACTACTTCTTCTTTTATATCTGGCCATATCCATTTCCCATAATTATTCAGGGTTCATCCAAGTTGTGATGTTGGCTGGGGATGTAGTTCAGTGGCAGAGCACTTACCAAACCAAGTTGTGATGTTTCTGTCAGAATTTTATTTTTATAGTGGGATATTTGCATGCATGTATAACATTTATTCATTCTTCTGTCCATGTTCTTCTTTTCTTGGCTGATGTGAACAAGGCAATGCACGTTATACTTTGAAACTCTGATTTTAGTTATTTTGTATCTGTGCCCAGAAGTGGCATTGATAGATCAAATGATCCTACGTAATGTGCTGGCTTTGTGGGAGCCTAGCCAGTTTGGATGTTCACCTTCCTAAATATGGACGGAGGGGGGAGGACCTAGGACTTACCACAGGGCAGGGAACCCTGACTGCCCATTGGACTGGAGAGGGAGGGGGAGAGGAGT
>NC_022012.1:17255844-17289484 GCF_000317375.1 Microtus ochrogaster
TAAAAAAAAGAATTAAAAAAAAACAAAAAAAGAAAGAAAGAAAAAAAAGAGAATTCTATGCTTTGTTCTTTCAAAGACCTTCCATCTTTCCCACAGCGAATGCATTGATATATCCCTGCTAGTGATGCATGGAGTTTCAACTCCTCCACGTCCACACCAACATCAGTGACCTTTGTGTTGTGTGCGTATATGAATATCACAGACACCGTAAGCCATGCTAGGTGGTATAAGCTTTTGAATGAAGTATGGTGGACTGTGGAAGCTAAGCTTTGTCACATGATATTTTCCATGTGGAATTTTAGAGGAAAGGCTCACAATGTGGAAAGTCATGTCCAGCTGACCATTGCCTTACTTCTTCTACTGCAACAGGAACTGAAGAAAGCCATGAGCCCCCGGGAATGAAAGAACATTAAACTGATTTAGAATTTCTTCTCTGGGGACTCAACAGTGGTAGGACAACAATATCTAGGAGCAGGTCCTGAGAAGGGCCTAGAATCTGGAGAGGGGAAGGGTTGATTCTGGTCTTCTATGAATGGACCTAGCCTCTCTAATAAGCCAGAAAGAATCAGAGTGTGTGGGCTGAGTCTCCCCAATCTCAGACTAAAGTGGTCAGGACCAGAGAGAATGTTTTAGCTTGGGTCCAGGAGCTTACCTTGACCTGTAGTTCAGAGCAATACTTGACAATGTGTTGTTATCAGTGAATTTCTTTATACAGTGACTTTTTGAAAACCAAGGATATCAATTCTCCATTGATGAAGATTGTATAAGCACTTCTTTCTTTTTATTATTTATTTTATTTTTTATTGCTTTATAAATAATACCATTCAACATTTCCACTTCCTCTGCTCCTCTCATTCCCCCTCCCCACTTCCCCCCACCCTTCCCCCTCCCTCTCCAGTCCTAAGAAAGAGCAGGGTACCCTGTCCTGTGGGAAGTCTAAGGCCTTCCCCACTCCATCCAGGCTTAGGAAGGTATGCATTCAAACAGACTAGAATCCCAAAAAGCCAGTACGTGCAGTAGAAACAAATCCCAGTGCCATTATCATTGGCTTCTCAATCTGCCCCAATTGTCAGACACATCAGAGAGTTCAGTTTGATCCCATGCTCCATCAGTCCCAGTCCAGCTAGCTTTGGTGAACTCCCATTAGATCAGGCACACTGTCTCAGTGGGTGGACCAACCCCTCAAGGTCCTGAATTCCTTGCTCATCTTCTCCCTCCTTCTGCTCTTCAACTGGATCTTAGGAGTTCAGTCCAGTGCTCCAATGTGGGTCTCTGTCTCTATCTCCATCTGTTGCCTGACGAAGGTTCTATGGTGATATTCAAGATAGTCATCAGTCTGACTATGGGACAAGGCCAGTTAAGGCACCCTCTCCTCCACTGCCCAGGGTCCTAGCTGGGGATATCTCATGGATACCTGGGAACCCCTCTAGAGCCAAGCCTCTTGCCAACCCCAAAATGGCTCCCTTAATTAAGATATCTTCTTCCCTGTTCTCATATCCATTCTTTCTCCATCTCAACCATCCCACTCTCCCAAGTTCTCCCCAACCCTCCCCTTCTCCCTTCTCTCTGCCCCTCTCTCCTTCCCCTCACCTCACCCCACCCCCATGCTCCCAACTTTTGCCTGTCGATCTTGTCTGCTTCCAGTTTCCAGGAGGATCTATATATGTTTTTCTTTGGGTTCACCTTATTACTTAGGTTCTCTAGGATCACGAACTATAGGCTCAATGCCCTTTGTTTATGGCTAGAATCCTAGTGGAGTGAGTACATACCATATTCATCTTTTTGGGTCTGGGTTATCTCACTCAGGATAGTGTTTTCTATTTCTATCCATTTGCATGCAAAATTCAAGATGTCATTGTTTTTTACTGTTGAGTAGTACTCTAATGTGTATATGTGCCACACTTTCTTTATCCATTCTTCTATTGAGGGGCATCTAAGTTGTTTCCAGGTTCTGGATATTACAAATAATGCTGCTATGAACATAGTTGAACAAATGCTTTTGTAGTATGATTGGGCATCTCTTGGGTATATTCCCAAGAGTGGTATTGCTGAATCCTGAGGTAGGTTGATTCCCAATTTTCTGAGAAATTGCCACATGGATTTCCAAAGTGGTTGCACAAGTTTGCATTCCCACCAGCAATGGATGAGTGTTCCCCTTACTTCACATCCTCTCCAGCATAGGTTATCATTGGTATGAAAGAACACTTTGGTTTTTTTTTCTCCAATTTAGACCAATACTTTTATAAAATACAATAAAAATGGCTTATTAGAAAAATTACGTTTTAAAGATTGCACAATATCTTGAGTTTTTTCAAAAATTACTACATGTAAAAGGCATAG
This sequence comes from Microtus ochrogaster, assembly GCF_000317375.1. NCBI lineage: Eukaryota > Metazoa > Chordata > Mammalia > Rodentia > Cricetidae > Microtus > Microtus ochrogaster. The sequence continues at coordinate 17,258,185 of NC_022012.1, forward strand.
ACTCCCTGTTGAATTACAGTCAATGTTTCCAATTGTTGACTTCTATTCTCTACAGGTGCATGGTAGAGACTGAAAACAGTGAAACAATAATCAAGACTGCAGGCAGGGAATCTCTGAGATATTACATATCTCTGAGATTTTCCACAGTGTTACGAAGTTTAAACGTGAAAGCATATTGGAGCTCCCAGTTTGCCCTGGATACACCAGCTTTCCACCTTCAGGACAGGGGCTTCAGAGGTGACTGAGCAGGGTGATGTGGGCAGAGGTCTGATTGTTCAGTGCTGGAGAGTAAGCTGGGGGTGGGAAATGAAGAGGGCAGGTATGCTGTGGGAGCTCCTTCAGCCAATATCCTCTAAGATACCAGCCCACTTGGGCGTGGTCTTTTATACTATAAATGCAGCGGCAATGCCTGTGCTCATTCTCTTGCTTCTGGCTCTCATTTCGGCTGCTAGACTTTGTCCTTGTTCATGTCATTGTCCTGTACATGTATAGGATTGTGATCTGTAAGTCTCCCCTACATAAATAACCCTTTATTATATGTAATTCTGAACTAGTATGGGATTATTTTTTATCTTCTACCATCATCTGGTGCCCAAATGTGGAAAACAGTCCACACTTTTTGGGATCAGTCCACTGGCTGCGTGGTGTGTAGGGCACTGACTCTCCCATCCATGATTTTAGTGGGCCCTCAGATGCAGCAGGCTGCTGCTCAGCACTCTCCAGCTTGCAACCCACATGCCAGCCCACACACTGCTGCCTTCAAACCCCATGGTGCACACAGTCTGCAACTTGCACTTATGGAAAAATTTGTGTTTTCTCTTTATCCTGGGCCCCAAATTTCAGAATCATTTTACCACCTTAATAACTGTTCTTAATTTGTTAAACAAAGCACATTTTTTAGTACCTAAGTAAGTAACATGTGCAGTTCACTGCTGCTGTCATCTCTCAACCATGTGGCTACAACTGTGAAAACCGTTGGCTGATAACAATTATTACACCTACTCCAATTCATTGTGATTACTTTCCTAGAGGTTATACCTGAAAAACTATAAAAAATGACTGATAACATCCAGAAGTTCAATAATTATTTTGCTTATAATATGGAAGATATTGTGCAAGACTTATGCTATTTTCCTTCCAATTATTTGATTCTAGGAATTAGCTTTGTTTTCATTATCATCTCATTAAAAAAGGTACAATACTATAGAGAGGGATAGCATCAATTTGACAAAATTATCTGAAAGAATTTGTGCTATTGAATCTGACTGTCAGAATCTGTTGAAAAGTTATGCTGTGTCCAAGGATGAGACATTATCTTTACTGAACAAATTAGAATCCTCAGTGAGGACATTAGAACAGAAGACTGTACAGGAGATTCAGACATTAAAAAAGGCAGTAGTAAAAAGATTTGAAAAGATTGAGGAATTTATTGAAATTGATGAACAGAGACAGAAGGTACAAGGACAGGATTAGGCTCATCAGTGCATGCCAGACTCTGGGATGAATTACACAGAGTTTCAACTGCATAACCAGTAATTTCCTCATAAATACCATCTGACACAATGTACCCTATGGTAGTCAAAGAAAATGCATGCTAACCAATATGTATGAGCGATCTAAAAGAAATAAGACAAGCACCAGTTTCTTACGGGCTACATTCACCATTTGTCAGGGAAGTGGTGAAAATGTGGGCTTTAAGCAATAAGACAACCTCACACGATTGGCTTCAATTAATCTCAGTGGTCCTAGAAAATAAACCTCAGCAGCTTTGAAAGTATTATTTGAGAGAAGAGGCAAAAATTTTAGAGCAACAGGGGAAAGCAAAAGGATTTGAGACTTCCCCAAATCAAATTCTTGGCAAGGGTCATTATTCTGATCCTCAGGAACAGGCTCACTACGATGAACCCACCTTGTCCCTACGTAGCACATCAGCTTTAAGTGCTTGGGACAGGACTCAGAAACTAGGAAAGAGGATTAAGTCATATATTAGGTTTAAACGGGGCCAGAGAGAACTCTTTACTGACTTCTTACAAAGATTAACTAAGTCTGTACAATTAGGAGTGACAGACCTTGAAGCTAGACGTGTACTAATTGAATCCATAGCTTTTGAAAATGCCAACTTAGAATGTAAGAAGATCCTTGGGGCTTTAAAGGTTAGATCAGCACCCATAGATAAATGGATCTTGCATACAATGAATTTTGAAACATTTGACTATAGTACTGAAGCTTAGGTAGGAGAAGCAATTTCCAATGGTATGAGGAGACATCAAAATGTCAAATGTTTTAATTGTGGAAGTATAGGACATCTAAGAAGGGACTGTAGACAAGGAATTCCTAGGAATAATGTCTCCTTTAAGAATGACAAGAATAGGAAGACTCAGCCTTCTGGGATATGTAGGAGGTATGGTAAAGGCCGACATTTGACTAATGAATGTAGGTCAGCAAGAGATTCCATTGGGAAACTCCTTAGGGGGCCTCTTGTAGGCCCAGATGTCAAGCAAGGCCTAGTCATTCCCAGTCACTGTGGAGAACATGTCTCACCCAGAAAACTAAACAATCTAGTGCCTCCTGTAAAAAACCATACTGTTCTGGATGATGGAATAGACCTGGAGGATGAGCCAAAAACTCCAGTAGGTAACAGGAAACGTTTATTTTGACAGACTTATATAAATAATCAAAGACCAAAGCCAAGAGTACATATAAATAACATTGTAATTGAGGGATTACTTGATACAGGTGCAGATGTGACTATTATTACCCCAGAATCTTGGCATCCAGATTGGCCTCCTCAAGAGGCAGATATTCAATTCCTAGGAATTGTAATTTTATCTCAAGTAGAAAAAGGTCACCAGCCATTCAAGCTGTATAAGAACACAAAGCAACTAGCAGAGGTACTAACAGCCTTGCCTTTAAAATGGTTAACTGAGAAACCCATACGGGTTAAACAATGGCCTTTAATGGAAGATAACCTGCAGGCTTTAGAACAGCTGGTACAGGAGTAACTAGATAATTACCATATTGAAGAATCAACCAGCTTCTTGGAATTCTCCTGTATTTGTTGTTAAAAAGAAATCTGGGAATTGGAGAGTGGTGACCAATCTAAGAGCTGTAAACAAGGTTGGATAATATGGGCTCTCTATAGTCTGGAATTCCTCTCCCTCCTCTATTTCCAAAAGGATGGCCTCTTATAAATAGATAATGGTTTAAAGAATTATTTTTTCACTATACTTTTACAAGAATAGGATTGAGAAAAATTTGCTTTCATAGTGCCTACTTATAATAATTCTCAGCCTACTAGGAGATATCAATGAACCATTCTCCCACAGGGAATGCTTAATAGCCCCATCCTGTGCCAATACTTTGTAAATCAGCCATTGGAAATAATATGCAAGCAATTTTATAAGTCTATAATTTACCATTACATGGACAAAAATTTTTATGTGACTCAAATGCAGATACTTTAGAAAGAATGTTTGAAGAAGTAAAAAAAAGTTTTGCCTAAATGGGGATTACAAATTGCTCCTAGAAAAATACAAAGAGTAGAATCTCTCAATTACATAGGTTACAAAATAGGTTTACAGAAAATTAGAACACAAAAGGCACAAATTAGAAGTGACCAATTGCAGACTCTTAATGGACTCTTAACGACTTTCAAAGAGTGTTAGGAGAGATTTCCAGTCTATGACTGACAGTTGGGATAACACCTGACCTAATAGTTCTAATAGTTCATTTAAACAAAACTGTAGATGGTGACAAAGACTTAAATAGTCCCAGAATTAACAGCTGAAGCAGAAAAATAATTGATGGTCATTGAAGAGAAATTACAGGAGGTACATATAGATAGAGTGAATCCAAATCTTAATTGCCTTCCAGGATTTTGTCTTCAGAAATTTTAATGCAGAGGGAAGATATTATCTTAGAATGAATCTTTGTACCACCTAAGCCAAGTAAAAAATAAAAAAACTTACGTGGAAAAAGTCTCTAAATTAATTATAAAAGGAAAATGGAGACTTCATCAACTAGCAGGTATAGACCCAGCAGAGATTATAGTTCCTTTTACTGATGATGAAATTAAAAAATTATAGGAAGACAATGAACCTTGGCAAAGAGCTTGTGCTACTTTTTTGGGAGAAATTAACAGCAATTATTACAAAAGTGATAGAATTAACATTGTAAAGAGAAGTACTTGGATCCTTCCCCCTATTGTATGTGATGCACCAATAACTAGAGGCCATACATTCTATACTGATACAAATAAATCAGGAAAGTCAGGTTACAACTCAGAAGAATTAAGTAAGGTGGAACAAAGCCCTTATAATTCTGTCCAAAATGCAGAATTACATGCTATTCTCATGGTACTAAGGGATTTTAAAGAACCTCTTAATATAGTTGCTGTTTCACAATATGCAGAACGTGTTGTTTTGCATATTGAAACTGCTGAATTTATACCAGATGATACAGAATTGACTTCATTATTCATACAGCTTTAAGATATAATCAGGAATAGGCTTTGTCCCATATACATAACACACATCTGATCCCATACAGGTCTGCCAGGTCCTCTAGCACAAGATAATGCAGAAATTGATATATTACTGGTGGGAAGTGTGCTGAAGGCCTCAGAATTTCATAAGAAACATCATGTCAATAGTAAAGGTTTGAAGAAAGAGTTTTCTATTACATTGCAACAAGCTAAGGAGACTAAAGAGGTGTCCTACTTGTTCTTTCTATAACCAAACACAATTACCAACAGGGATTAACCAAAAGAGTGCTCAAAGGATGAGATCTGGCAGATGGATGTGTTCTACTTTATAGAATTTTAAAAATTAAAATATGTACACCACACCAATGACACTTATTCAGGTTTTCAATGGGCAACTGCCTTGCGCTCAGGAAAGGCTGATTCAGTAATCATGCATTTATTACAAGTTATGGCCATCATGGGTATATCTGCACAATTAAAGAAAGAAAATCGTTCAGCATATGTGTCTAAAAAAATGAAACAGTTTTTTGCTTATTATAATATAAAGCATATTACAGGTATGCCAAACAATCCTACAGCTCAGGCAGTTATAGAAAGATCAAATCGTACTATAAGGGATATGCTAAACAGAAAGGAATGGAAAATACCCCCAGAAAAGGATTGCATAATGCTTTAATTAAACTTGAATTTTCTTAATGCTAATGAGAAAAGAACAACAGCAGCAGATAGACATTGGATAATAAAAAAAATCTTCTGAATTAAAACAGCCAGTATATTTCAAGGATGTGCTGACCTCACAATGGAAAACAGGAGATGTGCTACATTGAGGAAGGGGTTTCTCTTTTGTTTCTACAGGAGAATAAAAGTTATGGATACCATCAAAATTGATAAAGATTCAGTTTGAAAAAGAGAAATCTCTTGAGAAAGAAATGATGGCTCATCCACAGAGGTGACAATCATACAGGTGGTAAGAAAACCTCAAAAGTGTTGGGGCAGGGTTCTGTTCTTGTTTTGCAGTAAAATATTCATCTTCAAAGAGTGGAGAGACCTTGGACATCTAGACGCCTAAAGATAAAAATGTAGTATGGAGAGAGGGCCTGTTCTTGGTCCCAGCCACCCAGCTAGCTTATACCTGAAATAATCACATAGAAATTGTATTAATTAAAAACACTGCCTGGCCCATTAGCTCTAGCCTCTTATTGGCTAACTCTCACATCTTGATCTAACTCATTTCTAGTAATTTGTGTATTATTACCATGAGGTCGTGGTTTACCAGGAAAGATTCTAACCTATGTCTATCTCGGACAGAAGCTTCATGGTGTTTGCCACACTGCCCTTCCCAGAATCCTGTTCTGTCTTCCACACCTACCTGAATTCTGCCCTATCAACTAGGCCAAGGCAGTTTCTTTAATAACCAATGAAAGCAACACAAATACAGAAGGACCTCATACACCATAAAAATATAGCTTTCCAGAAAGAATCAAAAAGAAAAGAGAAATCTGCCTTATGATGCTATGTTATCTTCATGGTAAAATTTGATTATTTGGGCACGTATAATCTTTACTTCAAAATATGAGCTGGCTTTGGAGTTGGGCAATGGCTATCTTTCTTTAAATCCAAGCATGCTGTTAAAAGAAAAATTAAGTTCAGAATTTCTGTCTCATGTCAGGAGCCATCTGGTATGGGACAAAAAGAAGATAGATTTTAAGGAAATATTTTACTTTTCTCTATGCCCATTTTGTTTATATCATATCTTTCATTGAATATATGTCTATATGAAAAATGCTTAAGTTTTCCACAACGAATAGTAGATTTTTCTGTAGCAATCTTTGAAGTAATCCAAGAAGAAGATGGGGCCCCGCAACAGCAACTCCACTTGGTTGGTACGACATCATGATGCTGAAAGTGTTACTATGAGACTGGCTTTTGGGTACCAGCTGTGGAAGTGGTGTAGCTTCTTACAATGTTCTGGACAGAACTCCAGAAAGATCCTATTGACTACTCAGAGACCATTTGTAATTATACAGAACACCAATCTTGAAACTTAATCATCATTTTACTTTTACAGGATCCCATAGAAAAAACATTGCCCCCATGACAGCAAGAAGCAATTCTAAAAAATTCCCAGCAAAGTTTGTCCTCATGGTTAGGGACACCATTTAGGGGTTGATTATTACTCGCATAGGGTTGGGGTGGAAACTATGTAGGCCTTGAGTTCTCAAAAAAGAAAAAAAGAAAAAAGGGAAGATTGAATTGGATGATAGGTAATTTAGTGTTAACTTATTCACACTCATAATAATCGTGAGTAGTAGAGTGAATACTTGTGAGCTATTATTTATGGTCAATTTACACTAGTATAGTTTCTTGTATATTGGTACAAATTCAAATTATATTTGTTATTTCTGTTTACAACATTTGTAGACCTATGCAAAGTTATTTTGTTGTATTGTTTGGATGCATATTTCTACCTCTGTTCAAGACATTTTGTATGATACAATTTTAGGATATATTTATCATATTTCATTCTATATTTCTACCTCTGATCAAGATATTTATAGATTGTTTATGTTTTGATGTTAGTATTCTCCTTTACTGAACAGTTGTTTAAAGATTGTTTAATATTCCGTTATGAAGTCTTAATCTTTATGTTATATAGTTATTAAGTACTAAGTCAATAGTCATTCATGTTTGTTATACTTTTAATCAGACTAATGAGGTTCTTTAGTTACATAGAAATTGTATGCTGCATAGATAGGTAACCTTCAATCACTTCAAAGAGATGTAGAATATGGCATTTAAATAACTTAGAATTCTGTTGATGTGACACATGATTGCTCCTGGCAGCACCTATCTATTCCCAAGAGATTGGTGAGCACCAAAGACACTCCACTTGGAGCTTGTCTTCTTCTTGGCATAACTGGCTTTGGGCAAGAAACTGCCCATGCCTCAACCACTGACATAGTGCACAAAGTCCGGATTGGACAAGCAGAACTCAAGAAAAAAAGACTGTCAAATTTTGCCAAGACAGGGTAAGATGGCTTTGAAAAACTTACTGCCACTGAAAATGGTCTGTCAGTTACTCTAGGACTTAGCCAAAGTTGGTTGCTTCAACATTGCAAATGAGACTTTGTGTGATTGCTCAGATAGTCAGTTGTCTCTGTCATCTACTGCATGTTTTGGAAGCTACTTGATTGCACTTCCTGCCTACTCAAGTAATATTATCTCCCTTCTCAGGCCTTTGATGGGGTTGAAGATGAGATAATCATACTTACTAATCATCCTCTTGTGATCTAGCCAAGACATTTCTACTACAAGACATGAATTCCTTAGGATAGAATGCTTATCAAAACATTTAGCATATGTTCCTTGCTTAATATTGTTTATGCTGGTTGTAATTCTAATCTTATACTTGATATCTGTTCCTAGTGTATGCAGTTTTGTATTGAGTTTGGAACTCTCCTATTTAAACAAAAGCTATGGAAGCTCCTTCAGCCAATAGCCTTTAAGATACCAGCACACTTGAATGTGGTCTCTTATACTATAAATGCAGTTGTAGAGCCTGTGCTCACTTTCTTGCTTCTGGCTCTCACTTCTGGATGCTAGACTCTGTTCCTGTTCCCTATTAGTGCACAGGCAGGATTGTGATCTAGGACAGCAATCTGTAAGTCTTTCCTACATGAATAACCTTTTATTATATGTAATTCTGAAGTAGTGTGGGATTAGTTTGTATCTTCCGCCATCATAGGTAGAGGCTGTAGCGGTAGTAGGCTTGGAGGTAGAAGAGCAGGAAATCAATCTGATTGCTTTACAGAATGGGCACATGGAGCAGAATAGAGAACGTCTTGTTAGCACCTGGGAGTGTCCATTACATGCTAGTAAGGCAGCTGTATGCTGGAGAAGGCATCAGGTATGCTTATTCTCTGTGGACAGCACAGAGCTGAGTGCAAAGAAAATCTTCGGGGTCCTTGGCGAACATGGAGCTGAGCACAAAGGGAATTTTCAGTGTGTAAGCGGGACAGCTTGGATGGGAAATTATTCTGGCACTCATTAGCCAAGGAATACCACAGGTCAGAGCAAGCACAGCGGCCTACAGCCCTGCTCTAGGGAAAGGCTTCCCCAATGTAACAGTTTCCCCATGAAGTTATTACACCCCTGCCCCAGTCCCTGGGAGTGTAACAATCCTTCTTTGCTAGACCAAGGGATCCCAGGGAAATGTTACAGCCCTGTTCTACTCTGTTCTGCCCAGGCTCTGTCTCTGCTCTGGCAAAAGAAGGTCTTCACCAAACCCCATTCAAGAGATATATTTGGAGGGAAGAATCCAGGAGAGTGTCTGCCTCTGCCAGGGTGGAAGGAGGCAGCAGCAAACTGAACAGGTGCAGAGCTTGTATAGGGCTTCTTAGGGGCAGAGTTTTTGCAGGGCGAAGGTTTACATGGTGGGAATTGGTCAGATTTCAGTCCCTTGAGCTTAGATTGGCTAGAACTCATTTTCAGGGATTGGTTGGTTTTCTGCTCAGGGATTGGTTTGCTTTCCTGCACAGGTTGGTTTTCTGCTTAGATGGTCAGGAGCAGATTTGGCTCTGGTTTCAAAGCCAAAGTATGTTTCTTTCACTGACCCTTTTTAGCTGTATGGTTCTAATTTCAGGGCCAGGACATATTTCTTCCACCAGCTCTGATTCTAGGGCTAACTTGTGTATTTTCTTTGACTCTAGTTACAGGGTCAAAGTGTGTTTCTTTGGCTCTGGTCAGGGTGTATTTCTTTGGCTTGCCCTTTTTCCCTACAGAGTTCTCAGGGAACATAGAGCTGAGTAGGTGAGGGCAAGTGTGTGGTTAGCCTTTGTTGGGAGGGTAACTCCCCTTAGTTTGAGAGTGGGAGCCGGAACCGGAAGAGCGCTTCTGACTCTATGTGCAGAAGAATCTTGGAGCAAAGGTTTTAGAGCACGGATTTCTTGGCACCTCACTCTACCTGTTCAGAAAGTCTAATGGCAGGAACTATATTTATTATAAGTTCTGGGAGCCAGTGATGGTGACAAGAAACTGGAAGACACAGGGAAAGGGGCTTGAGGGGACTAGGGCTAGCATGTCAGGCATTAAAGATCATTGGTACATGACTCCACATATCTCTCTCTTCCAGTCTTCTCTTCTTTCACAGGCATGTGTGACTCTGGTGTGTCCAGGATTCAAAGAAACACAAGACAAGAGAGAGCATGCACTCACTGCTGTCCACGCTGGCAGGCCCAGCAGGGGTGCCGGACTGCCAGGGTGCTTGAGAAGGCTTTGATGTGGAAGAGTGGGAGCACCTGGGATCCAGAGACATTAGACCTGTGGGTTCAGCCTGGGCATTTAGCGACAGTTCAGTTCTTCCTGTCATGGATCTAGATGGATCACACAAGTATTTAAGGAGAGGTCGAGGCCCTGGCATGGATGACTGCTATACATTCAGTTGGTATTTTCAGGTTGTTAGTGAGCACCCCAAGGCTAGGGCTTGCTCTCTTTCCTTCTTTTCTTAGAATGGCATTGGTCCCTCCACTTTGGACTGATAGAGACTACTCCTGGTATTGGCTCTGGAATTCTTCCAAAAAAGATTCAAGCCTAAAATGCTTACTTAGGATTGGACTTAGGGCCTCAAGCCTCACGAGTGCTAAACAATGCTCTCCCATTGAGCCACACTCTGCCAAACTCAAAGTGCATCTCCGTATTCTGAGGCCTGTGCTCCACAGTGGTCTTAGTCATGGGAATCTGGCTCTTAGACAGGGGAGAGGTGCAGTTTGAGTTGGGGTTGAGATGCGAAGACTGTAGCATCACTGCTCTCAGTGAATGTGATTCAGAGCAAGCTCAGACAGTGTTGCCTTAGGAGTCTATGTAAATCTGAACTGCCCTTGCTAAGAGCCTGTAGGTAGTCAGCTACAGCTGTGCTCATGCGTAAGAGTTTGAATAATAGCGCTTCTTGTTTTCTGTGGAATGCCATTTGGTATCCAGACTGACAGCTTAGCCCTCGCATCCCTGCTGTCCAAACCCAGGTTTTCTTGGTTCCTTACATCTGAGGCCCTATCAGTCAACTACAGTCAAGGTCTATGAATATGCAGGCTTGAAACATTACTGGGTCCATACCTGTCCATGCTTCCCCTCCCACACTGTCCCATCAGTCCTTAGTAGGCCTTCTGAAGACTCTTTTCATGCTCAGCACGGTCGTCTCTCACCATCTTCTGCAAACAGAACAGATCAATCAGAATCTCTTATTTGATCCCAGCAGACAGCTCTGATGCATTCCTGGAAATCGGCTATCCAGGTCCCAGATAGCAGGAGCTCAGGAATGGGAGCCTGTAGCTTCCACTGGTGGAGGGAACATTGCCAAAGACTCAGGGGTTTTCATGAAGTGGTGACACAGGTGGAGGGACAGCCAGGCCTGCTGCTGCTGGGCCTGTAAAACCACTTGCTTGAGGAACAGTCCCTCAGGATTAGGGCAGTGTCTCTGGGGGGGCAGGGTTTCTGATCTAAGGGTCCTTACCGATCAAAATCTTCCTTCTGAGAAGAGCCAGCTTTTGTTCTGTTGTATCCACTCTCCCATCTCTTTGGTTGAGGACAAGTGTGTATAACAGAGCTGCCTAGCAAGGGTGACAATGCACAGCTGGACACCAAAGACTGGAGAAATCCTACAGCTGGAAAGCCATTTCCTCTCGTTCCAGACTCTTCAATGCTATTAAGCCACAGAATTCCCTTCCTTGGAGTTTACCGAGTGTTTCCTTGGGGAGCCAGTATCCTGTAAACTACCCTTCAGGAAATGATGTTATAAGAATTTGATAATTCCTCCCTTGTCCTTTTCAAAAAAACGAAACAAAAACCAAAATCCCCAACCCCTGCTTTTGTGCTTCCCTGGTGAGCTGATGGGACTGTGCAGCTCTAGGAACAAAGATGTTGACTGCTGTGCCCTCACAGCTAAGCATGAGGAAGGAGGAGAGCAGACAGCCTGGAGCTCCTACCAAAGGATGCAGGTTCCTGCTCTGGGCAAGGACGGATGTGCGTGGTATCTCCACACGGGTGTTTAATTCGATGCCACTACCTCTGTTTTGATTGTGGTAGAGTTTTCCATAGATCTCACTGCACTCTAGCTGTTTACCAGTGGAATGGCTCTCAAGGAACTAAGCAGCTCTCTTAGCTTTTCGATAGCCACATCTTTTCCTCCAATCAGGCTTCAACAGCTCCCTCCCGCGGGCACTGCCTTCTCCATACAGACAAAAATCCTGCTCTCCAGCTTGGCCTCTTGTTCTCTCAACTCGTCCATACTCCATTTGCTTTTGCTCCTTTTGGAATTGGCAACCTGGGCCAACTCCCTCACTGGCATTTGTTCCCATTACCCATCCCTCATACCTGATTTTGTTTGCTAACTGTCCAGTCCTGAGTTCATAACGATGTTTCTACTTACACGTCGTGTTCATATACACTTCTGCCTTCCCAAAATAAAATTAGCAACTGGGCAGCTCTGGATCAAGCCAGCATCGCCCATCGTGAGGCACCCGAATCTCCCCAGAGTAAAGGAGAACAGTTTTCTAACATCATACGTGCTGGATAGCAATGCCCATTGGGTTCTCAACCCTGGAGGGCCCCCTCTGGAAATTCTACAGCAATCCCTTTACTATCGTCCACCTTTATGCATAGCCCTATGTCCCACATCTCCCAGAAGATGCCTGAAGCTGTAGCTAGCACTGGAAGCACTGTGTATGGCCCAGTTATGGCCCGGTTATCAGCCGTGATAACTGAGATAAGTGAACAGCAGATGAGGGGCATTTGCAGCACAGGGCAGTGAACATGACAGTGGCTCCCATCCTGAGTGGGACAAACCCGGGCTATACAACTGCATCATCTACTTACAGTTATGTGCAACTTTAAACACACAAGGTGTTTGTTTCTGAATTTTTCTATTTAATATTTTATTTGCTAAGTGTGTTGTGTATGGGAGTATACATGGGGGCACACATGTGAAGGTCAGGAAAAAACCTGTGGGAGTTAGTGTTCCTTTCTACCGTGTGGGTCTGCAGATGCTGAGGATCGAGTTCGGGTGTGCCCTCTGGGCCATCCTGTCCTTTGCCAGCCCCTCAGCTTAGCTCTTAAGAGTGATCCTTTTTATGTCAAATATTTTTTTGAGGTTCACTAATATAGATAATATATTTCCTGCTTGGTACGGATTGGCATGCACTATAAAGTAGCTTCAAACATACACATTTCATACAAACTATGAATGATAAGCTAATGTTTGAAATTCCTGGATTTGTATTGAGGATTATTTTTTTAGGAGCAAGGCTTTGGAAACTAAATAGCATTTGTTCTAATGACCATCCAAACCATTTTAAAACACACACATGCCTATGTATGTATATATGTATGTGTGTGTATGTATATATATTTTTATTTTAGAGATTATAATTAGATCATTTGGAGACTATTTGGGAAAAGTTTTCTTTTTGGATTTACTGCATTGTTTTATGTGTGTTTGTGTGTGTGTGTGTGTGTGTCTGTCTGTCTGTCTGTCTGTCTGTCTCTGTGTATGTGTGTGTGTGTTTGGGTGCCTATAGAGGCCAGAAGGGGTCACCAGATACCTTGGAGCTGTAGTTCCAGGAAGTTATTAGCTACCCAATAGCCAATACAAGTTCAGCTGAGAACTGAACTTAGGTCTTCCATATGAGAAATACACAATCTTAAGCATGGAACTGTCTCTCCAGTCCCATTCCAATTGTTTTCTGTGACAGAGGCTAACATGGCTGAAGTTGGTCTCCTGTTAACTATGTAGCTGAGGATGACTTTGAACTTCTGGCCCTCCTGTTTCTGTATTCCAAGTGTTAAGATTACAAGCATGGATCGTCACGCTGGGTTTATGCATGGAGATAGAACTCAGGACCTTGTGCATGCTAGGTCAACACTCTACAGCCTAGGGGGTATCTTTTCAGACTAGTCAAGTTCTTCATCCAGCAAAATTCACAGAGGACTATTTCATACTTGGTCCTGAAAATGAGGAAAACATATTTTGTGCACAATGAAATATTGGAGCTGTGAAAATGTCTGTTTTCTGCTATAAAATAAAAAAGTTGACATTGTGGTTCATATCTCAGTCCACTGCAGTTATGGATTAGATCTTATATCTTTTAAAATTGCTGTGATAATATCTGTCATCCCTCTTTCTGAATGTGACCTTGTTCAGTAAATTTGTTTGTGTCTTTCGCTTGGTATTTTGTCTTTTTTTAATGGGGTCCTAGCAATGAGTGAAGAAAGATGCCCTCTCTCCCCTACAGTTAAAAAAATATACTTATGGGGTTGGAGAGATGGACTCATTAGATAAGAGCATTTGATGCGTTCGCAGAGGACCTGGTACCCCCGTCTGGTCTCTGCAGGCACCTGCACACACATGCATAAACACATGGGCATGCAATACACACACAGAAACAAGCAAAAACCTTTGGAGTAGGAGAAGACACTGGTATTTTTCAGAAACAGCAGTTACTTAAAGAAAGGTAGTCATGGCAATGGTAGGATATATGGCTGGACATGGCGACTCATGGTCACACCCATGTGTGACTGTGCAGGTCAGAGGTCTTCCTCTATGCCTTTTTTTTTTTTTGGAGGTGGAATCTCTCACTGAACGTGAAGCTCATCCATTGCCTAGGCAGGTGGCCAGCAAGCTCCCACACTTCATGTCTTTACACCCCAGGTTCCACTACTGGAGGATAGAGGGATGAGGTTGTCCTGCTGACCTAGTTATTAGAGGGATGAGGCTGTCTAGCTGACCTAGTAAAGATGAGGATGGAGCGTAGAGGGATGAGATTGTCCTGCTGACCTAATAGAGGGATGAGGTTGTCCTGCTGACCTAGTAGAGGGATGAGGTTGTCCTGCTGACCTAGTAGAGGGATGAGGTTGTCCTGCTGACCTAGTAGAGGGATGAGGTTGTCCTGCTGACCTAGTAGAGGGATGAGGTTGTCTTGCTGACCTAGTAGAGGGATGAGGTTGTCCTGCTGACGTAGTAGAGGGATGAGGTTGTTCTGCTGACCTAGTAAAGATGAGGACAGATGGTAGAGGGATGAGGTTGTCCAGGGTCTGGATGAACTGTGTGGATGCCACATGTTTTGTAGCCATGAGTGTGCTAAATTCTCCTACATGACAATTAATTCCACAAATACTTGCTGGGACTGCTCAATGCTGCAGTCATGTTTCTCAGACCATGGTTGAGAGTCACTCGAGGACTGTGAAACAGAATTGGGGAATTTCCAGGAAAGCTTTTTACATTCCACTTATCTGTTACTGAGGGAAGGTGTGCCTTGATGAGCCGAGCTCTGAAGACAGCTTGTAGGAACTGGTTTTCTGCTTCCTCCACATACCCCATGTGGGACTGAGCTAAGGTCAACAGGCTTAGTGACAAGCACCTTGCTCAACTGGGTCATCTGCTGGCCCCTAAAATAGTTCATAAAAATATTTACTTTATTTTTTTAAAGATTTATTTATTTTCTGTTATGTGTATGAATGTTTTGTGTATGTGTGCGTATATGTATATCACATATGTACATATGATTCATTTACATGTGTGAATGTTTTGTCTGCATATATACATATATATACATACACACGCATATATATATATATATATATATATCACATGTGAGCATTATCTGGAAGAGGGGATTGGAACTTTGGAACTCCTGGAGCTGAAGTAGAGGATGGCCGTGAGCCACCTTGTGGGCACTGGGATCAGAACCCAGGTCTTCTGCAAGGGCAGCAGGCTCTGTTAACCACTGAGCATTCCTCCAGGCCCCCGTCTCAGAAATATTTTAAAAGCGAAATCAAGGCTGGAGGTGTAACTCAGTAGACATGAGTCTGAGTTTCAAGCAATTTATAACTGGAAGACCCCCCCCCCCACACACACACGTACATACACACACACACATGCACATACACATACACACCAATTGTGAAAGCTTAGAAAGTTGGATGATGTAGCATTTACCTGGCTTGCAAGGTATCTGGGAGACTGAGGCAGAGAACTCCTTAAATCCAAAAGTTTGTGTCCTCAATGACAGCATTTTGAGACCTTGACTCAAAAAAGAAAAAAGAAAAAGAGAGAGAGAGGTAATTACATGTAAGATGTAATTGCACGCTGCATGTATTACTTCTTTCCAGCAATTCTTTCTGTGAGTTAAGGTAAAAATAATGGTTGACACATGCATTTTTCAATATTAAGAGTCTGTCTAACACAGTGCTCAGCACACATCGCATTTAGTGCTTGCCTTAGCAGCTAAGTGACCTTTGTGTGGGCTGATATTGTCAAGAGGATATGAAATTACCCCGGAGATGATCCTGCGGGTACATCTGTAAGAAAGCATCCAGGCTGCATTAGCTGAGGTGGGGAACACTTACTCCAAGTGTAAGTGCTAGCACTCCATGCGCTGGGGCCCTGGACCTAAGAAGAAGAGAAAGCGGGGAATAAGCCTTTACCTTCCTCCATGTGTCTCCAATGTATTTGTGATATGACCAAACTGCCTCAGAGTTCTGTCACTGCGATTTCTCTGTCGTAGTGATATGGACTCTCAAACTGTGAACCAGAGCAAACCATTGTTCCCCTGAGTTGCCTTTGTCACTGCTGTGAGAAAGGAATCTGACACAAACTTATAGTAACAGAACAAATATGGCCTCTGGCTCTAACATGTAGAAGTTAACATGTTTGATTAGTTAGCTCTGCTCAGGAAGTAGGGAGTCAGTCTCTGCAGTCAGCTGACAGCTTTGTTTGCTGGCTGCCGTAGGAGGAGTCGGTCACATGTCATCCAGTATGGTGGTCACCCTTTAGCCTGGCTACCACCTTTCCATAGCGCTCTCCAGGGGCAGGCCCAAGAAAGTGGCTATACTATACCTGATGGGGAAAGCCAGTACAAGATCACCTTTTAGAGTTCTGATGCATTGTGGTTACTCGTGCTTCATTAGCCCAAGCAAGTTCTAAGGACAAATATGGACAAATTCAAATTTAAGTAGCAAAGCTACAAAGTCATGGGCAAAGACAGATAGGAAAATATGGCTGGCATTTTTGTTAACCATTATATTTTTTTTGAGCTAGGATTTCACTGTGTAGTCTGCCTAGCCTGAAACTACGTAGGTCAGGCTGGCCTTGAACTCAGAGATCTGCCTGCCTTGACCTCCTGGATGTAGGGACTTAAAGATATATACCCTCCTACCCAGAATGCATTAGACTGAAAAATTTTTTTTCTTACGATTTATTTTATTTTTATGTATTTTTTAATTAATTAATTTATGTTCTGTCTGCTTAAATGTTTGTGTACCATGTGTGTGTGTCTGAGAGTCATAAAGTTCATAAGACAGCGTTAGATCCTTTGGGACTGGAGTTACTGGTGGCTGTGAGCTGCATGTGGGTGCTGGGAACTGAACATACCTTCTCCAGCAAGAGCAATGAGTGATCTAAACTACTGAGCCAACTCTTCACGCCAAGGTTTATTGATTTTTATGATGTGTATGGATGCTTTCCTGTGTGTATGTATGTGCACCTCACAGGTATATGATGCTGGTGCTGGTGGGGGTCAGAAGACAACAGGTCCCCTGGAACTAGGTTCCAGGTGGTTGGGAGGCACCATGTGGGTGCTGGGAACCAAACCTGAGCCTTTTGTAAGCACGATCAGTGCTGATAACCACTGAGCCATCTCTCCAGTCCTAATGTTTTTATTCAGGATTTACATATCTCACTGCTCCAGGACTTGCTCTTGTAGAATAATAAAATTACAACAATGCCACATGTTTCTTCCTCTGTTTTGATTTCTTTGTCTTTTTCCAGGGCTGTACACCACATGTACTTTCTCCTCCTGCACAGTTCAGGGTTTAAAATATTTTTAAAAAAGAAAACTGGGTAACTGTCCACATTGAATCTGCCAGCTGCACACATGCCACAGGAACTTGTGTCTTGATGGCGAAGGGCTCATTTGATCATGGACCTGAGCTCACCAGAAGCAAAAGGTGATCAATCATGTTGGCATTCTCAGTTGCTGATCTCATCAAGAGGAAGATGGTCATATGACTTTACCACTGTCTCGGTCAATATACCTCACCATATGAACCAAAATGGTGGCATCCATAAATTCCCAACAATTATGGAGTCCTTAGGGCCTATCTAGGTGTTCGGTCACTGTCTCACTCTCCCTCTTTTCATAATATTTTTCCTTTCTGTTGTTATCTTCTTGGATGATCAAAGGCATTATGAAAATTGGAGATGCAGAGGAGACATACTTGGCCGTATTGCCAAGTGATAATGTCAGTGCAGTTTTTTTTAACCCTAATTTAAAAGCAATCTAAAAATGTTTTGAGATTATAACTAATTTACCCCCAATCATCCCATTTACCCACCTTGCTCTCTTTCAGATCCTGCCCTCTTTTTTTATTAATGATTTATGTGTGTATATGTGTGTACTCTGACGTGCATGCGCGTGCACACACATACACAGCTCAAGCTGTGAGTTACTTATATGTATATTTTCAGGGTGGAAAATTTGGGATTTGATAACCAGTGGTGTGCTCTTCCCCAGGGAAAGTATTTCTCCCACTTTCAGCATTCCGAGTTGTCTGTAGCTCTTTGTATAGAATTGAGATCTCCTGTGCTCTTGTCCAATCAAGGTTAGTGTGTCTACTGCCATTGCCTTTGTTCATCCGTGTTCAGACAGTCATTTTGATGAGATTGTATGTGCGTAATTTCTGATGTTTATACACATAATCCCCCAGCAAGTTTCCTCTGGCTTTTCCAATGTTTCTGCCTCGCTTTCCATGAGATCTCTGAGCCTTAGTTGCAGGAGCTGCACTGTAGACTTGTCATTTAGGACTTGGCTCCACAATTATATATTTTGATTAGTTGTGGTATTCTTTAATTGCTTCCATATGTTGCAAAAAGACGTTTTCTTGATGAGGGGTGAGACTATATTTGTTTGTGGGCATGAGAATAAATATTTAGAAAGTAGTTAACTATTTATTCTGTTTTAGTGAAGTGGCAGTGGTAGGTTCTCCTTCAAGATCCATGGCTTCACTAGCCCTGGGCGGTTGGCTGGGTTTCCAGTATCATGCATGGTTTCCTTCTTGATGGTTGGGTCTTCAGTCCAGTTAGAGAGCCATTGGTTACTGCCAAAGGACTTGTGCCACTACTGTGCTATTAGTGTTATCATGCCATGCTGGATCTATTTGGGCTCATAGGCATCATAAGTGGGTAGGACAGATGGTTGCTTCCCAGTGTTGGAAGATTGAATGGCACTTTCTGGCACCATGTAAACTAGTCCCCTGGGAGGAGGTATTCAAGTCAGTTCCGGCTCAGGGGCCTCTGGGCTCTGTTCCTGAAGTGCATGGTGTCTTCAGTAATAGAGACTCAACTTCCACCTCTGGTGGGCAACCAAGGGCAGTAGTAGGAGGCTGTAATGTTTGGGAGTTTCTTAGACAATCTTCAAGAGATGCTTCTTATACCTGGTGCTGAGGTTTCTGTTAGATGATCTTTGGCAGGAGCATTGTCAGCCCAGATGAGAAAATTTTGTTTAAACTATGTACGCATATTTATAAACCAACTCGCATACATTGTAGGTCTTTTGAGTAGTGTTGCTAGTAAGATCCCTATGACTTTTCAGACATTCTTACTGCTAGTTTACTCTGCCTCCTCCTTTTGCACTTATCTCCCCTCTTCCTAATTAGAACCTCCCTTCCCCACTTCCCACTTCAGATCACTTGGACCCTGCTATTCCCCTTTACTGTCTTTTAAAGATTTATTTTTATCCTCTCCCTGCCGTGTGTGTGTGTGTGTGTGTGTGTGTGTGTGTGTGTGTGTGTGTGTGTATGAGTGCAGGTGACTCTGGTGTCCAGAGGCATCAGATGCTATGAAGCTAGATAGAGTTAGAGGCAACTGTGAGCAGCCTTCTGCAGGTACTATGAACCAAACCCAGGTCTGCAAGACTAGGAAGTGTTCTCGATGACTGAGCCATCTCTCTAGTGCCAGTATTTGAGTGTTTGTTTTTCTTTGATGTTTTAGAGCTTCAGTTTTATAAATATAATTTCATTGGGCTGTTTATTTATGTATTCTTTAGACTTCATGAATTTGTCAATGAAGTTTAAGATTCTTCTTTTCGGGAGGGTTGAAGGGGAGGGGACAGGCAGGGAGGGGAACAGAGAAAAACGTAGAGCTCAATAAAAATCAATTAAAAAATATTGTTCTTTTCAATTCCATGTCCTGGGGTTTATTGAGGTAGTTCTCACCAGTGAACTATTCTGCAGGACTGGTGGATTTGGGAAGGGAGGTACTGGTATAATCTTCCATATTGTTGGTATTTTTGCCCTGAGATCTGGGCATGTGGACTTCTTTTGTTAGTTCTGTGTCCATGTGAACAGAGAAGGTTGGAGCAAAAGAGAGGATGTAAATGTGGGTTGGCCCTGGAAGTTGGGAATGACTTGGGTGGAATGAAGTCAGGGGGACAAAGGGGACCAGGCAGGTGCATGAGCTGTGTCTCCTGACAAGCCTGGAGTGTGGGAGATCTTCCTGGATGGAGTGGTTGGATGTGGTGTGGAAGGGGCCTGGGTGTTGGTGACAGGCAGGGTGGGCCCTATCAGATGCCTAGAGGTTGGTTCCAGTGCAGGCCAAGATCATCAGACTAGGCTGGGGCACGGCAAATGGTACCCAGGCTGGGTCTGGAAGGTTAGGGAGGTTGCATAGTGGGTAGGGTCAGGTAGACTCATGGAGCTAGCTAGACTCTTGAGAAAGGTTTGAGGGTCTGGCTGGGTTGAAAAGTTCCAATCTAATCTTTAAGCCTTGATTCCACTGTAACTCACTCTGAAGTTCCATCCCATCACGGGGCTACTAAGCAGAACTTGTTGCTGATTCCGAAGGCTCACCTGTGCCTACGGCTACTCCCAGTGGAGGAATGTGTGTGAGCACACTTCCACTACCTGCCTGCCTTCACCTCTTTCTCCATCTTAGCTGCTTCTTTTAGCCCATCCCCTCTCAGGACTCAAGCATATGCCTCCAAACCCTAAAACAACCACAGAAGCTGGAGAGTTCAGCAAAGGAACAATACTCAAAGCTTTAGAAAGCTCAGCAAGACAGCCACTCATCCTGAACTAGAGGGGCTCCAGGACAAATCCAGGACAAATCCTGGTGACAGCTCCCCCTGAGCAGTCTTTGACAGCGGCTTAGCAGCTTGTGTCTTCGGCGCCAAGCAGCCACTATGGCAGGTTTGCTTGGCAGAACAACTCACCCCTGGTTTGGCCAGCCACACATGATCTCGAAGGCAGAGTGCGGGCTGGCTGCTTCCCTTGCAGAGGGGGGCTTCCCACGGAGCTGGCACATAGGAGCATGCTGGAGTGTGGAGTCAGAAAGGCAAAGTTGTCTTCTCTTCCTTAGAGAAAGGTTAGATGTCACGGGCCAGGTTAGAGCTGCAGTCAGGTTGTAAACCACATCCTAGGTAAGAAGCTGCCTTAGAAGAGTGAGAAAGGAAACCCACAAAGACACTGAAGCAAGAACTGTGCACAAAGACATCTCAGTGTCTAATCCAGGCAATGTTTCCAAATGGCCAGCCGTCACTGGCCACATCAGAATCTTCTGGAGTCCTTGGCAAACCACAGAGGCTCCTGGAATACATGCCCTAGAAGCAGAGCCTTTGGGCATGTCTGAGAATTCTGCCCTCTAAGCAGGTACCTGGATTACTCTAATATGTCCCCAGTAGCTTAGAGCTCAGGAGCTGGGCTCCATTCTTTCTCAGAATAGCATTCTCCTCTGGTAAGACAACCAAGTAGAGCACCTCAGCTTTACTTGCCTTACTCTGGGCCTTGGCTTAGGGAGGCGGGGGAACATATCCTGGAAATGCATGGGCCAGCTCCCTCTAATTCTATTGTTCTCTGAGCATCTGGATACAGGCTGGAACAATGTTCAAACCCTTGTATTAGGGGCAGAGCAGTACCAAGGAATTAGCTTTGTTTTTCTTGATTTCTGTCACTCATCAGATTCCAAACATGCAGGCCTGAAAGCTATGACCTCAGAAGGAAACTTCACTAAAGCAACTTCTGTGTGTTCTGCATAAAGCTGCGACCTGGGAAAGGGGTGACTCGCTGTTCGCTGAAGGTGAGTCTCCACTCCTTCTCTGAATGTTCTTTGAGGAATTCCGACCTTTCCTTTCTTCCTTAGTGTATTTTTAAGAAGCTGGCCAGGTCAATCACTGGTGGCAGTGGCAGAGTGGGGGTGGGACTTAAGTTGTCTTTGAGGGTAGCTTCAAGGACAGCAGGGGCAAAGAGGGGCCAGGGGTATCCAAAGGGAGAGAGAATGCTTGGTCTTTCTGTAGCCTCTGCCTGCGGGGCGCCTCTCACCATGGTCCCTTCTCTTTCCCCATTTGTCTTCCTAGACGCTAATGAAAACAAATCAAAACAGGGCCAGATAGAGGAGAAGCAAGGTGGGGGAAGGCGAGGAGGAAGAGAGAGAAACTCAGAGGGAAAGAAAGGAAAACAGTGCACAGGCACGGCCAGAGAGACCTATGAAGAACTTGTCGCGGAGGAGTAAATTATCAGTTAAAGATGAATGTAAATCCTTGTCAGATTAAGCATGTGAGATCCCGGATGCTGCTTCACAGTGATGTTTACAGCACAAAGAATAGAGGTACAGCATAAAGACAAAGTCTGAGGTAACGGAAGGAGGAAAAAGGGAAAGAAAAAAATGAAAATTAATGAAATTAGCAATTATGCCCAAGAACACAACCAAAGCAGGCTAAAAGTATTAAAGCTCTGACCCCAGAAATCTTCTAGAGTTGAGTCCTTTGGTGCAGTAAGGTTTCCAAGGACTCCTGCATAGATTCTGGTTCACTCTGTACAGACTGAGTCCTGGGGCTTCCCAGATGTCCAGCAGTTACGGCTATAATGCACAGCTTCCTGTCTGCAGGTGGCTTTCTTACTTATGGCAAGGACTCCAGCATTTGGTTTGCTTGGAAAATGTGAGGGGTTCTTGCATATTCTGCAGCCCAGATCGCAGCCTTGAGGACATAGAAGATGGTTGCAGGTAGCCCAACTCTTTCGACCATGTACCTGGGAGAACTGCACTGGGCTGCCTGTCGGGTAAACCACAGCCTCAGCCCTTTGCCTGGGCATACTGTGAGGCCTTCTTTTGCCTGGTTAGGTTGTCATCTGTTCTGGAAACTTAATTCAAGCTTTACTTTCCTTGGAGAGCCTTGATCAAATCTCAGCAAGATTGTATTCTCTCACCTCAAGGTTGGTTCAGTTTGATTTTCAGCCCCACCACAGAACAGAATAATTGCTGATTTGCTTGTCATCTCCACGAATTCAAAAAAATCAGGGACTACTGACAGTAATGGAAGAACAAGAGCAATAAGACCCTGTCCGTCCATTTTCTACCAGACCCTTAGCCACCCTGCAAGGCAGTCTGTCTTAGCCATGCTGTGCCAGCTGCGAAGCCAATCTTACTCTTTGAAAAATCTCCACTGCCTTTTGTCTTGGTCTGTTTTGTGGACAGCAGCCTCTGGAAGTCCAAGGGCCTGGTGTCACATCTGTCAAGGTCCAGTGTGTTGAGCATCTCATGGTAGAAGGCAGAAGGGGAAGAGAGTGGGAGAGAGAGTAAAGAGGGGCCAGACTTGCTTTCATAACACTCCCTTCTGTAATCACTCAACCTGTTGGTAAGGCCAGAGTTCACCTCTCTGTGGAAAGAGATGGCAGGGGTGTTAACGCCAGACAAGCTTGGAAGGACACTCTCAAATCACAGCAGACAGCAGTGAGGCTACACCTTGACACAGAGGGGCAAATAGCTTTCTTCAGCTTGCCCACCCATTCAGAAAGTCAAGAGCCATTTTCCTACCGCAACCCTAGAGATGATGAGCTCTTGTCTCTGTCCTCTGTCTCCTCGGCGCGCGGGAGCAATTGCCAAGCAGACCAGCCAAGGCCCTCCATCAGAGCCTACTTTTCCTTCTCCGGCTAACCCCTGCCACGACAGTGCTACCTGGAGGCGCTTTGTTTGCATCTTTCAGTCTCTCCTACCTCCTTCTAAATAGCTTAGTGTGTGTTAGAAAGATCCCCAAAATAAACAGAGGTTGCAATAAAACTTTTCTGGGAATCTTTCTTTGAGGGCAATGGACTGTGGGGGTTTCAAATTGTTGTAATGTCTAGGGTTCATTTTTCTGCTTTGGGAGTGGAATGTAGGAATGTATGGCTTACACAAACACAATTAAATGCAAATTACCCATGGAAAGGCAGCCACTGGCCATCTTTTAGTGTGGAGAAAGATACAGTTTTGTGGGGCTGAAAAAATATCTGGGGAAAAAAAAAGCCGTTTCTATGGCTCAGGCCTTTCCCTTTGTAAATGTTCATTTAAAACACTGAATTCCCAAGGAAGTCGATGTTTTATTTGTTTATTTTGTTGATTTGTGAGTGTCACAGAGCATGAAATCTTATTTTGAAGGCTCTATTCTTACTTGAGAAATCTGCCTAGGATTCGCGTTCTCCGAGTCCACATTTGGAAACTTGATGCAGCTTCTACCACTTTGGGGGCACTTTTGAGTTCTCTAAAATATGCTGTTTAATATTTTTTTTCCTGCTAAAGATTGTTCAGGGACAGAGTGCAGGCAATTTGTTGTGACTCATAACAAGTTGATTTATTCAGTGATTGCTGAAAGCAGCCTCCACATTTTAAACATAGCATACTTGTGTATTTAATATGCATGCTAAACCGTCATCTCCGTGAAGCTGGTGCCGGGCATTTGAACCGAACACCAGATGGAAATCACTTCTCCTGCTATTCCTTTCCCATCGCCTAAATGTGACCAGCAAAATGGGAAGCCATTTCCCATGGCTTCCCAAACAATAATAATGATAACAACGGTCTGAGACGATCTTGCCAGATACCCTCAGATGGCATGGCATCATAATGGCCATAACTGCTATAATAGGCCTGTTTTACAGATGGCAGCCGAGCCAGATCAAACCCTTCATTAGTCCTTCTCGAGACTGTCATATACTTTCTCTTCTTTATGGTTCAAAGCACAAAAGGCCCTTTGTGCCTTAGAGACTGCTGCAATTTCAAATGAAAGGAGAAGCACATTAGCCGCTCTTATGCATGAGCTGTATCATCAGCATAAAAATGAATTTGTAATATTTTGCCACATGTGATGTATTATTGCCGGGCTATGTAAACAATCCTGGGTCTGCAATTGAGCCTCGGGGACTCCCTTTACAACTGACAAATTGAGAAACAAGGCCATCAACTCTCACACATTGCATCCGCTGAGTTAAATAACTCGGCCAAGATCCATTTCCAGCCCAGTCTGAGATAATCTCTGTCCTGTAATAATAAATCATAGTCAAGGGCGTCGGGTGCCCCAGGCAAATCTATAAACCTGTAAACAGCGCTGTGCTACACAATTCGGCTCTCTCACAAAAGCTCAAGCCAAGTCATTCATGGCTTTAATCTCGGCACTGGTCAGAGTTGCGTTCATGGCTCCTGGCTGACCAGCCCAAACAGCCGTGCTGCTCTTTGGAAGAAGATCAAGGTTGCAGCCTCCTCTCTTTGTTGATTCTTCAATTTTCTAAGCTAGAGGATTTAGTGAGAGCTCGTATCTGCATTGGGATCAGGCCGCTGATGGGGAGGGGCTTGGGGGGTGGCGCTGCAGGTTGTGGGCAGCACTACTTGTTCCGGAGGAAGGAAGCCTAGCAATAAGCTGGTTGTTGAGCAAATGACCCCATGGTCACCTGACCACAAGTGAAGGCTTGGCAAAAAGGGGGGGGGGCATCCAAGGGAATGGTGAAGCTGCATGGGTCTATGTTCCTGCATTTTGCTTTGGTGACATGTGTGCACACACTCTGGGGGTTAATTATGTGATGGGTGGCTGTGTTGGTCACAGTAGGGTTAACATTCACTCTTATAAGGTCGATGCTTATACACCAATTCTGCTTGTCTTGCCAGGGGATGGCATCCTGGTGCATCAGTCATGAACCGAGACTGCTGTGCGTGGAGGAGGTATTTAATCCACCTAACACGCGGACCATTTGTGCGAGACTGAGAACTGTCTGCTCGTGTTGACGAGTAGCCACTTCCTAGTCTGTGCTTAATCCTTTGACCTACCCAAATGTTCACAATAGTTCCGCTCTCCTCATGGTTTTGGTTAGTTGAGGACTTCAGTCCACACACGCTGAAGGGGCGGACACTGGAAAGGCTGACTGGAAGAGGAGCCCAAGGAGAGAACTTGGAGTTTGGTATGAGATACACAACTCCTTATATGATTAATGCTGGACAAAGAAAGAATTAGTTTGTTAAACACATACTAAATTCCAGTCATCACACTGCCTGTCTGGGACACGTTATTTTATTTATTTATTCTCCACAGTAATCCCATTGGATGTTACAGCCCTTCTTAAACACAGAGCAAACCAAGACAGAGAGAGATTAAGTAACTTGTCCAGACTCACACAGCCAGTTTATCGCCAAAGCTGAGATTGGAAATCCTGTGACCGTGGGCCCATGCATTTTCTCCTGTGCCCCACTGCCTCCAACTGTCTTAAACTAATAGGTCATCTTTGTCTTAAGGCTGCATAGACAAATAGGATTTGTGCCAAACTCAGCTGATTAGCAGTATGCCTGGAATGCTATGTTGGGAAAGATTCTTATTGGGTAAGATTTCTGGCTGATTAGATGTCTGCCATGTGCGCTGCTGCGGAGGATGGTAGAACGCTGCCTTAGCATTCTTATTGGTCAAGATTGTCTGCTTGATTAGTGATGTCTGCCAGATGCTAGGGAGGAGGGCAGGACAGGGCCGTTCATTGCTGGCTCCTCTTCAGGTCTCTAGGAAACATGGGTCCTCTCTAGACAGAGCTGTGCCCATGTGAACCTTGGGCTGAGCCATGGTGTGGCCCTGCATCTGACCCCATTGTTGTGAATTGGTAGTTCACATTCTGCTGGGGAGAGTTCCATCGAGAGAATGTCTGCCAGTTACCGCATTAGAAGCTGGGGAGTGACTGACCAGTCGGCACGTTCGGTACTCAGATTCTCCAACATTAAGCCCGCCGCCAGGCTGTTTGCTCTCACACATGCTCTTCAGAGACCAGTTCTTTCCTATTTTCCCTTGCTGATGAAATGAAATCCAGGGAAACTCACGTATTTTAGCTTGTATCTCCACCCTGACAGCGCAGTGGGCTGTGCGCTGCTGAGATTTTCATTTCAAATGTTAACTTGTATACAGATGATGCCAGGCGTTAGCACTCGCTGGGGAAAACAGGCTCCTTTTGTTCAAATGAAGGCATCAAAGGCCTCGGATAATTATTATTT
This sequence comes from Microtus ochrogaster, assembly GCF_000317375.1. Classification (NCBI taxonomy): domain Eukaryota; kingdom Metazoa; phylum Chordata; class Mammalia; order Rodentia; family Cricetidae; genus Microtus; species Microtus ochrogaster. The sequence continues at coordinate 17,284,977 of NC_022012.1, forward strand.
GGCAATAGTAGAGGAGACTAGAACCCATGACATTAATCAATTTTAACAACTAGAATACACTTCCTGCCAGATGCAAATTTTGGGATATCAAATAAAAACAAGCATGTACGAGTGAGATTTCGGTTTTGTTTCATTTCCAGTTGTCCTGAAACACAGCAGTGCAGATGTGTCTGCGAGAGTTCATCTGGTGAGACCAAATGTTGTGCAAAGCCTTGGAGACCAATTCAGTCCCGCATCCACTGGGGGTTCCTACACCGAGGATGAGGGTTAGTGGAGGCTGTGACCCTCGATTCCTCCACATGACTTCCCTGTCGGCTGAGCAATCCAAGGGCCAGCGGCCCACAACACCTTAGAAATCCAAACTTAGGGGTTCAGTTACAAAGCATGCTATTTTCCCTTTATTTTATTTTATTTCATTTTTATTTTATTTTGTTTGCTTCCACTGACACAAGAAAGACTTTTCCCCCTTGTTACACTAAGTTCATGGCAAAAGAAATTCCCAATCGGTATTTGCATATAAACTAACTCCAGAAGTCCCCTAATCACATCTGCTCCCAGTTTTACCCCTGTCCAAAACACATTCTGAGGGGGTGTCTCAAACCGTTTGTAGGTGTTAGAATATCCGAGAGAAGAGAAAGCTGTAATTATATCTGAAGAACCACAAGTAGCCCAGAGGTTGATGGAACAGTGAGTACAGGTTCAAGATACATGGTTCCAGAGGTTTTGTGTTAAATTCAGAGGTTTTGCATGAATTGTGATCAACTGGTATTCAGAAAATGAAAAGTGTGGGAACTGGTGAGATGTAGTAACCTGTAAAAAGAAACGAAGAACTGAACTCAACTTCTCAGAAGGTGCTGGGTGAGGCTAGGAATTAGCTGGATGTCTCCCAACTGCCTATGAAATGCAATGCAGGATGGGAGTCCCATTTCCAGACAGAAAATAGGGGCGTTGTGGAGCTTTGCAGCTTCCTTTGCTGGGGCTCATCTGGTCTGGATCTAGAGATCTTGGAGGAGATGACAAATCCAGGCCATGACCTTGGCTTTAATACAGTCCACCTTACCTTTCTAGATAAATCTCAGGGCAACACAGAGCTTAAAGCAAAGGAAGATAGTTCTTTTGGCTGAGAAGGATGTTAGGTGGTGGCATAGTTGACAAAGAGATTGCTTTGTAAAGCCTCTCTACGAATTGGATTAGGTGAGTTTTCTATCCAAAATGGGAGCTACATAATGAGCCCATTTGCCCTGGTTTCTGCACATATAAAATGGGAATCATGGTAGAACCTACCTCAAATGTGGCCTTGCCCATAAAGTGGGTCACGTAGATTTAATACCGAATCACACGATTTTAAATGGTCAGTGGACAACAGCAGAGGTCTTCTGTCCCATCCTGGAGATGAGACAGTGTAGCCATTAGCCACTGAGTTCAAGGAGGCTCCCTGCAGTGCACACCCCTTGGGATGTTGAGCTGTGCATTCCACCGTTTGTTTAGGGACTGATGGCAGCTGGACTCTTTGTTTGGATGTCTCTTAAGTTTTCAATAGTTTAAGAGAATGAATGATAGTGAAATGCCAACCCTGTTTTCATAGTGAAAAGCGCTGTTCTGTGACATTATTATGCCTCAGTTTTGTCATGCATGCGGTCCTACGCTTACCCAAATACCACGTTATAAAGTGCACAAAGCAACAATGCTATGGCAGCCTTCAATACATGATATACATGGTACCACTTAACTTGCTGCTAAGACGAGCAACAGAGAGACAATAACCATCTCACCCCTCCCCCCCAGACAGACTATTCTGGAACTTGTTCTGTAAATCAGTCTGATCTTGAACTCCCAGAGATCTGCCTGCCTCTGCCGCTCAAGTGCTGGGATTAAAGGCGTGTGCCACCACCACACCCAGCTGGCCCATTTGTCTTTCTATTTCACCAGTAAGGAAATGGAGGCAGAACGAGAGCTTGAGGGCACTGGTCACAGAATCAATGTGTACAGAAGCACAACAGAAGCTGAGTCTGTGAGGACCCTGAGCATGTAGTTGTTCTGCCTCCACCACTTTGTAGTCTGCCATACTGGCAACTGGCCTCAAACCTCAGGGCAGGAACCTGGAGACACAGGTGGTCACATGACCTGTGGAGCCAGGTGCCTGGTGCTGCCTCCTTCCAGAAGTGGAGATTCTGGATGACTCAACCTTTCTCTGTGTTCTTGGCTTGTCCTTTTAATTGCAATACTCTAGCTGTCTCCTTCCCTTTAATTTAAGAGCAATCATTAAAGTTCAACTCGTCTTTCTTTGCTTATCTGCCCGGCAGGGAGAATGAAAAGATAAGATCACAATCGTCCAGGGCAATTTTATCGAGTAGTTTATATAACTCTCCAGTTTCACCCCAGCCTGGGAAGGAGACCTTACACATTCACCGTGTCGTAGAGGAGGACACTGCAGTCCTGTGAGCTGTCTGGTTGATGGACAGCCTGGGAGGGGAATACAAGGTTGCGTGACTAGAACGCTGCCACGTTTCACTTATCCTGCCTTCCAGCACCATTGCAGCCAGTAGCAATCCGGTTCTTGGGGAACAGTTTTGGTTGTCACATTTGGGGAAAGCTACAGGTAAATAGCAGGACATTGCTGCTAGACCTGGTGGAATGGCCAGGCCAGTTTCTCTACACATGGTCTCAACGGGAGTTGAGCTGAAGCAGAGATCCTTAGTCCCAGAGGAGGTGGTCTACAGCCTACCCCTGACTCTTTGGGGATTCGCCATATTTCACACACAGGGAAATTGAGGCTTAGAAAAGATAAGTGACTGCTGAAGACTGTTGTCTAACTCCATTCTGAGTTGACACGGAGGCTTCCTGTGCCAAACATAGAGGCTTTATGCTTTATGCATTGTAACCATGCTTCGCTGGCTCTCGACTTTCCCATTAGACGCAGACTTTTGTCCAGTGAACACTGCTGAGCTAAGTCAGAGGTTCTTACATCAGCACAAGCCTCACAGTCACATGGCGGCTTATGGAAAGAGCACGCTGGACTCTACCATGTAGCTCTGATTCAGGGGGCCAGGTGGGCCTGGTGTTGGGTGGTGCCCAGGGGCACTACTGCCGCTGCTGGCCTTGGATGAGACTCTGAGCAAGGAGTGGCAAATTTTCCTTTCTTGTCTTTGGCGTCTTATGTCTTGTCTCACTTCTCCCTCCTCTAGCAGTCTGAGAACACAAGCATGCTGAATTTTCAGTCTGGTTCTCACGGGCAGCCCAAGGCAGACAGGTCAGTGAAATATTCTTGGAAGATGTGAGCCTGTATCCTGATGAGGGCTCGGTGCACAACTCAGACAGATTAGAGTGTTACTGGTCCAAGTGTTCCTTAGGGCCTCCTGGGAGAGAACTGACGTCATCTGTGGGTGACTGTTGGGTAGAAGAGATGACTGAACTACTAGCAGATTAGCTAAGCTAGTCAAAGAGCCGAAATGGTCTGTTATCTGACACCAGGACCTCTTCCTGAAGTCCCCTGGGGGACCTTTGTGTTCCAGGCAGGAGGGCAGGGTATACTTTGTATCTGGCAGCTGCTCAATTCACAGAGTGACTGTCCGGCAGCTGTAAGTGGTCCTCTCAAGGGTCTGGGGTTTATTTATTAACCCTGAATGCTTGGGGCATCCGAGGTGCTGGTGTTCCACTAATCTGTGATGAATGTCCAATCAAGAGGAGAAGGCTGCCAAGAAGGGGACAGACCCTGAAATATGCCAGGCCCTACGCGTGGTGCTTTACAACCATCTCATTTAACCACACGGCAGCCTGGCGAGGCAGACCTGCAAGATCCCAGCTGCCTTACCCAGACTCCCAGCCCTGTGAGCATAAGAGTTAGGGCGGCCCAGAGGGGTCTGACAGCAGCTGTTGCCCCTCAGTATAATGAAGTAGGGAAAAGGTACACATGGTAGGACAAAGCATTTCCTAGCATGTGAGGTCATATTCTGCTTTAATTTTTAAAATATTTTTTAAATTATTATTATTATTATTATTATTATTATTATTATTATTAATGTTTTTTACATCCCAACTGCAGCTTCCCCTCCCTCCTCTCCTTTCAGTCCTGCCCCACCAGCTCCCCTCTGACTCCCCACCCCATCCACTCCTCCTCCACTTCTCTTCAGAAAAGGGCAGGCCTCCCATGGATATCAACTGATCATGGTGTATCAAGCTGCAGTAAGACTAAGTACATCCCCTCATATTAAGTCTGGACATGGTGACCTGGTACAAGGAACAGGGTCCCAAAAGTCAGCAAAGGAGTCAGTAACAGCACCTGTTATAGTAGGAGCTGAGGGTTGCATTCCACCACCCAGTTTCCACCACCGGCTATCTTTACCCGAAATAACAACACACAAACTGTATTCTTTTAAACACTGCTTGGCCCATTATATCTAGCCTCTTCTCGGCTAACTCTTGTGCCTGAACTAGCCCATTTCTAATAATGTGTGTAGCACCCCAAGGTGCGCTTACCGGGAAGATTCTAGCCTACGTCCATCCTGGGT
>NC_022012.1:17290122-17290588 GCF_000317375.1 Microtus ochrogaster
TCGCAGACTCTTTCATGAATCAGGAACCCCAAAAGATCATCTCACCTTTAGGCAAGTTCAGTAGTCCTCTCTCTGCGGGTTCTCTGTGTCCAGTTCATGCAATATTCTAGGCAAGAGCAGTTTCTTGCTCAAATGGCTCTCAAACTCCATAAGGATCCTCTTCGATGCCCATCTTCCTCTTGAAGTAGATTGGTGCTGCCAGGAGCAGAGTGTCTCATTGTCGTGAAAAGTCCTAAGATATTAAAACATTTAAAAATGCCATATTCTGTAGTCTTTGAAAGATATGAAAAATATCTATTTAACTGAAACATATCTCTATATATCTAGACAATCTAACTAACATGACTACAAGCTTGACTATCATTAATGATTATCCATTAACAACCTATATACATTACATTTTTTAAATGAACTCCACAATCATAATACCTTAGTCCAGATCAGAAATATATATATATATATATAT
>NC_022012.1:17293582-17294768 GCF_000317375.1 Microtus ochrogaster
AGACCCGAGAAATTGTTGCTACCAAGAAAACATGCTTTACTCTTTCCCAAGCTTTCTCAGGCTTTCAGTGGATTCAGTTGTCCACACATCTGGGCGCCATTCTGTTGTGAGGAGCTGCGGGCCTGCTTTTCATCCCGCCTGGCTCCCGCACAGCTAGCTTTACACCAGAAATAACAACACACAAATTGTATTCTTTTAAACACTGCTTGGCCCATTAACTCTAGCCCTTACAGGCTAATTCTCATATCTTGATCATCCCATCTTTAATAATCTGTGTAGCATCAGTCTTACTGGGAAAGATTCAGCATGTCTGACCTGGCAGCTTGCTTCATGGCGTCTGCCCGGGAGAGGGGAGCATGGCCTCTGAGCTCACTTCCTCTTCCTCCCAGCATTCTGTTCTGCCTACTCCACCCACCTAAGGGATGGCCTATCAAAATGGGCCAAGGCAGTTTGTTTATTACCAATGACCTTCCTCCATCAACCTGTTCCCACTGTTAGGAGTCCCACAAGAAGGCCAAGCTACACAAGTGTAACATATGTGCAGAGGGCCTAGAATTATGAGTGTTTTTTTTCTTTCACCACTGATGTTTATTACCCATGTGGTCTTAAATACATTACTTATTCTTTTTATCTTTTGTGTAACAATAATATTTATCTTTCCTATCTCATTTGATTGTATCATATATAACTATAATGAAATCAATCCCTACATGCAGACAATGATGACTGGAATTTTAGTTAAAAAAAACAGAAACAAGGCAGGGAGGTTTGACACCTCTGCGATTAGGAGGGTGGAGGCACCCCCCTGCCAAACATCAATGGAGCAGGTTTGAAGTCAGTTTTAGCTTTTGTCAGGAGAGTTTGGATAAACACCCTCTTCTTTTGCTTTATTTGGTTGGTGTCAATATTTAGGGAAGGCTGCACTGTGAGGAGAGGTTCACAATAAAGGCTGTGGGAAGAAGAGGGAATATTTGTGGGCGGCACCATAAATGTCCACTGTAGAAGAAGAGGTGGAACATGAGGTCCTAGTCCTTCTGGCTTGGTCAGGGAAGAGGCTGATCGGTTTGTCCAAACCGAAGTCTAACCGAAGTCTCTCCTCATAGTTTCACAAGTCTCTCCCCTCTCTTCGTGGTTACCCAAGGCTTTAAAGTCTCTCCACTCTCCTCATAGTTACTGAAATCTCTCC
>NC_022012.1:17295269-17301990 GCF_000317375.1 Microtus ochrogaster
TTACCCAAGTCTCTCCTCTCTCCTCATGGTTACCCAAGTCTCCCCACCCTCTCTGCCTGTGGTTATAGCTCCACTGCTCCACTTTCTCTTTTATCACCAGGAAACATAAGTCACTTTCTCGCTGTAGGCTCTCTGATGTATAGAAAAAAAATCAAAATAAAACACAAAGCATGTAATTTCATCCCAGCCTAGAAGATGATGAAAGAAATCGCAGTTTGAGGGAACTGTCAACTGTGGTCCCCAGGTGTCGTGTCTGACTCTTGACTGCAAATAAGAGGGCAAGTTTTTTTTTTCTTAATTATCTTCTCTCATTTTACATGCCTAATCCATTTCCCACTCCCTCCCCTCCTCCTGCTCCCTCCATCTTCCCCCAGGTATTCCTCCAGAGAGAGTGGGTTCCAAAAAACCAGAACAGCAGTAGAAATAAATCATGGTCTCACTGCCAGTGGCTCCACTGTCTGCCCCAGCCATGCAACTGTCACCTGCATTCATAGGGCCTAGTTTGGTCCTGTACTGGTTCCCCTGCTGTCAGGCTGGAGTTAGAAGGCTTTTCTTGGCTCAGGTAAGCTGTTTCAGTGGGTGTCCCCATGAGGGTCTTGGCCTCTTTGCTCACATTCTCACTCGTCCCTCTCTTTGACTGGGCTTTGGGAGCTCAGTGCAATGCTCCACTGTCGTTCTCTCCATCTGCTTCCATTAGTTGACATCTTGAAATTTGCATGCAAATGGATGGAACTAGAAAAACCCATCCTGAATGAGGTAATCCCAATCCCGAGCCAGAAAGATGAGCATGGTATGTACTCATTCATAGGTGAAAACTAGCTGTAAAACAGGATAAAGAGCTATAGTCCATGATCTCACAGAAGCTAAGTAACAAGGAGAACCCTAAGAAAAATAGACATAGATCCCCTTGGGAAGGGGAAATAGACAGGATCTCCTGAGAGAATTGGGAGCGTGCTGAGGGAGGGGGATAGAAGGGAAGGCAGAGGGAAGGAGGAGGGAAAAGGAGAACTAGAGGAAAATGGATGGTTGAGATGGGAGAAGCACAGAAAGCAAGATCAAGGAAAGTTTCCTTGATTGAGGGAGCCATTATGGGACTAGCCAGAAACCTGGTACTAGAGTAATTCCCAGGAACACAGCTAAGATCCTAAGCAATAGCAGAGGGGGTGCCTGACTGTAGTTAGATTTTTTTCAGCATTCACTCATCTTGAGCAAATTGTTGGCAGCCACAGAGAAAGGACCAAGCTTTAAAATGCTTTTGTGGATAATTGGCCTTGAGTCTCCTAATCCCATAATGTGCTTAGTGGTATCTTTAATGGACAGACTATCTAGCATCCGCCATTTGAAATTAGACCCAAGTCGCACCGATAACGATACCTTTCATTGGCCAGCGTCTGCAAAACATTCTTCTGTCCCATTATCACACAGGGCTCTCACAATGCCCCTCTGAGGGAGATATTTTCTTCTTCAGTGTATAGACAAGGAACAAACCTTGAAAGCATGGCACTGTAGTAATGGCCAAAGTCTCAGCTTAAATCTAAGCTTTTATACCCTAAGCCCATATTCACTACATTCCTTTTTTCCCTTTGCTGTGTAAAGGTGACTTTAATTTTCATATGCAGTGGCAAAATCTTATTGAGTGCACTCACCCCATACTGTAAAGTATACCGCAGTCATGGGGTAGCAAGGGAAGGGCTCTAACATGTCCCCTTTAACACCTGGCTTGTGTGTTAAATCAGTGCCTGGCCACTTTGATCCCATTCAAGTTGAACATGTAATTTTTCAGTTTTGTCTTCCCCAAAATGCCTAATGCAGTACCTAGAGTGACCTTGAAGCTGCTCCAAGGGGGGCTGTTTCATGGGTTGGGGTGGAGGCATCGACACAGACACTCATAGGCAAGCAATAGAAGAAACTGTTCTCACCCTTGGAATGCTTGCCACATGAATATGACCAGACTTTCATGTCCATAGCAAATTCTTTGGAATCACTAAGCAAAGCCCAAGCAAAACCTAAGCCTGCAGTTAGGATGTAGAGTGAGTGTTGTGTTGAATGCTGGGAAAGGATTGAGCAGCACTAATGAGGACCAGACACAGGCTGGTTCCTTAGGACACAGCCATTATTGACTTCCTAAAGAAAATGATGCTGAGGTTGGCAGACAGGTATATGGCCGTCTCTGGTCTTTTTCAAAATGATAAACCACCGAGGAGCACTGTGTCTTTATTGCATGAGAAACTGAGATTGCTTCTGCTGAACAGCTTCCCCTCTTTGCTTATGTCTCTGGAGTGACAGAGTGTATCTCATGGATTAGGGAACCCTGTTCTCATAATCTACTTATTGAAAATATAAATGTGGCCTTGTATTTCTGAAGAGCAATACTTTCTAATCATTTGGGGGAAATACAAAAGGAAATGAAAAAGGCCACTTTATGGTTTGAGTCTTGGGAAAAAGAAACGCTGTGAGCTAAATAATTTATAGATTAAATATCCGAGTGTTAAGGAAGAGGTCAGCATTGCTGCTTTTAACTGAAAACTTTGCGGATTTACTTAGCTCTTCAAATCCTGCGGTGACACTTAGGAGCCAGCTTTCCCACCGTAGTGTGCTGGAGATGCAGGAACACTCGTGTGACTTTGGCCAAATAAGTATTCTTAATGTTTGTTTAGCAGATAAAGAAGTCAGGTGTTGTTTTCCAGCAGGGTATTGTGCAAGGCCGCAAGAATAACAGCTCCAAGACCTAGCATAGAAAATGAGAAATTCTCAAGAAAACTATGACAGCAGTTAGAAAAGGCTATTCAGCACAGCTAGAGCCTTAGCTACCTCTCAATCTAGTTCCCATGACCTCTTGAAAAGTGACTTTGATGTCAGATCTGTGCCCTGATCTCTAGTCTGCTCCTTCCTGGGCATGGGGCTGTAGAGGTGGTACTGAACCTTTACAAACTTAGGTCCTTCCCTTGTGAACAGAGTTCATAGCAGGTACTCCTTGGGGGGCAGATGAGAGAAAGATTTGAAGTGAAGAACTAAGAGGCAGCCATGAAGAGAGCTGGGGCTGGAGGACTGCAAGCAGAAGAGATGTGGTGCATGGCGTGTGCAGCATCCCTGAGGCAGGCAAGAGCCAGGGGTCAGATGAGGTCAGCAGTCTCAGAGGTGAGCAGTAAGAGACACACCAGGACAGAAGGACAGCTGCTGGAAATGCTGTGCAAGGCAGCAAGGACTCTCCGGTGAGCTTGGGGTTTGGTGTCTGTACAGCTTCGTCCAACAGCTGGCAGCTGGCTGGTTTAACAATGAGAATCTGTCTTCTAATTTGTAGCCACTCTGGTGACTGTATGCTCCAAGGACCAGGGAACAAGTGCCCAAGAGACAGGAACAGGAGCTCCTGGGATCTGCAGGGGTGGGCAAGGTTTGTCTGTGTCCGCAAGCTCCTCCTTTACTAGATAAAAATGAAAACAAGATTGGCTTAGACGTGGTGCCAAGCTGACTGGGAAAGAGGGTTAAGTGTTGATGTGCTGACAGCTTTGTTTTCTAGGAAGGTCATGGGTGTTTCTGATATAACTACTGAAATTTTTTTAGTTATGTGTAACACAATAATTTTATTCAGGTTTTGTGTATGAGAAAACTTGAGTAAGTTTGTCACTAAGATTGTGGCACATGTGTTACTACTCTGGGAAGTAACTTAGTTTTATTCTGTTAAATTGAATTTTTACATGTTCTTATAAGAGAAATGTATACAATATGTAAAAATAGTATTGTGTCTAATAATGAGGAAATGGAAATAGCCCCCATGCCCATCCTCAGGGAAACACGGGGCTTATGGTACAAGCACACACAATGAGTGGCAGCGAATCTATAGTTAACACATAATATAGATATCCTACCGATTGTTAAGTGAGAAGAAGTCCAATAATATCTTAGAAACAAGAAAAAAACCCTATAGTACATTATTTAGCACATGGGCTTAAACTCTCTAAAGCAATGGTGGTTTGGATTCTGGGTCCTGGTTGCTTCTGTGTGAAAGACAGGAGCAGAAGCTAGTAATCCACAAGCACAGGTAGATCCTGTTGAGCAGAAAAGAGGGTTCATGGTATTCACGTCCTTATGACTGACTGAAGGAATGAATGAAGGGGTCAAAGCATGGTCGAAAGAATGAAAATCTTTCCTACTTGGACCAACAATGACAGTGTAGTGTGAATTAAAGATAGTGCATAAATTAACCCTGAAAGTGAACTGCATTGAAAGAGAAGAAGAAGGAAAAAAAGTGGCTTTTATGGACTTTGTTTAATGTAGGAGGCCTGAGGAGCAGAAGTGAACAGTCTATCACTTGGGGGCTGCTTCATTCATTCACAAAGAATTTCACATTGTGACCATGACCACAGCACATCCGCACTGTGGATTTAGGTAATTATCCTGTGCATTTATATTCTTTTTTTAATTGATTTTTATTGAGCTCTACATTTTTTCTGCTCCTCTCCCTGCCTCTATTTTCATTCTTCTACATGTTGATATCCAGTTATGCTATCACCACTTGTTAAATATGCTTTCTTTTTTCCATTTAATATTTTTTGCTTCTTTGTCAAAAATCATGTGTTTGCAGGTGTGTGGAGTAATATCCAGGTCTTCTATTTGGTTCCATTGGTCCTCCTGTCTGTTCTTATGCTAATACCAGGCTGTTTTCAGTACTGTAGCTCTGTAGTAGAGTTTGAAGTCAGGGATTGTGATGTCTCCAAAAGTTCTTTTATTGTACAGGATTGTTTTGGCTATCCTGTTTTGTTTTGTTTTGTTTTTGTTTTTGTTTTTGCTTTTCCATATGAAATTGAATATTGTTCTTTCGAGGTCTGTGAAGAATTTTGCTGGGATTTTGATGGGCACTGCATTGAATCTGTAGATTGCTTTTGGTAAGATTGCCATTTTTACTGTTAATTCTGCCTACCCAAGGGCATTAGAGGTCTTTCCACTTTCTGGTGTCTTCAATTTCCTTCTTCAAAGAAATAAAGTTCTTGTCATACAAGACTTCCACTTATTTGGTTAGAGTTACTCCAAGATATTTTATGCTATTTGTGGCTATTTGTGAAGGGTGTTGTTTATCTGATTTCTTAACCAGCCCTTTTATCATCTGTGTACAGGAGGGATATTAATTTTTTTGAGTTAATCTTGTATCCTGCTACATTACTGAAAGTGTTTATGAGTTGTAGAAGTTCCTTGATAGAATTTTTGGGATCGCTTATGTAAACTATCATATCATCAGCAAATAGTGAGAGTTTGACTTCTTTTCCAATTTGTATCCCCTTGATCTCCGTTTGATGTCTTGTTAGTCTAGCTAGGACCTTAAGAACTATATTGAATAGATATGGAGAGAGTGGACAACCTTGTTTTGTTCCTGATTTTAGTGGAATCACTGGGAGTTTCTCTCCATTTAGTTTGATGTTGGCTGTTGGCTTGCTGTATATTGCCTTTATTATGTTTAGGTATGTTCCTTGTATTCCTGTTCTCTCCAAGACCTTTATCATGAAGGGATGTTGTTTTTTATTTTTAATCTTGTTTATTTGGTGGGTTACATTGACAGATTTTCATGTATTGAATCATCCCTGCATCTGTGGAATGAAGCCGACTTGGTCATGGTGGATGATGGTTCTGATGTGTTTTTTTTTTTTTTTTTAGAAGTTAAAAAATATGCCAGGTAACTTTTATTTTATGTTTACATAGCTTTCTCAGTTCTTCAGAATTTCAACCCCAAATCTAGGTGTAAACATTTATGATGTATCTTTGAGAGCATTCTCTGTATACTATATTTTATGAATATTATACTTTATTTTTGTTTTGATATGTACATTATGGAGGATGTTTTAAACATTCACTATTTTTACAGGGTCTCGAAACTAATGATATGGTTATAAAATTATAACTATGTAAATAATTGAACTGTACATGAATTTTCACAGGAGGTAAATTTTTTTTAATATGGGATACTGTATATAGAGTCTCACACATTCTAGGTGGGTAGTGTACTGCCAAGCTTTATCCCCAGCTTTGCTTCTTATGCTTTTAGAGTTGAACAGTTCAACTATTTAGAAAAATTAACAGCTAATGGGAGGTCAGTGAAGACACCAGCTGATTTGTGTTCACTAGGGACTCAGTGCAGTGGTGCATGCTCACTGCTTGTTCTTATGTACAGTGTGGGAGTGCTGCAGCCAGCAGTGTCAGCTTCAGGGAAAGCTCAGCTTCACCAGTGCAGTACGGATGGAAGTACTTGGTGTAATGATCTGTTCTGTCCCTTTAAGAGACAAACCACACTTACCCACCCCCACCCCCGTCTGCTGAGACAGGCTGATCTTCAGCTTCTAGCCTGAGTTCCCTCTCTTTTCCATCTCCCTCTTGAAGAGGCAGCTTCTGCCTCTCCCCACTTCTCCCCTTCCCCCTTCTGCCTCTCTCTTCTCTCTCCCTCTGTCTCTCTTCTCTCTCTCCCTTCCTCCCTCCCTTCCCCCCTCTCCTCTTCTCTTTCTCCCCCTTCCCTTCCATAACTCACTTAATAAATATCCAACCTCACTCTGCATGGCGTTGCCTATCCATGTCTCTGTCTCTTGCCTGCCACTGCATGTCTCCCTGCCCAGGACCAGCCATCGCTCAGGGACCTGCAGCCATCCCTGCTTGGGACTGGCTGCTCTCAGGGTTCACTGCCTGCCACCACATGTCCTGTTGCCACCACTTTGGGACCTGCAACGTTTCTGCTGCCTGC
>NC_022012.1:17303463-17318337 GCF_000317375.1 Microtus ochrogaster
AGAGAATTCTCAACAGAAGAACTACAAATGGCCAAAAGACACTTAAGGTCATGCTCAACCTCTTTAGTGATCAGGGAAATACAAATCAAAACAACTTTGAGATATCATCTTACGCCTGTCAGAATGGCTAAAATAAAAAACTCCAATGATAGCCTTTGCTGATGTGTTCTTAGATTCGATTGCCAGTATTTTTGCATCAATGTTCATGAGTGAGATTGGTCTGTAATTCTCCTTCTTAGTATTGTATTTCTGTGGTTTGGGTATCACGGTAATTGTAGCCTTATAAAAAGTTTGGCAATGTTCCTTTTGTTTCTATTGTGTGGAATACTTTGAGGTGTATTGGTATTAGTTCTTCTTTGAAAGTCTTACAGAGTTCTGAGCTGAAACCATCTGGTCCAGGGCTTTTTTTAGTTGGGAGACTTTTGATGACTGTTTCTATTTCTTCAGAAGTTATAGGTGTGTTTAATATGCTGATCTGGTCTGGATTTAATTTTGGTAAGTGATATTTATCCAGAAAGTTGTCCATTTTCTTTAAGTTTTCCTATTTTGTGGAGTACAGGCTTTCAAAATATGACCTGATGATTCTCTGTATTTCTTCCATGTTTGTTGTTATGTCCCTTTTTTCATTTCTGATTTTGTTAATTTGGATATTCTCTCTCTGCCTTTTGGTTAGATTGGATAATGGTTTGTCTATTTTGTTGATTTTCTTGAACCAACTCTTTATCTCATTGATTCTTTGTATCGTTTACTTTGTTTCTATTTTATTGATTTCAGCTCTCAATTTGATTATTTCCTGCTGTCTAGTTCTCTTAGGTGAGTGTGCTTCTTTTTGTTCTAAAGTTTTCAAATGTTCTGTTAATTCACTAGTGTGGAATTTTTCCAGCTTCTTTATGTAAGCATTTAATGCTATGGCTCCAGTCTACTGCCTCAGAGTTCCCAGGCTCGGGTGCACCCAGAACCACAGAGGACCTGGCTCAAGCCTACTCCCTCTGAGGTCCCAGACTCACGCCTCTTTCCACAGAGATCTCTGGTTCCTGCCTACTCCCTCGGAGGTCCCAGATTCACGCCCAGCCTGGCAGAGGTCCTGGCTCAGGCCTAGTTCCTAGGGGGTCCTAGACTCATGCCCAGACCCACAAGGCTCCTGGCTTAGGTCTATTCTCTTGAAGGTCCCAGATTCAAGTCTGGACCCTCAGCAGTCCCTGGCTCTGGCTCACTTGCTCAACTATTACTCCCTAGTACCTGTTCTGGTGGAGATCACTGACTCCGGGTCAGGTCACTGGTTCAGTCCTGGTCCACCAATGTCTTGGGACTGGATTGGCTTGTGGCTTCTGCTCTCAGTGGAACTTGTTCCCTCTCTGTCCTAGCTGGTTCAGTCCCACTCCATTTTTGGTAGAGATTGCTGACCCTGGGTCAGGTCGTTGGTTCAATCCTAGTCCACCAGGGTCCCAGGACTGGATTGGCTCCTGGCTTCTGCTCCCATAGAGCTTGCTTCCTCAGGCCCACTCTGCCTAGGTAGCTTGCTCAGTCCCATTCCTGTTCTGGTGGAGATTGGCTGACTCTAGATCAGGTCACTGTGCTTTTATATTCTTGAAGTTTTTATTACACACACTATTCATGCCTAAGTTATTGATGAACTATACTCTACTATTGTCAACATGTCCGTATATTTTCTGATTTTAAATTAAAGTTGAAAATGAAGAGAAGTTACATCAATCTCTTGTCATGGCACTGTTGTGAGTTTGAATTTTGTTCCTGAATGGAGATACCTGTGGCTTACTAGCCTCAGTATATAAATGCTTTACTTTTGACCTTCCAAACCTTCCTGCTGTTTGTTTCTCTATATGATGGTCATGATGTAAAACCTTTGCTTTCCAACCATAGGACCAAGAGAGTGTCAAAGATACCAATAAGAGTGGGCCTGCCAAGTCCTTCCCCATGGCTCTTCCTTCTTGGTTTTAGGGCATTTAACTAAACGTTATATGATTTTTAGCAGACCAGCCTGCCTGTAAGTTCAGCTTGGTGTTCTCTAGTGAATTGCTCAGCCTCTTTTCTCATCTGTAAAATGGAGATAATATTGGCTTCATGTGATGACTGCAAAAAGTTTAAACTGAGATCAAATTAATCAAAACCCAACAGAGACCCAGAAAGTAAATGCTGGCTTTCCTTCCTTTCTTTCTCTTACTTCCTTTTTCATTATATTGTCACTAGAGATTCAGCAATTTTGGGAGGCCAGGGAGAGGAAGCAGTAATTGTAAACAGCACCTGAAATATGATTTGAGGTATTTAATTTTAAATACAGGAAGTCCTATAAACAGTACTAAGCTTGACAGTCAGGCCTGGTGGTGCACCTGTGAGCACATCAGTTGGATGCTTGAAGCAGGAAGGTCATAGAATTCCAGGTCAGCCTGAGCTCCGTGGCAAGACCCTGAGTCAAACAACAATAAACAACGACAAAAACAATACCCCTCATGGGGTTAAGCTCGCCTCTAAATCTCTCTCATGTTTACACAGGAAATTGGCCTTGAAGTGGGGAGCATCATCACAACCAAATTAGAGTTCTGTGTGGTCCACGCAAACCTCGTGTCTCTTCCGTTGCTTGATATTAAATTTGACAGCACGATGGAATAGTTCATTTTTCTGCTACGCTCACCTCTAGAGGAATGAGTCTAAGCCAGCATGTCAGCATTGAGGAAGATGGGCTAACCAGGGCACTAGAGAATTATATAATTCTTATGTGGGCCTTGTCTGTGAATCCAGCTCCTATAAACACTGCTGTTATAACACATCTTTGCCAAGCTGACCTACTGAACACCTGCACACATTTCAAAATTCTATGGAATTGTTCTCTCAATAGATTCTATTTTCTCTTAAAAACCACACATGTGAAAACACAGAACTTGATTTAAAGGAAACAGACACCTTAAGAATCTTAACTAGCAGAGTTGACCTTTGAATATAATTTTAAAAATTTGTAATATGTTCCCCAAGTATTTCCAGGAGTCCTCAGACAAACAAATGAAGGACGACCTCCTTCATACACTTCTGCGAGCAAAGATATTAGATGCAGAAAGGGACAAACTCTATTAGACTCAAGACTTGGCCCAAATCAAACCGCTTTTGCTCCTGTAGTACCAGCCAGATCTCCTCTTACCCCTGCATCTAGTATTGCTTGTTCCTTTTCATTTTCAGCAGGCCTTGTAGGAGAGGGACTCTGGATGTCCCCATCTCTGTGTAATCAGAACATACATCTGTACAGTAACATACATGCAGGGATATGCATAGATACATGGAGCCAGCCGCTTGTAAGAACTCAAGTTCACTGCAATGCAGCAAAGGGTGTTGCAGAGATGATTAAACAGTGCGCTCTGTCCTGAGGGTGATTTTTACATTTGGCTCAAGATACATTGATACTCTGAAGGGACTTGGGTCATCTTTTAACCCTCGTTTCTACGATATTGGAACCTAGTGTTTCTTATAGGGCCTTGTCTAGCGTTAGCAGACCCAGGGAGACAGAAGCAGATTGGTGTAGGCAGAAGGGAGCCTACAGGGGACATTCTTATTCAAACAACCACAAAGAATTTACAAGAAATTATATCATTGCAGGAAGATGGACAGAACTACAGACACATTGCTATGCAAACTAAGCCAGACTGAGCAGATAAATATTGCATGTTTTTTCTCATATGTGGAATCTAGATTTATCTGCATGAGTTTGTTTCAAGGCAGAGTCTTCAATAGTATCTCAGGACGTTTTCTAACTCCCCAAGTATTCCAAGCTATTCTCAAACTCATGGCATTCCTCCTTCCTCGGCTTCTCAAGTATCCGGACTGTAAGTGTGAGCCACCATGCCCAGCTAGATTTATGATGCTAGCATAAAGGCAAAGAGTGGACCACCTGGGGAGTCTGTGATGGGAGAGTGAACATGAGCAAGATGGGGTGATGCATGTGTTTGGAAGTGCCATTATGAAACACTTTGTTGTGTAAGCTAGCTAAAGAATAATTTCTAAAATTTAACCTTAAATTAAAAAAGACTATCAGGGTGAGATCATGGGTCCAGTGTACCCATGGGTACATTCCTCATTTGGTCTTAGACAAAAAGCTGAGGGCATACACAGGTACATTCTGGAAGGCATGAAGCATCTGTCCTGTAGCCAGTGCCTCTGCTTATCTGCTCCAGTATGGCTCAGTTTTGCCCCTAAGATGATAGCCTGGCAACTCAAACTTTGAATTTCTCCCTAAATTGCTTAGGTTAGATGATTAAAGCAGACCTTCCTCCTCTCTGCTGGAACAAACCTGAGCTCAGGAGGTCCTCAGCCTATGCTGGGCAGCGCTACCATCTGTGCCAGTCCCAGCAGGCCCACATGGCCTGTGCATGCCAGGATGTAGGATTCTCTTCTTCTGATGTCTGTGGCCAGAGTCTACCCTCACATTTTAATTTCATGTGTATGTCTCCTTTATGAGTAACTGCTGTCAGTTCTGAGCTCAGGTCAAGAGGAAGTCAGGTTAGTTCTCAAGGGCATCTGCTTGTTTTATGTGTACGTGGGATGGGAGAGGGTACACACTGCTGTATATATGTGGAGGTGAGAAGTCAGCTTTTGCGAGCTGGTCCTCTTTAGCTGTGTTGGTCTTGGGGCTCGAACTTGGATCATGAGACTTGGTAGCAGGTGCCTTTATACTTTGATCCACTCACCAGCCCTACGTGGAACTAGAAAAGCTGGGAAATTGGAAACTTGGGTTCAAATAACTTGTTTTAGTTTATTTTTTTAAAATTAGCTCCTATGAAGCATTACTGTACAGAAGGACTAGAGTGATCTTTCTGGCATAAACTCCTTAAAAAATACCAATAATGAATGCTATGAATTTCTGTATTGGAAAGTCTGAATCACTCTGGGACCTGGCTCCTTGATGAAAATGTGAAATTAATTTTGTGCTAAATAAAACTTGAAAATGGTTTCAATTAAAAAGAAGAAAAATAAAATGCAGACAGTAATTCCACTGTATTATATTCTTATTTCGTTATTCTGAGTTTTTTAAGGAAAAATGGACTGTAGCTATGGCTCCCTCACTTTGCCATTGAGACATGGAACCCTGGGCAGGCAGGGGTGGTGCTTTGTACCAATCTGTTACTGTGTACAGAGTCTGTGGAGTGGCGGATGGGGGGGGGGTGCGGCGGAGAGGCAAGCATTAATGGAATGTCCGCTGTACAGAGATCCGAGATGGGAATCCATAGATATTCTTCTACTTAACACACGTTGTCTGAGATAACCAACGTTAGCACTGCTATCCATGGAAACTATAAATTCAAAGCAATCTCATACATTGCCCAAAGACACTAGTCACTGAAAGACTGGGAGTTCTTCTGCTCCAAGGCCCATCACCCCTCATGACTACAACCCCTCTCTTTAAAGAAACCCAGGCACCTTCGTCTGTCACAGTGAAGCCTTTTCTCTGAGCTCCCTTCTCTGCAGGCTGGACCCACACCCAGACCATCATATCAGTATCATCACTGTGTCCACACTGAGCGTAACCTTCCTTAGCAGCTTGGGAGGTGTGAGGAGCTGTGGTTTGGAAATAATACTGAACCCAGTGTTTTTGTGTTCTGAGGACTACAGGGGTGGCTGTTGGCCTCAGGGTCTTTACCTTAAGATGACAGGAGTGATTTACGACCTTCAGGCTGTTGCCTGAGTTCATATAGGGTCCAGCGTCTAGCACTGGGTTTGGCTTCAAAGGGGGACCCAAAAATGTGTGTATGAGTGCATGCCTTGTCTGCACATGGGCATCTTTATAAGCACATAAAAGTACACGTGTGCACATGAATGCATATGTTCTTAAGGCTGACAACTGAGTACAGAATGACTTCTCATATCAGCTCTGAGGATGAACTCTCTCAGTGGCCTTGGGGAGGCTTAAGCAGAAATGGCTGCACATTCTCTAAATGTCCCCACTTCTCTTTCTCCCACTCTGTTATAAAATGGATCCAAGTCACAATAGCAAAGATTTTTCTTCACTCTAACATTTGGTTCTGTGGCTGATCCAAAGAAATCAGTTTTAAGGAAGCCAGTTATTCCAAAATAAATTGGAAGCTTCTGTCGCTGAGTCAGAACAAAGATTATTCATTGAATATGTGAAAGGTCCCTTCTTGGAGACCTGACAAATGATAAAAGATGGAAAAAGAAACACCAAAAAACCAAAAGCCTGCAGAAGAATAGAAGGAAGGAATGACAGAAAGCTAACACGAGCTAAGATGAAGATCTCAGATGGCCCTACACTGTCACAGCATGGAGCGCCCTAAGTGGTTTTTTTGGGCAGGCAAGGTTAATTAAGTACCAGATTTCCATTTTCCTAAGCTACTCAAAGCACTTCCACCTATGTTTACTGTGGAAGAACAGAGGGGAAATAGCATCTTCAGCACGGTTTCCATGGTGTTGGGCACTACGATGCCATGTTGACAACATTTATTGTCAACACGACACAACCTGGAGTTACCTAGGGACCTCAAGTATGGAATTTCCTTTATCAGACTGGCCTGTACGCATGTCTCTAGGGCATCTTCTTGGGTGCTGGTTGATGTGGTGGCTCCCATCCCACTGTGGGTGGTGCCATACCTGGGTATGTGGTCCTGGGCTGTATAGAAAATGCTAACTAAGCATCAGGTAGGGAGCAGCTATGGATCAGTAAACTGTTTCTCCACGATCTGTTTCAGGCTCATGCCTTCAATTCCTGCCGTGACTTTCTTCAGCGATATACTGTGGTCTGGAAACGCAAGATGAAATAAACCTGTTGTTTCTATGCAAGTTCTTTCTTTGTCGGAGCATTTCATGTCAACAACAGAATGCAGCTAGAGTAGGGGCTGTGTCAAGCATTTTCATGTGACCTAATTTTACTTGGTCAAGGACCCAAATATATCTTGTTCTTCCGTTCTTCTGGTAATAAAATTGATTTTCTGGTGGAGCTCGGAGTTTTTTCTTTTAGGTGTATTTGCTAATGAATATTGATAATGTTCTGAGAAGTATTAACATACTAATCAGGGCTCCCAGAGGAACGGGAGCAATAGGACATGTGTTTATATTTGGTATATGGAGAATTACAGTGCGGGGGGTTGTGAGACTGACTTACACATTTAGAGGTTGGAGAGTCCAACACTGGCCATCTGCTCAAGGCAAGCCAACAAGCCTGACAGCTCTCTCAGTGCAAGGTCCTGGAAGCTTCCATGTGAGACTGACCCATGATGCAAGTCCAGCCCAGAGCTAGAGGCTGGAATGACTGAAGAGCAGGTGATGGAAGCGGCAGTGAAGAAACTCCATCAGGAAGAACGAAGCTTGCATCTACGGCCTGGCCAGCTCTTTCCCTCTTGATTCCTTCTGAGCCTCCCGCAGCCACATCCAGGATGGTCCATTCCCCCCTCAGCTGTTGCTCCCCATTTCAATTGTCTGTAGAAATGGCTCCAGAAGCTCACCTGGAAGTGTACATTGTTACAAAATCTCCTAATTCTTCCTCCATCTAATCAAGGTGACAATCCACAGTAGCCATCATAATCAGACATTAAAGAGACTAGAGGAGGTCTGTGTCCATACACAGATATTGCAGAAAAGCAAAGCAAAACATTATATTCCATGAAGAAATGTAGTTTAGCATTTGCTGGGCAGGAGGACCCTAGTCTGTGTAAGACAGGATGGAGCTGAGCACTGACATGCACACGCTCACGGCTCTCTTCTGACTTCTAATATGATGTGGCCAGCTGTCTCGAGCTCATGGTGCTGGACAACATGGTGCATGCGCCTTGAGCTGTGAGCTACAGCCTTGAACCTTTAGGTTGCTTGGGTCAGAGTGTTTTATCAACATCAGAAAAACATATGAAGCTTGCTCAACAAGCCCATTACTTTGAAACATAGAAAATGCTTGGCATGACAATAATGTTCCTGATTGGATTTAAGGCCTCCATAGGAGGAAACACTACCCTGATACTTGGAGTACAAATCTAACCTAACACCCATGGTTGGAGAGCTCACGGGGACTGGGAATGAACCTGTTACTGCTATTTTTTTCAAAAAATATATACTATCAAACTGACTTCCAAACTCACAACTTTCTACCTGTAGGTAAGTGTGGCTTTCAGACCTCATCAGGGATTTGTGTGTGTGTGTGTGTGTGTGTGTGTGTGTGTATGTGACATAATGAGCCGGCCTCAGAAACTTACAACTGATCAAAGGGCAGAGAATAAGTGTCAGTGTAGTGCTGAGTCACTAATGGGACATTAAATCACATCCCCGCCCCCAAGACTCTGGAGTCATCATGGAAGCGAAGGAAGAAAGACTAAGAAGCAGGGGTCAGAGAGTACTGGAACAAAACTGTCTGCTGGACACTGCTGTGCTCCCAGCAGCTGTGACTGCCTGCTCATGACCGATACAGGATTAAGCCGGTCAACATTCTAGACGGAGTAAGGAGTGTGTGGGTCCTCCACTTACCTGTGCAGCTATAGACACATGGCTTCTGGAGAAGGGAGAATCATCTTCTTTATGTGTATGGCCCCTGGCAGGTCAACCACACTAGAGTGGTTGGCCCCATACCTAGAAGTGTGTGAGCAGAAAATTGGAGTTAATGGATTGTTTACAGAAAATGGACATGAAGTTGGGAGGAGAGTAGGGGGGGTTCTGGGAAGAGTTAGGGGAAAAGATGGGGTGAATGAGATCGAAGTCTAAACTCCCCAATAATTAATAAAAATATTTTTAAAAGGAAATGTTAGAGAGCCTTGGTAATGACGTAAATCTATTTGGGTTGGGCAAAGCAATAAGCTTTCAAAGGCTTTCAAAGATGAACATGAACAATAATGGAAACAGGTATTGCAAAGCTGGAGAGGAAAGGGACTCCCTTTATGATCTTGTAATCTAGACTGGTGCCAACCACTATGAAAACAGAGTGGAGGACAAAATAGAACCAGCGGGGTTGAGGAGATAACTCGGATCGGGATGTGTTTGCTATGTAATCATGACACCTGAGTTCAGATCCCCAGCACCCACATAAATGCGGGGGCAGCTGCAAACATTTGTCATCCTTGTGCAATGGGAGCAAAGACAGGCAGATCTGGGGACTCACCGCCTGTCAGGCTAGCAAACAGGCGGCTCCAGGTTCTCAAAAGTAAAGTGCGGGGTGATGGAGAAGGACCAAGTGGACCTCTGACCCTCTCACGGATGAGTATGAGCGAGCACACAAATGAATACCACACACACACACTCCAGCCCCTCTGTGTCCTAGCGCCCTGCTCCTAGCTCTGTTTCTAAAGTAACTGAAAGCAGTAACTCAAAGATAATAAACACAAATGAAATACAAGGAGTTTGACAAGATCAGTGTTCTTTGGTGATGAACTGTAGAGTGTAAATTCTTTATAACATCTTAATGTTTATGGTTCATACATACAATTTCACCTGGTAATTAAAACAAAAGAAAAACTAATTTGGAGGTGTTCTGGATGTTCATGGTGAGACCCCAGCCCCGGACCTCAGGTTGTCTTTACCTTGCTCCCTTGAAAGGAGGAGCGTTTTCTTGCTATTGTAAACCCACTGGCAGAGGGTGTTCCCTGGAATCTCTGAGCTTGACTAGTTCTGGGTGGACATCCCCTGGAGAGAAGGGCGGGGCTAATCGCAGGCATCGCAGGCAATCCATCCGCTCTCTCCTAACTCCCAGCACTTTAATCAGAACAACCTGGTTTTGGTTGATGCCGTTCCTCCTTTGCTTTAGTTGGGCGGCATTCACTCTACTACAGTGCACAGCTTTAAATCTAGGCTTTGGGAATCCGGTTCCTAAAATTCTCCTCCGCGGAGCGCTTCCACAAGGCTAACGGTTTGAGGAGTCTCACCGGAGGTGGTAGGGACTAGAATTTGGGGAAGTGTATTTCTTTCACTTCCCAAAGTTATGTCGGCTTTCGTGACTGGAACAGAACAGGGCCCGCTGTGAGTACAGAGTACACAGTTGGAGCGAACAAAGCCGAAGAGAGGCAGAGCAAAGGGACGCTGCTCAACCACACTTCCAGACAGCGCTTTCTGGGGGCAGACAGCTATGGCAGGCTGCCAAGAAATTCTGGACATCAAATTGCTTTTGCTAAGCCAGCCCAGTGGTGCAGTAAAGAGCTAAGGAGCCCCAGGAGAGAGCTACAGAAGGATGGCCCCTGTTTCTCTACCCCTGATGTGGCCCTCCTCGATTAGGAAGCGGCGTGTAGAGGAAGTTATCCGGGGTGAAAGCAGCTCAGTGAGAAACCTTTTTAGAGCAGAGCCCGAGGAAAATGAACGAAGTCAGTGGGGCCGCTTCAGGCTTATCATATTGTGTGTGGTGTGTGGAGGTCAGCTCGCCTTCCAGCAAACAGCGACACCCCAAACAAAGGAAAATCTCCCTTCTGAGAAATGAGCCCTCACGTTTGGGCCCCAAAGGGTGGCCTGATTCTTCTACAGGGCAATCATTACATGAATCTAGTTCAAACTGACACACTCCTGAACGAACACTTCAAATGAAATGTTGCCTGTCATGTGGATTAAGTATTGTACCCATCTGGAAGAACCAGAGCCTCCTGAAGCAGAACCCCAAAGGATGCTGTGTCCTCAGGAGTCACAGCCTGGGTGCTGGGGACCCCACTTCTCTGCTCCGTCTGGGTTTTCTTCACCATGAGCAATAGGGACTCCCTCTTGTTTCCTGAAGGTGACTGATGAAGGATGGGCGTGGAGACAGCTGAGTACCGGCCCCTCCCCACCCTCTACTCCTGTCCCATATTTTAAGGCTATTCATCCAGTGTGTCTGGCATAATTTAACAAAGACAGTGTCACAGCCACCCCACAAACAAGGCGATCTGGAGATAAGAGTCTAGCTCAGTATGCTGTCCCCCACCCAAACTGAAGCTCACTTCTAAGGGGGACAGGGAGAGAAGGTGTACCTTTAGGACCAATTGCAAAATTGTCCCTCCTCCTGCCTATTGAGGCTGCCTCTTGGTACCATGCCCTGATCTGTTCTAGGCTGCTCTGTTAAATGCAGTCCGCTTTCATATCCATGCACTCTGCATCTGAGGATTCAACTTGGACCAAAATAGTTAAAAGAATACATCAGTGGAGATCACTTACACTCCTTGCCATTATTCCCTAAAAAATGTAATATAGCAATAGTTTGCATAGATTTTGCATTGTGTAAGCAGGATGTAAGTGATCTAGGATGGTTTGAAGCACCAGGGAGGATGTGTGTGGTTACATGGTCCTGAAGCTCGGCAGATCTTATTATCCATTGGTTGAGTCTCCAAGGGACTAGTGTTTGGCGCTTTCTAAGCGGAAACTATACTTAATCTCACTGCGATTTTCTTTGTCTTTTTTCATAATGGACTCCACTTTCCTTTGTGACCTCAAGACCATCACTGGTGTGTCACACCACAAGAGATTATCACAGTAAGCCTGTCTCTTCTATGGCTAATGACACCTGCACATGCCACCTAGGCTCTGTGGGTGGCATGATGGTTTAGTGTATTGCAAATGAAGTGGGTTCTGGTACACTTGGGAGGACTGACTGCAGCTTTCTTTAATGTTCCTGGCTTACGGCTGTAGTTTCTGAAGGCCAGATTCGCAATTTGTGTCCGTGTAGCCATTGCTGCACTGGTCGCCTGAGAAATGATCCAGCTCCAGCTTGGCTGTTCTAGAAACTACTCTTATTAGTTCTTAGAAATTCATTAGCTTAATTCCTAGGTGGCAAGGTTTCTGTAGCTCGACTGAACGAGGCCTCCAGTCAAAGCCTAGATGGCACAGTCGTGTCAAATTGCCATGAATTTCTAAACGTTTCTTCTCAGCTTTATCTGCTTACTGTTAACACAGTCTGGTAGCTGAGCGTGCAGACCTGCCTAAGCCAATGATATACAAACACTTTAAGTAGAACAGTGTAAATGCCTACAGCATAGCAGGTTTCAATGCATAATTTTAAACCAAACCAAAGAGATGAAAAGCAAAAGGTAAATCTGGGCTGGCATCTTCAAGTCCCTGTGGTCTGAGGCAGGAAGGGCTCAGAAGAGAATCTTTCATCCTGTCTAGAAATCATGGGAACATGGTGACAATCTGCTGCCTAGGTCAGGTCCTCTGCGTTAAGTATGTCTCTTCATACCATTGGATCCTAACCAGATCACTTTAGTCCGCCAAGAGGACACCTAAGAGATCCGGTGAGGATGGGTAGGTACTCAGACTTGCACAGACAACTAAGTTTGTCTGACTTTCTTTTTTTTTTTTTTTGTATGTTTTTGTTCTTTGAGAGGGGCTTTTTTTTATAACAGTCCTGGCTGTCCTGAAACTCTCTCTTTATGCCAGGCTGGCCTAAAACTCAGAGATCTGCCTGCCTCTGCCTCCCAAGTGCTGGGATTAAAAGTGTGTGCCACCACTGTCTGGCTTTTCTCTGACTTTCTCTGCACCTCTCAAACTTAAACATGCAATGGCGAGAACTCAGATGCTGAGGAGAAGCTAAGTTGCTTCCCTCCTTGGATATCATTGGTATCCTGATGGTTAGAGTGATTCAGATTTTCAAGATACACGAGTCTCTCTTCCCTCTGCATAGCCCCACCTACCCTGGCCCAGTCAGCAAGAGGGAAGGTTATGGCTGGGGTGCAAAATAAATTAGTTGGGCAGTGCCTGCCTCCCAGCTCCCCTGTGTGTGTCTACTTAAGGGGGAAGGGAGGGTAACAACAGCGGCTAGGGCGAGGCTTGCTCATTCCACTCCCTTTAAAAATGAAATGCTTTTAGTGTTAAATTAGAGTCGACTCCGGGTGGAAGAGTATTTTCTTATGGTGCCTGAAGGAACTGTATGCTGAAAGTCCTTGCTGAAACAGCCTGTCAGACAACCCTGCATTGGCCAGATCATGTCATAGTCAGCAGGATCTACAGTTTGATGGCGGAGGAAATTCTCTGACCCAGGGTCTCCCCTACTTTACAGCATCCCATGGCTGGAATCCTTGCCTAACTAGTGGGTCCCCAGGATACCACCTTACTTGTATCCTCAGACTGTCCATGCCTTTTTCCTCCCTCTGCATTTCACACGCTCTGTCTTCTTCCTGATAATTCCTCCCATCGTGGGGTGTCACCCAAATCCCATTCATTCTTTTCATGTGTTGTATGGTGTGTGCATGTATGCATATGCCTGTTTGTGGGCACATGAGTTGGACGTGGAGGCCTAATAGTTATGTTGAGGATGTTCTTTGATTGATTTTCTGAGTTCTTTTTCAAATTTCTTTCTTCTTTCTTTCCTCTCTCTCCCTCCCTCCTTTCCTCCATATCTCTCTCTCTCTCTCTCTCTCTCTCTCTCTCTCTCTCTCTCTCTCTCTCTCTCGTATGTGTTTGAGCTTATGTAAAGCATGTATGCATAGACCAGAGGGCATCATATTCTCTAAAGCCAGAGTCACAGGTAGTGATGAGTTGCCTTTTGTGGGTCTGAGAACTGAACTCATGTCCATTAAGAGCAGCAAGTGCTTTTAACCTCTGGGCCATCTTTCCAGCCCTTCGACCTTATTTTTGAGTCAAGGTCTCTCAGACAAACCCAAAATTCCCAGGTACAGCTAAGTCTTATGCAGCTTGTGTAAGACTTCTTTGTCTCCACCTTCCGAGGCTAGAATTCTGAGGCTCTTGGTGTCTTCATGGTGTTTATCTAGAGAGGCTCACTGTGAACCTCTTCCTTGAGGGCCGCATACCTTACTGAGTTGTCCCAAGTTCCAAAATCCCTTTCATTCTTGAAGTCCCAGCTCTAACACCTTCTATGAGAAATCCAAGTCAACACTTGGGCTAAGGTAACAGCCCCACCCCATGCCTGCTACCTGTGGAATAGGTCTGACACCCAGGCAGAGCAGCATGGTCTTTAATTTTAAATTATTAGTGTGTGTGTGTGTCCCATGTCACCAGTGTGGAGGTCAGAGGACAACTTCAACATATAGATTCTGAGACTTGAACTCAGGTCATCAGGCTGATGTTCCTTTACCCCTGAGCCATTGCTGGCCCTAACACTGTTTTCAACATTCACTTACATTTAAAAGACCTACTGTGTTTTAGGCTACAGCTAAGGCATTTTTCTATTGGTTTGTCATTCAGGAACATTGTCTTTCTATTGATGAAAACAGAGTTCCTAAGAGGCAGAAAATTCGCATGAAGTGATACAGTCCTTGTGGTGAGGGCTTCAGTCCAGGCTGTTCACTAGCAAGCCTCCTGTCATGCTAAGCTTCCCATATTCCACCTGAGTGACAGCCCCATGAATCCGAGTCTATATCTGCCCTCACCCTCGGCTAAGGCCCTCCTAGAAGTGGATCCTTACAACGTTTTTCTTTGAGTCCTGCTGTCCCTGGCCCATTAAGGGAGCTGCGGACTGTTGGCTAGAGTGAACCCGCTGTTTGGGCTCTCATATTTTTATGGCAGTAAGTCTTTGATTCAAAAGTCTGTGGCCAACACTGCTGTACAAAGACCAGTCTCACCAGTGGGAAAACCTGCAGCTGAGCATTAGTGGCTGCATGTTATTTCCTTGACACTTTGGGCGTCTTGTGGTTGCAAACAGAAGGCCTTTGAGAGTTGGAGAAGCCTTTGTCTTAAACCCGACTCTAACTAACCTCAGCTCTGTTCATCATAAATCATGAAACTTTGGGCATTGCTTGGTCCCCTCATCTGGGCAGCTGTCTGTTTAACCACAACCAAGGAGCTGACAACTTTGGTAGCATGGGGCTTGGGAGTGGGTGGTTTAGAAGCGGCCCCCTCCATCTTTTGCCTCAACGTTTAGATATTGGAAGGAGTGCAACAAACAGAAAGAAGGTGTAGCTAAGGAAAGGCTCCCCCCAGCCCCCAGTCAAAGAAGTCTCTCTCTCTCTCTCTCTCTCTCTCTCTCTCTCTCTC
>NC_022012.1:17318437-17331493 GCF_000317375.1 Microtus ochrogaster
TCTCTCTCTCTCTCTCTCTCTCTCTCTCTCTCTCTCTCTCTCTCTCTCTCTCTCTCATAAGTGTTCACTGAGTCTCTGTAAAGTTCCTTGGCCAAAGAAATAGTACAAAGCCTTCCAAGGTGGAGAAGTCATGGTGTCCTGGGGCCAGAAGGGCCTCCACTGCCACATTATAACAGATTCCTTTAGCTCTGAAAGCTTTTTCTTAGTTAGTCTCAAGCAATTTCTTTTTCCTCATGATGTTCCCAAGTTTTATCCCCTCCAAACTCTCACTGGGATTTTAAGTGGGATTTCATGACATTCATAATTTAATTTGGAGAGTTGGCCTTTTGTCAGCGCTGCGTCTTCCCACGCAAGAACACTGCGTCTTCCCATGTCCCTCAGTCAGGTTTTGTTTGTCTTCATGCAGAACTTGGGTGTTTCTTTCCCTGTCTGACCAAAAGTTTTGTATAACTATGGTCATGGTTGGGATTTGATGTTAAATTTATAGATGTGTGCTGTGATTAAAAGGGGGGGGATGTCTGAAAGTCAGAGAGTGGGTGGGAATGCCATGTCAGCGTGTCTACCTGGACCACTTCATGGATGTGTGCTTACAGATTGTTGGCACTGACGATCACAGAAGTAATGGCAAGGCAGACAGGTCCTTAGGCATCGAAATGTATCCATATTGGTTAGTTCCCCACAGCACTGAAGACTGCTTATCAGCACTTATGTATGGGCTGGTTGCCTATGGGTCAGCTCATCGCATCTCTTCTTGGCTGGGGCTCTCTGTATTAAATGATGTCTGGAGTTGTATGAATTTGCTCACTTCACACTTCAGCTGTGCCCAAGGCAGTGGAAGCAGGGAGGGATTTATGACCTCTTAAACTCCTGACACAGCTCTGAATTTCTGGCCCACATGCCATTGGTCATGGCCAATCACATGGCTGAACGCAAGGGTCACTGTGATAACTAGAGTGTGTTTCCAGGAGCGTTTTTTTCCGTGCATAGGTAGAGAAAAGTTGAACACAAGAGAAACTTGAATAAGACTTAGAAGGCCATGCATTTGACAGCAGGGGATAGATCTGTGGACCTTGCCAGGGTGAACAGAGTCAAGTGCAGCTCCTGTAACTACTTCTGGATCTCCTTCAGCTTCTCTAAGTATGGTGGTTTGGGGGGCTGCTATGTGGGGAGCTAAGAAAGCTTGCCTGCAGTTTTGAGCGTGTGTTGGAGCCTTGATGGCGGCTAGACCTAATGTTGGATCCAACTTATCCTCATGGGCTTTATTCTCCATTTTACACTGAGGTTCATAAAGCCCTTCTGCTGACCTTTGGCCTGGTACCAGATGCAAGGCTAACACACTTAAATGGACTACTTACAAGATCATGTAAGGTCTAATCCCTGCAAAAACGATCTAGTACACCTCTCTCATCGTGGTTTTGCTTCTCTGGTTGTACTTTCACTGATGTGGATGAGGAGGCTCAGGCTGTTGTGATGGATCCAAAGCAGCGGAGGAGGATGGAGCTAGCAATTCCCTTTACATGAATATGATTTCATTCTTGTGAGGATGGAGAAAGGCAAGCAAACACTTCCTGAATGCTTTTTGACAGTGTTAAGGCAAACGGGGTTCTGGTTTGCTTTTACTACATCACAAGTTTAATAATTTCCGAGATTACTGTGATGAAGAATGAAGATTTCTCTTCAGTGGATGACCCTTTTTACACAAGCCCAATGACCCAATGGGAAGAGTTATCAAAGTTACTATGAATGTATTTTTTTAAGTAAAACCTCTTCTCAATCAAAGGATCATAGGGCTCTTCCAACAAATTATATGCAATGATTAAATCTCTTAGCTCTAAATCCCAACCCACTTGCTCCAGAGAATATTTGATAAAGCAATAGGGTAGAATAATTAAACAACCCCAGTCTTATTGTATTTCTTTCCTTTTTCTACTGGACAGGTTTTGATCTTTAGTGTAAATAATTTCTTCTGTTTGCCATCTACCACCCTGGATTCCCAGTTTCTGAATGACCCAAGCTGTGGGCTTAAGTAACACTTTAAATTTGAGTTGCCTAAGAGGTCTTTTGTGTCTTTATTTTTTCTTAAAACAGCCTCGGCTGGCTTGTGCTGGGACACTGGCTTTGTGGCTTTGAGGGAGATAGGCCACGTCAGTGTTTTCTGGACAGGAGACCCCCTGGACCACATCATCTCATTTGCTTGGTGTCATTTTGATCACTCCTTTTGACAGTGCAGGTCTCATTTTTTTTTTAAAAAGGGGGGGTATCAGTTTCAAGGTTTAAAGCTGTTGGGATTTAGGATCTCTGATTTTCAAAAGAGTGAAATTTAATCCTAGATCATGAGTTGGGAATATGAGCAGGGGTTTTAGGCTTCTTTTCCATAGAAGATTCTTGTAGCTGGTATTTATTATGGTAATGCTTTGTTATTATAAACCTTCAATGAATAAGATTTTGAGGAACTACCACACAACAAGGCACACTTTATAGCCTACATTTTAGGGGGTGGCAGTGAGCAGATCTAGCTCCTGGTTATGCGTGCCTGTGGGGCATGTCATTACTTTTGTTCTTTATGGCTTGTAGAATATTTTCATTGTAAGTGAAGCATCAGACATATTTTTTATTCGAAGGAAGAGAAATAGAGTGAAGCTTGTGTCTACCACATGTTCTAAATAGGACTGGGTGGCCTCATCCTCTAAGTTGGGGGCTAATTTAACCCTTGGCGCCTTGTGGGCACCAGGACACCCTGCTTTCATGTCTGTTCCATGAGCTCATGGCAAGAAGGAATCCTTATTTGGACATAGTGATCCATCAATTTGAATGTGTTTTGCTAATTTCCTCATACTTGAGAAAGAGAGTGAAAACCAATTGGCTATTAATAATTAAATAATATCTACAGAGGAACAGTGTGCTGTATCAGAAATAGCATTCATTACTTAATATAAGAGATGATGCTATGGGTTTTTCAAGAGCTTGGCTCAGAGTTGCTAAGTTCACTCAGAACAAGGTATGCGTACAGGGCTAGGCACAACCCCAGGAACGACTAGACTGGTTTCGCCAAGGTGGGAGAGACTGTCACTTATATGAAGACAGAACAAAGAGTGGTGGAGAGAAGAAACAGGCTCTCTCCATATTTACAAAGACAAATGGTACCCAGGGATAGTTAGGTTTGAGCAATGAAGGAACGCAATCACCTGAGGCAGAGGCATTGATTGGGAATGAAGGGTGTGCCACCAATCTGGCAGTTTTCCAAGGGGTCTGAGGTGTCTCTGAACGAGAAGCCCCTTTGCTATCATTCTCATATTTTTCTTCTTCATTGGCTTCCTAAAGAAGCCTGAAGAAAACTCCCAGGACAGCCTGGGATGAGATCTGAAGCTAGACGTAAGCACAAACAGTAAACAGCCTTACCATAGGGTGTGATCCAGAACCAGGTCCCAAGGTCCCTGTGTATTATGCCCTGTTGGTACCAAGTCAAGACTAGATTGCAGGTTTAATGCCTTCATCTTCAGAGTTGGAGATAGTCTCTGCCCATGGCGCACATGTAGGTGAATTGCCTGCCACATGCTTCTCTTTCTGAGACGGTCAGAATTGATGCAATTGTTCTGATTTGTTGGATTGGCAGTCTCTTTCCTTACTTTGAGGCCTTGGACCCAAACACAGCTTCAGCGTCCTTCCCAAGCAAAGCATGGCATGGGCTGGTGTGGGCGTGTGGGGAAGTGAACTCTTCTACAAGTTCTTTCAGCAATCCCTCAAGGTCCAAGAAGAAACTTGCAGGGTGTTTGCGGGGATTAAATGACATCACAGACATAAAACACTTTGTAAACTCCAAGGGTTCTTCCATTTGGTTGTTATTATCCCAGATGTGGATTTGGTTCTGTTTAGTCATAAAACTTATCTGGAGGAAGTACTGGAGCAGGGTTTTCCTTTCCTTCAAACGTGGTCTTTTCCTTTGCTGTTACCAAAAATGATTCACAAGCCTGGTTTTGTGGTTTGCTGTAGTGCCTGGTGATAATGGACAAGACCCCTGCTCATTTTCCCCTCTGTCTAATGAGGAGTCCTCTGGCCACTGAAGGAGCTCCCGGATGTTCAAGGGCTCTGAGGATCTAATCCAGGATCCCATGGATGGCTTTGGTGCCTGCCACCCATCTGATGTAGGCCTTGCATTGGTTTTCTTCTATTGTGTCATAGATTACTCCGAAAGTCTAGCCATAGAATTAAAATGAAATGAACAGGTATCATCTTCCATTTGATCTGGGGCAGGAGAGGGTTGGTGGGACGCTACCTTGAGTCTTTCACAAGGTGTCGTTGAGGTCAGCAGGAGCTGGGCTTCTCATCTGAAGGCTAAAGTAAGAGCTCTCTCAAGCTTTGGCCGATGGTTGGTGGCAGAATTCAGTTCCTTGATTCCTGCCAACAAGAAGTCCTTTCCTAATGTTTTTCTTAACTGTATTGCCCTCTCCACATAGCATGTCATTCCATGGCACCTGACTGGATCAAAAAAAAAAAATGGCAGCACAAGAAAGAAAATTCCAAACCAAGCCTCATCTAACCACAGAGACAAGTCCCCTCTCTGACAACGGTCAGACTTTCCAAAGCTCTCAAGGTCCTGGTGTTGGGCTATGAAGTTGCCTTACATAATCCAGTTTTAGGAAGAACCCCAATACCTGTTCAGACAGAATCCCCCTTACTCTTCATGTTTTCTCTGAGTAATGTCCTGTCTCCTAGCCCCTGTATTGCTCCTTGGTCATAACCCCCACTTGTCCTTGCTGTGTGCAAGTAGGGCCAGTTCCATGCTGGAATTTCTCTTCCTCTGTTGAAGCAGTTCTTGGACAACTTCTCCTATCATGGCTTTTGTTTGTAGGATTCTGCATTCCTCCGAATAAACATCCTGTAGGAAAGAGCATCCCACCGTTTTTGTCGTTCGTTTGTCTAGACTCAGGCTACTATGTCCAGTGTACATGCTTAGAGAAGAGACTGGGCAGGGGTAGAATGCAGGGGAGGCAAGGACATTCAGATGCCATGTTAGAGGCTGTGTTCCATATGTATCAACAGTGGGCATAGCACTCCTTCTGGGGGCAACCTCATAGCTCCTGGGCCATTGCTGTGCTCTTGCAGGACCCATTTGGCTTCCACCATCCACTCATGCTTGGCTGCGAATTCCTTTGTGGCTCCTGGCTCTTGAAAAGATGTCCAAGAATGAACTAAGCTAGCCTAACACCTTAAATGTCCAATTGTGGTTTCTGAGCTCAGAAGACTTGTTCGTCTACAATCAAATCAATTCAGACTTACAAGGTAACCATAGTGTTTTCCCCCCAATTAGGTAAACAGTGCTGAAGGAGATAATCTCTTTTCCTGCCTGCCCCTTTTTAAATCCAAGTTGGTATTGATAAATTTCAGAAAATAATACTCCAAACTCTGGTATCTCAGTCCTGCTGACTATTCTGGTCCAAAAGAAATCTGAGGCCCCAGAAGCAAGGGCTGTCAGCCCTTTGCCCCCCTGTCACTGAGCTTCCTTCTCCTCCAAAGTTACTCCACAGAGACCAGAATGCCCCTTTCCCGGTGCATGTTGGAGAATCTAGGATAGCACAAATCTAGAAATAATACCCTAACCTTTTTGTACCTTTCTGTGTGGTGCTGGAAACACAGAGTTACATCACCTAACTTGCCTGACAGACACCTCAAGACCCTCATCCTTTGGGGAAAGGGTCTTTTCCAGAACCCAGAAGGAAAGGATGTTACACGGAGAAGCTAAGAATCTGAGTGGACAGGCCTTGCTGGTTAGTTCCCTTAGAACAGTGGTTCTGAACTTCCTAATGCTGTGACCTTTAACACAGCTCCTCGTGCTGTGGTGACCTCAACCATAGAATTACTTCTCTGCTACTTTATAACAAGATTTCTGCTACTGTTATGAACTGTAAGGCAAAGAGCTGCTCTGTAAGCCATGGGGCCGTGACCCACAGGTTGAGAAGCACTGCCTTAGCCGCTATGAACCAGACACATTTTAGTTCAGCTAACCTCTCCTCCCTAACACTAAGCAGCAGAAGCGGAGAGCCTTCCTCTGGGCCCTTGGGTCTTCCTTCAAAGCCTCTTCCATTGCATGAAGTTCCATTAAATAACTGTATTGCACTTTTTTCTTCTTAATCTTATTATGGGTATATTGTTCATGACCCTTACGAAGAGTGAGAAAATATAGCCCTGCATTACTTATCTTCTAGAAGAGCTGCCAGGATGAACCACACTGCGGCCACAGAGCTGAGTAACGCCTCTAATGGATCTCTAACTTCTGAGGACCTGGGGTGACCCATTGTTTCCATAACATGTAAGCAATCGTCTCCAACAAAGTGGAGCATTTCCTTTTGGGGCTTGCAAAATCATAGAAAGCAAATATGAAACAGCGTCTAAGACGCCTCCTATTCTGGAGGCAAGAACAGTTTTTCCTTTTGTTTACCTAAATACTGTAGAGCCATTATCTTGGTTGCCCCATTGGGATGAAGCCTTGAAGATATGGTAACCCATGGGCTTTGCTATTAGTCATTGAGGAAAAGCACTTGGGCTCCAGATCCAGGTTCTAAAATGCCAAGTGTAAAGCGGCCTTTGCTCTCTCTTGACGTCATTAAAGATTAATGTAAACCCAGATGAACAGTGACTAGGGTGCCTTTCCGTCAAGCCAGTTGTGGAAACCAGTGTTTTCCCGTGGAGCCCGGGTATTTTAGTCTTAATTTTGTTGTTGTTGCTGCTTTCTTTTTCTTTCTCCAGAGTCTGTAAAGTGTGGAGTGTTTGCTTGCTGATTCGCCCTAGTGTCGTCAGTGAAAGAGACTTTAGTGACACAGGCGGTGAGTGCTTCCTTAGGCCAGTCAGTGGCTTCACACAAAAGCTGTGACAGTGCCACTTCCTGGAACCCTGACAGCTGCTGAAACAGAGCTCGATGTCTCTCTTCATGCTGACCCACTGCCTGCTCCATCGCCTACGCACGTGGGCCGGGTGACGAGCCACAGAGGCCTTGACCCACCACCAGCTGTTTTCCCGGTTTCACTCAGCTCACCCGCCCTCGGCCTTCAGAGGCGTGATGGATTGGTTTGAATGAAACCATCCCATTCCCAAACTGAAAGGTTCCTTTTCACGTTCGGGAACAACTTGAAACCACTGGAGAAAATCATGTTCCAATTACGTATAAACTCCTTTACCACAAGGTATAAAGGACGCCATAATTCGGGGGCTTATGTTTGATTGAATTCATCTGTTTCCATTTTGTAAATAGAGAGGGAGGAGAGGCCATGGTGGCGGACAGTTGATACGAGGCAGCTTCTATTCCTGGGGAGTAGAAGGGGTGGCCCTGTCGCTTCACAGCCTCAGAGCCAGGCTCCTTAGGCTCCTTGGGTGCAAAGAATAACAAGCGCGCCTGCACCAGAGGAGGACGTAGGCTTGTGCAGGCAGCACCAGGCTCTTCCAGAACCGCAGACTAAAAGAGAAGAGACCATGTTTTATCAACCGTCTAGCCAAGAACAACAGCCTAACGCTGGGGAGCACCCCTCCCCCACTCAGGACAGATTTACACTGATGGGCCTGTGTTTGCCAGCAGCTGACAACTTAGACTTTCCTCTTAACATCCCTAAGTGTGTTGGTACTAATTTGGTGAAAAACGAGATGCATTGTTAAAAGCGGCTTTCCTTTCCCGCTTGGCAGCTTGACATTATGGGACATTGAAACCTCAAATTGCTCTGTAGAAACTTGCCTGAGGGTGACTGTACATTACCGGGGCAGGGAGGGCCTGGTAAGGTGCAGAATAAAGGTCCTTTCCCCATCATTCCCGTCTCCCAGGAATGAAAGACTGCCTTGTCGGTGCACACAGTGGGTTAATTGATGTTCCTGTCCTACTATGCGTCTCTAATGACGACTGGGGTTTGGATTCTCAGATTGGAATTCAGACAAACTTGGATCATAACCCAGATTTTTTTACTCAGTTGATAGCAGGAACACCGGCCCTGTTTGACTCTCAATCCTCTCATCTGTAGAATGGGGACACCTACTTCTGTAAAAAATATTTGAGAATTGTGTAGCATTGTAGCATACTAAGAGTGAATTTGGCCCCTTGCTTTCTGTTCATGGCCTGTCTTTCTAAGAAAGCCTTTTAATCATACATTCTTAGGTCCATATGGTGGATGGAGATGGTTCATTATTGTATAGTAGGGAACAGTCACATTTTAAGCTTCAAACAAGCACTTTCTAGATCTTTCTACATTGTCCTTCAGGGGACTACAGCATGTATGTCTACTTCAGTAACTGTGAAAATTGCCATCTGTGGTCACTTTGTATCCATCTTATGTCATTTCTCTTGTTAATTGTTAAGATATGCGACAATGTTCCACAAGTGAAACGGATAGCTGTCGGGATGCTGTTGTTCTTTTCATTAGCCCAGTTTTTGATTTTCTAAGAATTAGATGTGCAAAGCTTGTGTTTCACGCAGGCTGCGGTGCTGTGATGTTCAGCTTCCTGTTACTATAGAAAATACTCAAGCTAATGAACTTAAGAAAGAGAGAAGGTTTGTCTGAGGTCACAGTTTTGGTGCTTCTGCCCTTTAGGCGTGTGGCTGTAGGCAGCAATCACAGAGATGGCGCGCAGAAGAGCAGATCATTCACCTTGACCTTCTTGAGGGATGCCCTCCCAATTCTGCTACTGGGTTTCACCTTTACCATTTCCACCAGCTCCGAATAGAGTCAAGCTGTGGATAAAAACCTCACTCATATGGACTTTGGAAGAGTCCAGATCCAAACTCTAGCAAGACACTCGTTCCTCGCCTTCATGGCCTCTCCAGTCAATTCTTAACTTCCTTCTGGAGACAGAGGTTGCCAAGAGGTTCGCCCTGGATTATCCCAGTTCACTTTCTCTGTTACTTCATTATTGTTCATGCTTAACTCCAAAAGAGGATAGAGAGTGACCAGGCGACCTTCTGAGCTTGTCCAGGATAGAAGAGGTAGGAGTGGCATTTGAACACAGACATTGAGAACTCTGACATCTCTTACCAGATGCTTCTTCACTCCCTTAGGAGAAACAGGACAAATTCGGGCCAAATGGCATAGTAGAAACCAGATAATCAAAAGATTCCCTCAGGAATGTGAGGCAGAAGAGGACGCAGAGCCTGAGGTTCAGACACAAGTGTGCACACAGCATCCAACCCAGGACCCCTCTCCCTTCTTATCTCCCAGTAACTTGCTAAGACTAGAATACATCCAGGTGCTCTCAGAAGGAAGGAACTCCCAACTTCTCCAACATAAATTAACTTTGTTTGAAATCATCATCATGAGAACTTGCTAGAACTTTTGGGAAGGAGTTTCTTTTCACAGCTTAGAATACTTATAAGCCAGACTCTCAGCAGTGACAATTACATTTGGTACTTGCCAGACTTGCACCCCAGTGATTGCCCCTCCCACTCCTCTGCAGTCTTAGGATAGTGTTTTTGTCCATGATTCATGCCCTGCTATACATCTGACGTATTTTTCCTGTTATTTGTGTCAGGCACCAAAGTCTCCTAGGCTTTCCTTAACACTTGGACAATTCTGTTTGGCCTTGGGGATTTGCACCTCTAGGGACATACTGAACTTTCTGGGCTTGCTTGGGGATCCAAATATGATTTTTCTCATTAGGCAATGTCTTGGACTTTCTGCCCAGCCCTCTTGCCCACATGCTGTGAGAAGCAGGCATGTCTCTGTGAGGCAGATCTTGCCTTTTGGAAGCTCAAGCCCATCAGTCTTTCCAGGGTAATTTGTCTCTGGGGGATGGGTATTAAAGGGGATCTAGACAGAAGGGTAATTTGGTCCTTTGCAGACAAGGATGATCTTATCTGGCTTTGGCTATCTCCTGCTGCTGAGCCTGAGACTGAGGACCTCTGACGATATTAGCTTTAGACAGGCTGAAAATCTGTGCACCCAAGCTCTCCGGCTCCCTTAGAGGCAGCTGACCAAGCCTTACCCTGATGTAAGCAATTTTAATTCATCGAGATTCCACCTAATGATGCTGGCGATTTACATTGTTGTCATTCTTGAGTGTTATTATGCTTTCAAAGAGAGAAAGATCAGGCCTGTGGAGACACTTTCCTCTAAATGCTTCCTTTGAAGGGCACTGCTTACCATGTCAGAGAGAGAAATGAGACAGAGAGGGTCTCCTGCGAGACTGCCAGGGTCTCTGCTGTGAACTCTCTGAAGAATGGCATCTATTGTATTCACCTGGTCTTTCTGTATCTTTTCCGATGACTGCCCAGAGCCTTCCGAGGAAGGCTCACGTCTACGGGAGTGTGGCTAGTGTCTCCAACTTAGGTGTGACCTTATCCAGTATTGTTTTCCAAAAAAGCATCTCCTTGATTCCACAGAAGGGGGGCTTCTATCAGCTCAGATGGAGCAGGGACTCTTTGATACTTTCAGATTCAAGAATACTATGAAAGGAAAAGCCAACGAGTTTCATAATTATTTGTAGATTTAGAGAAAATTGGGACAAGTAACAAGAAGACATGGATTCAAACTGTTACTTAAGAGGCGTCTCCAAAATGCAAACAACTGCTGAAGGGGAAAAAAAGCTTCCTCTGGCTAGGTGCTTAAAAAATATCCAAACATCCAGGAAGCTAAAAATATGAGTGGGTGGAATAATGCCTGGTTGTGTCTGTGTTCAACACTAATTGTAGACTGCTATGTACCAGGTATTGCTCAGGGCTTGAGTTAACAAGCCCCTGGTCTGTTTTGCTTTAAATTTTGAATTGCCCTATAACTGGGTCACACACACACACACACACACACACACACACACACACACACACACACACACACATCTCACCCACCCCCGACCACAACCCCAAACAAACTCATCCTCAGAGCAGCACCTCTGGAAATGTGCATCTAATTCTGTATTACACTTTAGCCCCAAACTCTCAGAGTTCAAATCTTGCAGTGGCCTGTGTGGTACGCAGGGCTGCTACCTGACACTCTGCTCCACCCCCACACTTTTCAGTTCTCAGCCACCAGGACCCAGATTAATTATTACCTTCTAGAAGAGGATCCTTATCTCAAAGTACCTCCAAACGATATCTCAGTTAGTGCTTATTGTACCATTATCTAATTTGTCTCTCTTTCGTTTTTAGATTGTAAAATAGACCTCGGTTTTGCTTATCTTGGAGAGAGAAAGAGAGAGAGAGAGAGAGAGAGAGAGAGATAGAGAGAGAGAGAGAGAGAGAGAGAACAAGTGTCTGTGTGGCTGGCTTCTCCCCCATGGATGTGATGTGTTATCTTCTATAGAAGCCATAAGACAGAATCCACAGAATCAGCCTGGCAATGGTTCACCCAGCACCTTGGATGTCACGGGTGCTCGATGACTATATCCAAGAGTTAAAACGTTTTTTTTATCTCCCTACCAGAGCCTGGTGGTTTAACTGAAATCTCATTGTTGGCACCCAGAGATGTAGAACAGGGCTGCCTAAGACCCTCCCTGAGAGAAGGTGAACCCTGGAGACGCCGCTGCCACACTGTGAAACTGTGGCCCTGCCACTGCTGTGCACCCGGTACTAGCTTAGTCTAAGGCCTGCACTCTTGGCTCCATCAGTGTACAGCTTGTTCTTCCATGCATGTCACTCTAGGGGGATGAGAAGGAGCACACAGATGCAGCCCAGCAGGGCCAGCTTTGCAGTCAGAGTGCCCTGACCTGCTCTGGGGCCAGGAAAACCCTCCCCTTCCCACCAATGCCTTCCCCCCCTCCCGTGCATCCATGGTACCTGGGCCAGGCCTTCCTGGGGGCAGGAGCAGTCGGTTCCCAGCACCGAAAGGGTATGGAAAAATTACAGGGAAGAAAAACCATTTGCTCCTGGCACAGTGCCCAGGCAGTTAGCATGGTCCTTGGAGAGCTCTTCCTGTACCACTCATAATTAATCCAGAGAGCTCATGATCCTGGGAGATTTTAAGGACAAATGGCGCCATAGGCTTCCAAAAGGGAGTTGCTGCCCATGTGGCTTCTTAGGCGACTGTGGGGAAGCCTGCCAAGGCTGTCAATGAGGGCATTTGCTGAGAGAAAATGCAAAGGCCTGGGCTAGAATACAAAGTGATAATCAGCATGGCGAACCCTCAGCGAGCAATTCTTCACTTTCTTTGCATCTGCTTGGGCAGTTCTCATGGCAGAGGTTGTTATCATCCCTCAGTTGACACAGAAGGGAAAGGAGACCAGAGACATTAACTAATTTGCCTGTGGTCATATAGTTAAGAGTGTGCCTCCCCACTGAGGCATGGGGTCTCTATGACATTCTTTAATCACTTGGTTTTGCCACCTGGCATTGAAAGACCTTGATCAGGTCACATGACTTACTGCTATGCGTTAGAGAAAGCCCTGAATTTGACTGTCGTCATCTGATAGAAAGCAAAATAAAAAAATAAATAAATAAATAAATAATAATATCTTTTTTAAATAGTGGGGTGAATGTATATGAGGATATTTTGAAGAACATTCTGAAATAAAGTGCTTGGAATATTGTGCTGGCTATTCTTGCTTATCAACTCGATCATCTGGAATTAACTAAAATCCAAGCCTCTGGGTACAGCTGTGAGAAATTGTTTTTTTTTTCTTAATTAAATCATTTGAACTGGGAGACCCACTGTTAATTCAGATGTTTTGAAGTGAGACAATCCACCAGTAATCTGGGCCACACCTTCTGGTGGCAGCCTCTATAAACGACATGGAATAAGGAAGATGCTCTCTTTTCCTGCTTACTCTCCTTATTGGCAAACCATTCCTTCAATTGCATTAGAGTCTACATCTTTGGGATTGTGGTACATAATGAAGACCAGCTAAGATATCCAGCCTTGTGGACTGAACAGCTACTGGATTCTTGGACTTTCCATTGGTAGACAGCCATTATTGGAGTAGCTGGACCTCAGCCAGTAAGCCGCCCTAGTAATGCACCATATATATATATGGTTCAATGTGATACTGTGTCAAATTTTCTTACATATATATGTGTGTGTGTGTGTATATATATAGTGTATATATATGTGTGTATATATATAGTGTATATATATTGTATATATAGTGTATATATAG
>NC_022012.1:17331608-17369089 GCF_000317375.1 Microtus ochrogaster
TATATTGTATATATATGTCTGTATATACAGTGTATATATTGTATATATGTGTGTATATATAGTGTATATATATTATATGTGTGTGTATGTATATATAGTGTATATATATTGTATATATATGTGTGTGTATAGTGTGTGTGTGTGTGTGTTCCTCTGGAGCAGTGGTTCTCAACCTTCCTAATGCTGTGACCCTTTAATACAGTTCCTCATGTTGTAGTACCCCCAACCATAAAGGTATTTTTTTTGCTACTTCATAACTGCAATTTTGCTACTATTAAGAATTGTAAAATAAATATCTGACACAGCTAGGAAGTTCTCCCAATGTGGGTTCCTTCAGGAAATAAGAACCTGAGCCTCATGCTATTCAGCACCTGTCTGTAATGATAGGGACACTCCATATCTGTTGCCAACAGTGCTTGGTGTATAATTCTTCAGAAGGGGCTGAAGAATTACAGTTCAAATTTTATTTTATTCATTTATATTTGAATTTTCACATGTGACTTGTCAATATTGTAGTGAATAACACAAGAGACGACTTCCCTGGTGATCAATTAGTCCCTTGGCTACAGAGATGAGAGACTGAGGTTCCTAGTGGGCCAGAAACTTGCCAAAGGTCAGAGGCTAAGTTGGCAGAGAGTAGGCTCATAACCAGAGCTACTAATCCCCTGATAGTCTTCATGCTTTTGTCTTCTTTGAGCTGTTTCACCATAGTTAGAATCATTCTCTAGAATTCTTTGTAAGTTCTTCCATGTCATTTTATTAGGGGCCATTACTATTGGATTTGTACTTTTGGGAGTTGATTTACTACTCTGTGTGTGTGTCTGTCTGTCTGTCTGTCTGTGTCTGTGTGTTGTTGTTTCTGCATTGGGATTTGCACAAATAGAATTAGTTTTCTATATTATTTCTTTTTTGTTGTTGTTCAATGTGATTGTCTTTTTTTCAGCAGAGTTATTCTTAAAGTTCTGGTTGGAACTAATGTGTACACAGATTGCATACTGTGTCAAAATTTCTTTCATATCTGTAAGACTCTCAGCTACAGACTGGACTAAGCATTAATTGTTTTCTGCATCTGCAATGTCCAGAACACAAAAAGCACTCAATAATGCTGTTGAAGATTGAACTGCAGTCCCCTACCCCAAGTTTGTTTGTAGAATAGGATATTTTGGCATATGCCTGTAATCCAGCACTAGGAAAAACAGAGGCAGGAGGATTGCCACA
This sequence comes from Microtus ochrogaster, assembly GCF_000317375.1. NCBI lineage: Eukaryota > Metazoa > Chordata > Mammalia > Rodentia > Cricetidae > Microtus > Microtus ochrogaster. The sequence goes on from NC_022012.1 coordinate 17,332,827, forward strand.
AGTTTGAGGCTAGCGTAATCTACATCGAGAGAATCTGTCTCAATAAAACAAAGGAACAAAACTTTTCATGTTGAAAGATTTCTACCCAACATGACTACATTAAGAGACAAGACCTTCAAAGGAAGAAATGAGGTAAAATGAGGTTATAAGGGTGGAGCTCTAGTCCACTATGGTTGATGACCGTATAAAAAGACATACCAGGGGCAGAGAGGAAGGCTACCACCTGTGATCCAAGGAAAGAGCTCAAGAGATAAATGAAACAAGGAAGTCAGTCTAAGACATGAAAACAAAATTTGAAGCTCTTTTTTGAAATCCCAACTGAAATGATGCTGGGAAAAAAAAAAACTCAATATGCCGATCAAAATCCTCAGTAGAAACCTTCACCAACAGAATAGAACATATCAAAAAGAGAGTCAGGAGCCAGCCCTGTCTATGTCTCCATTGGTTAAAAACACTGATCACGTTTTCAGAGGGTCTGATCTAAGTTCCTAGCACCCATGGTGGTGGCTCATAATCATTCTTAATCTAGTTCTGGGGAATAAAGGCCTTTTTATGATCTACGTGGGGACCAGGCACACATTTGGTACACACGTTTAGACACAGGGGAAAGATTCATATGCATACAATAAAGTATACATCTTTTTAAAAAAATTAAAACAACAACAACAAAAATAAGAATAAAACAGAAAGTCCAGGATGAATGAAAGACAAAGTTGAGGATTTGAATCACTCAATAAAGGTCAAAGAGAAATATATATAATTTGGAAAGTTGTAAAACTTCATGAAAAGACTTAACCTCCAAATTATGGGAGTAGAAGAGGAAGAATAAAATCATAGAAAAGGCATAGAAAAGATCTTTAATAAAATCATAATAGAAAATGTTGCAAGCTCAGGAAAAGAGATGCTTATCCAGGTATAAAAGGTCTTCAGAATACCAAACAGAAAAGGCCAGAAAAGAAATTTGCCACATCATATTGTAATTGAATCCTTCAAAAGACATTATTGTAATCAGAAACTGTTCTTACGTTTCCCAGCTGCCCTGACCCAAATAATCACACAGAAATTATATTAATTACAATGCTATTTGACCAATAGCTTAGGCGTGTTCCTAGCTAGCTCTTACAACTTAAATTAACCCATTTCTGTTCATCTGTATATCACCACAAGGTTGTGGCTTACCAGTAAGTTTTTGCCATTTCTCTCCTTCAACAGCTACATAGCATCTCATTGACTCTACCTACATTCTCTATATATCTCTGTTCAGACTTCCTGTCTGGCTTTATTCTGTCCTGCCTTAGACCAACGCAGTTTCTTTTTTAACCAATAGTAATAAAACATATTCACAGCAATACAGAGGGGAATCCTACCTTATAGAATAAACAGGTATTAAAATCTACAAGGGAGAGTAGTCAAGTTTCTTATTAAGGCATACCTATTGAAACAAGACCTGATTATTCAATAGAAACATCTAAAGCCAGATTTGCCTATACTCTCAGTCCTAAAAGACAGACTTTTATACCCAGGAAAACTATCTATTAAAAAATAGAAGAAAAATTAAAAGCTTTTTATCCTAATATAGATTAAAATGATTTATGACTACAAATCTAGTTCTGCAGAGATATTTGAAAGGACACTTCAGTCTGAAGAGAAGGATAAACACACCCAAAAGGTCACAGTGAAGAAATAATCAATGCCATGGCAAATAGTCAAGAAATCCGAGATAATACCACAAAACCAAAAAAAAAAATGACAAGAATTAACACACATCTTTCAATAATAACTCTGAATATTAATAGTATCAATCCCCATAATAAAGAAACAGATGTTAACAGATGGGACTAGAAAATGGGATCCATCATTAATTTTTTTACTGCTTCAAGAAATATATCTACCCATCAGATGTTCCTCTTTAGTGTAAAATGATGGAAGAAGCTATTAAAAGGAAATGGAACTAAGAAACAATATCTCATAAAATAAACCACAAACCAAAACTAATCAGAAGAGTTAAGGGAAGGACCCTTCGTACTCATTAAAGGAAAAAATGACCAACAGGCTATTGTGATCCTACATATAAGTATGACAACCACATAGGCTTCCATTTTCATAAAAGAAACATTATTAGTTCTAAAATCATAGACTGACCCCAAAACAGTAGAAGTGGAATATTTCAATATCCTCATTCACCAATAGGCAAGTCATCCCAAAATAAGCTAAACAGAGAAACCTTGAAATCAAGTGATCTTATAAATCAATAGATCTAATAGAGGTCTATAAGACATTCTACTTAAACACTGAAGGATACACTTTCTTCTCAGTGCCCATGGAACTTTTTATCCAAAACCAATCACATATTAAATACATAGCAAGATAGAAAAAGTACAGCAAAATTGAAAACACATCATGAATGCATCCTATCTGATCACAATGGAATAAAACCAAATATAAACATCAATAGAGACTATGGCAAAGACAGAAACTAAACAACACAATACTGAATGATTATTGCTCTAAGGATGAAATAAAGAAATTAAAGTGTTCCTAGAATTGAATAAAAATGAAAGCACAACATATCAAAATCTAAGGGACACAGTGGAGATAGTTCTGAGAAGAAAGTTTTTAGTAGTAAGTACCTACATAAAAAACTTTGAGAGACCTCAAATTTATTAGTGATGCACTTAAAGACCTTGGTGAAAAAAAAAGAAAGTAGCCTGTAGTTCTACCAAATAGATGGAAAGAAACAATCAAAATAGAAGCTGAAATTAATAAAATAGAAATGAAAACAATAAATACACAAAATTAATGAACAAAGAGTTTGTTCCTTGAAAAAATAACATATATGAGAAGCCTTTTACCAAATTAACTAGAAGAGAGAAAATTCAAATTAATGAAATTAGAAAGAAAAAGAAGACATTAAAATAGACACTGTGGAATCACGAGGACAAGCACAAAAAAATCTATATTCCACCAAACTAGAAAAATATGAAACAAGTGGATCTATTTCTAGATTTATATGCATTACTGAAGTTAAATCAAGATGAAATAAACAATTTAAATAAACCTATAACATTCAATGAGATACAAATAGTAATTAAAAATTCCCCAACTAAATTGAAGGTTATAGATAGAGTCAGTGAGGAATTCTACCAGACTTTCAAAGAAGAATTTACAGCAGTCCTCCTCAAATTATACTGCAAAATAGCATGTGAGGAAACATATCCAATTTTGTTTATGAAGCCAGAATCACAATGATGGGAAAAAACTAGTCAAAGACTAAGAAGAATAAAGAAAGAAAGAAAGAAAGAAAGAAAGAAAGAAAGAAAGAAAGAAAGAAAGAAAAGAAAAGAAAGGAAGGAAAGAAGGAAGATATAGTTTAGTATTTCTAATAAACAGGGACAAAAATTCTTAATAAAATACTTGAAAACTGAATTCAAGAATTCTTTTAAAAAGTTGTTCAACAAGATCAAGTCAATTTCATCCCAGAGATGTATGTATTCAGCATACACAGATCAACCTGGCAAGACCTGCACACTGATGCAGTAGTGGCATGGACTCCTAAGGAGCTATTATTATACCCATAGCTTAGTTCAACTCAAGTATGTTTAGCCTCAAAGAAGCTTCCTTTTGAAGTAGACAGAAATTAACAGAGGCCCACAACTAACCAAAGTCCTAAAAAATAAGAAACCATAGATTGAAGAAACTTTCTAACAAATTTTATAAGTTGGCTGTTAAAACTACCCTGAAATTTTAAGCTATATAACTTTGTGGTGAAATCCATTGCATTAAAATTATAAATATAAATCATAGTTTGATAATTTTTTCTACTACCTAGTCTTTATATTATATATATGACATGCTTTATATTTATTGTATTTAAAGAATAGTGAATATCATTCTATTGCTCATCTTTCCTCCATGATGGAATATTTATACCACAGAAATGGGCAACTTAATAATTCTGATTAATTGATTTTTTTTTTTGACAAAATCTTGTTACAGACTGGCCTTGGGTTGACAATTCCTTTTTCTCTGCCTCTTGATTGCTAGAGTTAAAAGTCGTGCCAGTGATTGATTTACTGTTTTTTGATAGCTAGAATATAAAAAGGCAAAGTAAAAATGTTAATAATGCATTTTGAACTTTAATTAAATGTAGTTCTAAAACTTACATTTTGAACAGTTAGACAAAAAATATTGAAATATTCTTCTGATACAAAAAGTCCAACAAAGTCACACCACTGACAAACAAATAAAGCTCTGACATTTTCTTGTTAATAGAAATAAAAATGATCCAGTATTTGTTTCAGATTATATTCAATTATCAGTCATATATTGGTTATCAATACACAAGTTAATAAAAGTGCTCTGTGAGAAATCAGTTTGCTATATGGAATTTACAAAAAGAGAATATTTGTGTTTTGTTTTACTTTTATGTTGGATTTCAACATTTATTATATCAGTAAATATGTATACATAAGACCATTTTTTTCCTGGACATTCTATGAAATACTCAATAACCGAACATTTATATTGTCATTCTTAAACTCATAATGCCTTGCACTCTTTGAGTGAAGGATCTTCATTTCCTCCTGTCTTCCTCCCCTTCCTATCTTCCTTTCCCCTCCTTCCTTTCCTTCTTTCTTTTCTACTTATTTATTGGGCTTGTTAGGAGAAAGAAGAAAATATATGTTAGTAAGCAACCAAAGATACCTGAAATTATAAAGACTACCCACCGCCAGCAGAAAAGTGTGGTATAATGTATAATATTTTTCAATATTTAATATGAATTAATATATAACTCCATTCCCAGTTGGACAGGTAGTGCAGAGAAGAATGGATAAAACTCTTGGTCTTTGGGGCCAGATACCACTTTTATGGATTCTGTGTCCTCTAGAAGGATCCCTGAACTCTACCTTCCAGAAATCAATAGTACCCTCATTGCTGCCAGAGTCATGATAGCTAAAATGTCTGAAGAGACGGACAAATGGTCCCTAGGAGCAGACCACCTAAGCTGGGAATTATAGGTTAAAACCCAAGACTTATGCCAAACCTGAAAGTGGGAATTTATTTATTCATTTACTTATTTGTGTGTGTGTGTGTGTGTGTGTGTGTGTGTGTGTGTGTGTGTGTGTGTGTGTGTGATGCCCTTGTCTGCCTACTAGAGCAAATGTTATGGCTATGGTCTGGATGGTGATGCTTCTGGAATCAGAGAGCCATCCGTAAACTGTTCAAAATCTGGAAAACTTCTTGACTATTCACATTTACATAAATGAGCCAACCCAATCTCCCTTCTCAGGAAAGTCCCTTAGATTCTTCCAGTGACTACCTGACCACCTGTACCTCACTGCTCATTGGGTAAAGATCTCAAAAGGTGAGCCTTCATTGGCTATCACAACTTGTTCTCCTTCTGTTCATTCCTGGGAGTCTGTTCTAAATGCCAACAGCGGTAGTCTGAAGTGTTTGGCTAACTTGTAATGTTCCCCATTATTTTGACTCTGAGGGCAGCCTTTGGATCTAGCCAGACCCCGTGACTCTGAGGGCAGCCTTTGGATCTAGCCAGCCCCGTGGTTCTCAGGGCAGCCTTTGAGTTAGTTGCTTCCCACCAAACACATCATTTCTGACCTTTCTCCATAGATACCATCATCTCAGACTTACTACAGTTAATGAAGTTGTTTTCGTACAGGTCACCCAGGCTGTGGCTCCTACTGATATCTTGACTTCTTGATTTCTACCTTCCTTAGAAACCAGTTTCCTGGTGCATCTACCTCTGATTTCACTGCCATCATGCCTTGTATGCATTTCGTTTCCACCCCCTTACACAAGAGGTTGGAAGGAATAAACACTGTCGGCTTTAAGAGTCACCTTCTTTGTTCCCACAATCAAACGCTGCTCCTGGAGCATGAAAGCAGCCACAGACAGTATGTAATTGAGGAAGCCTCTTTGTGAGCCATTAAAACTTTATAAAATTGGTCTTTTGGTCTGAACTAGCCTGCGGGTCATAGTTTCCCATCCTCCCCTTCGTGCCATTGTTATTTCTACCTGGCTAATTTTATCAGTCCAGGAACCCACCTCCCAGTTCAAATCTCATTCTTCTAGCCAATTTTTTTTTTCATCTCTATGTTCAAACTCAGCTTTGTTAGCTCATGTGCCTTCTTAAATACCAGCCTGAGCAGGTGCTGCGGCTGCTGAGATCTTTATAAATGTATCATCTTTGAACACGTCAGCTCATCATGCCCGCAGCCTCCTCTGTTCTACAGCTCAGAGTGCTCTTCTCTGCACCCTAGCATGTATGCCCGTCAATCCAAGGCACACGCAATAGGCATTTCTTCTATGAAGATCTCCACGTGTCCATTTCCAACCCAGAACTCCCCTTTCCCTCTAATACAGGTTTAAATGCTAACAGATCTCTCCTGGGCTCCTCTGTAGTTAGGATCTGCCCCATATGGCAGCTGTGTCTGCCTTCCCTCGCCTCCCTTTCTACATTAGAGCTCATCAGAAGGCAGAAAGTGACTTTCTTCAAAGTCTCTTATTCCTCGACATATCACTCTGCTGAAATAAACGAGTCGCCTTTTTTATAGACTCTCTAATCGGAGCTACAGAATGAGCCCATATGTAATTTGTAAATGCCAGAACCCTCCAATCTAGAGCAAAAGCCAGTCTATTTCACCCGCTGTCACGCATGTCACTGGGATTGGTCACTTCAGCCCCAGCTTCCTCTTTCCACTAGCTGAGAGAGCATGTTCACTGAGTCTGTGGCTTTTTAAAAATTAAATTATTGTGTGAAAAAATAGAAAAAGATGTTGAAGCCCAATAAGATGAAGTTGTGTTAAAGAAAAATGAACGAAAACATTTTAAGAGTGAAAACTGCAGGAGAATGAAGTGTGTGGCTTGGGTTGAATCTCTGAGCAGATGTAGATCTAAGAAATGAGTCAGGCCAACTGGACGGTGCCATGTCAGTGTAATGGCAATGCAATTAGGCACAAGAAATAGAAAAATATTTTAAAAGTGTTTCTGGCTTGAGCCTTTTACTGTAGGACCCAGCCATGACAAGCTCAAGGTAGGCCCGAATCTCAGTTTACCCTAAGGCACTACCTAGTTCCAAGACCACAAACTGAGACCACTCATGCTCCACCCAGGAACAGACCATCCAAAGGAAATTCCTAACGTTCCAACCATAATAGCTAGGATTACCTGCCAGCACACACCCATTCCCTTCTCACCAAGAAGGAAGTTCCTATAGGATCACCTGCCAGCACACACCCATCACTTTTCACCAGGACATCCCTAGACAAATGGCAGCCAATCAAGGATCCTGAACCTTAGTAATCCCTCACCCCTACCCTTGCTACTATAAAAACCCAACCTCAACTGAGCTGGGGGTTCTCCTATCACTCCAATACGTTGGGCAGATGCAGAGTCCGAATTTACAAACTTGTGTAAGAATAAAGGCTCTTTGCTTACATACAGGACTCGGTCTCCAACTTGGTTTTTGGGGGGAACTCCATGATCTGGGCATAACATTCTAGTAAGGGAATCATGTGTACCTATTTAAGTTTAAATAATAAAATTCCAATAAAATTTAAAACTTAACTCCTCAGCTCCACTAGCCATATGTTTCGAGTACTTGGTAGCTGTGAGTAGCTGATGGCTGCCATATAGGCAGTTCTGATGTAGAATAGTCTCATCATTCCTATGAATTAATTGGATAGTGTCCCTCTGTAGTCCTCAACATAGAGTGCCTGGAGATGTGGAGTTGATGCCAGAAACAGAGGGGAATTCTTAGCAAATCCAAAGCCCAAATATTCTGACGAGAATCTTTGGTCAAACCTTACTGTTGGTTTCACAGTGTGGAGGTCTGTGGGGATCCAGCTAACCCTCCCCACCACCCTATACCCCCACCGTGAAAATGGAGTTAGCCAGACCTGAGTACAGTCCCCCACCATCTCAGTAGTGCCAGAGACTCATGAGACAAAGTGTTTGTAGACATTTTCAAACTATCAATGGAATAAAGAAGACTAAATATATAAGGCGGTGGGGAATGTCGTAATTGCAGTAATTGAAATGTCTGTCCTGTCCCTTTAAGAGACAAATCTGAAGCCGGGCGGTGGTGGTGCACGCCTTTAATCCCAGCACTCAGGAGGCAGAGGCATGTGGATCTCTGTGAGTTCGAGACCAGCCTGGTCTACAGAGCTAGTTCCAGGACAGGCTCCAAAAAGCACAGAAAAACCCTGGCTCGAAAAACCCACTCCCTCCCTGTCAGCTGAGGCAAATTGGAAGGGGATCTTCCTTCTGCTTTCAGCCTGAGACCTTCTTCCTTTCCATCTCTGTTTGAAGAGGTACCACTGCCATGGCTCCTCTCCTCCCCCCTCCTCTCTCTCTCTCTCTCTCTCTCTCTCTCTTTCTCTCTCCTCATCCCCCTCCTCCCTCCCTCTCCCTTTTCTCCTTCCTTTCTATAACCTACTAAATAAATAGCCAACCTCACTCTGCATGGCATGCCTATCCAACTCAATCTGTCACCTGCCACATAGCTCCCTGCTTGGGATTTGCTGCCCCTCATGGCCCATGGGCACCTTGGGCTGGTGCCTCTTATTTTTACTATAACAATAACAGCAAATATTGTTTGGTAAGACCCCTATTTTAGTGAACTATGTAAGGAGCAGTATCAGTGTACCCCCGTTCTAGTGGTATACAAAGATACAAAGGAAGCCATTGCTTTTCAAAACACACTAGTAAAAAGATGTGCAAAGTATGAGTATCTAGTTAAAAAAAAAACAAAGCAATAACAACAATAACAAAAAGAACATAAGATAGATACCTGCTTCTTTGTGCTGGACTGTACCTGAGAAGACAAGCTAGTCTCCTCGCTCCTGTTAAGCCCAGATCGTGGAGTACCCCAAAGACCACCAAGGAGTCTGAATCTGCATGCAAAAGCAAAGAGTCTTTATTCAAGCTTGGACTTGAACCCTGCGTGTGTCCAATACAAACAGAGCCCCCAGCCCAGGTGAGGCAGGGTTTCTCTCATAACAGAGGTTAGTGGGGAGGGGATTATCAGGGTTCAAGACCCTGATTGGCTGGCATTTGTCTAGGGGTGTCTTGGCGAAAGGAAAGAGCTGTGTGCCGGATGCAAGGATGTCTGGTGATCTTACTTAATCTTATCTAACAGTTGTTTGGAATATTTGGGATGTCAGGTACTCCCCCTTAGATGCTGGCCCATCCCTAGGTGGTATCAGCTTATAGCTTTTCCTGGAACTGGTCCTGCCTGCCAGTAAATGTAAATTCAGGCCTACTCCTTGGCTGGTCTCTATCAAGTCTGTTAAGGCCGCGGTGCAGCCTGGGCCACATATGTGTGGCCAGGCTGTCCCGAGCCCCATAGTTCCCAGTCTCTCTGGCATAGGAAACTGATGTTCCTTGCTCTTACTTTCCAGAAATGACTTCTCTTCCCCTGGTGGTCTGTATCTCAGAGGAACGTGGTTTTGTGCCCATGTCACAGCTGAGAGCTCCCTACCGGGGGAATGGCCACAGGAACCATGTTAGCAACTGAGACTGTGATTGCAGGAGAGAGAGGCCAGAGCAGAGGCATGGGGCTGTGCTCCCTCCCCAACGGCTCTGCAGCCACCCTTCCACTTGGCAGAGACAAAAGACTTATTACATTTTGAAAGAAGAGAATAATGCTTGTCTTATTCACATATTAATATGATTTATTTAAAAACCCTGATCCCAGAGCCTCAGAGTGAATTATAATTCTCTGTTTATCTCTTGGAAGTCTGACAAAGGCTGTTCAGATTTCTCCCTCAAGCCTTCTCAATGATCGTTTTTGGAGCTTAGCGCTTGCTGTAGTTACTACCCTATACATTACATAGAAACGTGGAGGCCTTGATTGCTGACTTAGACCAATTTAATTAAAAATGGAAAGAAAAAGTCCTCAGCTTAATGAAAACTCTTATGGATGGCCACCCAAATTTGCTGGAACCCCAAAAACTTGATTAGTCCCTTTGAAAAATAGCATTGATTACTTATAATTATCAAAAGAAGTTCAGTTTAAAAATTCTTTCCCCAGGTTAAACAGCAAATCAATCCTGACTGAAATAGATACTTCTTCTAAATTATCAACATTTCCATGGGCAAGAACCTTTTACTTCAACGTGTGTGGATATTAACTGAAATTTTGGAAGCAGTTTTCTCAAAGGCCTTTGGATGGATGAGCCGTTCCTCAATTCTTCCACCCTTGGCTTTTTGCACATACATTTAAAAAAATGTGATAGTTGGTGAAGTTTTCTTTCAGAATGTTCCATTTTCATTTGTCTCTTTGATTTTCCCCACGAGGTACCCTAACTATGGGTAGGACCCGGCAGCAAGTGGTTGATGTCAATCCTCAAGTCACAGGGCCAAAGGAAGGGGACTCCAGAAACTGCATTCCCAGGGGCATTCCAGAAGAAGGTCTGCGAGCACCCACATTCAACAGGTCCTGACTTGAGTGTGCTTTCTTCCTGCCCGAGAGCCCACATCCTCCGACTGTGATCCCCGTCTGGAGATGGCTCAGGGGTTTTCTTCCTTCTGTAAAGCCAGAAATGCTTGGCGATTTCACCAGCTCCAGCATTAGAATCAGTTCCTCCTCAGAAATGCCCACTCAAACTCAGCCTCCCCTGCAGGGCCTGGGGGTAGGGGTGGGTGGGGGACTGGGGTGTGGCAGGGATACTAACCTTCCTTCAACTGGTGAGGCCACAGCACCTCGGTGTCCCAGCTCCTGCTCCGGGCTTCCTCTGGGTAATCTTCCTGACACTCTTCTGTGTGAAGCTTGCCTGTAGCTGTGGTTCTCAGCCTGTGGGGTGAGACTCCTCTGGGTTTCTGAATGACCCTTATCCAGGGGTCATGTAAGACTACCGGGAAGCACAGATGCTTACATTATGATTCACAACAGTAGCAAAATCACAGTTATGAGAGAGCAACAAAAATTATTTTATGGTTGGGGGTCACCAGGATGTGAAGAACTGTATTAAAGGGCCATAGCATTAAGAAGGTAATCACAATGTATGTAGTGCAACCTTCACCTAAGAAAGGCAGATACCTGTCCCGAGCCCTGCTTGCAGGACCCCTCAGAGGTGATGTTTTGGGCCTATATAATTTCTTTGAAAGAAAGATGTTTTCAGGACAGCCACCTTTGTTCAGAAGAGCCCACCTCAGAAAGTCTCACTTTCATTCTTCTGTACCAGACCATCTGCAGTTCTCTGGAGACTCCATCGGCTTGTTGGTGCCTCCTATTTCTGCTTTTACAGCTCTTTGATATTGTATCATTATCTACCAACGTGTGTGGCATTCATTAGAGGTCTTCTTGCCAATGTTTCTTGATCTTCTCCGATCTCCTTATAAGGTAGAGCTATCGGTCTCCTGCCGTGGAGAGGGGGCAGCGATTTGAGAGTAGAAGGGATGAGCCTCATTTCTAGGGTGGAACCCTTTTGCCTCAGCAAGACTGTAGAAACCCCATTTGTTTCACAGAGTCAGGAGAGGATTCAGCTTTTGTTGAATGAATACATATGCACTGAGGTATTTCTTATCAGCAAGATAAAGAGAAAGCCATGAATAAAAAGCACAGTGTTGCCATGCCTATTAAAAATGATGGCCACTTGGAGAATGTTCTCAAAGGACTCAAAGCTGCTCTCTTTGATAGTGGTTTTCATGAGGTCTGTGACGTTTGTATCCTGGCTGTGGAGATCGCTTTGCAGCATCGCGAGAAGAGGTGTTAGAAGGACCTGTGTGGTGGATGACACTGGGATAATTGGTCCTAACAGAGCATTCGCATTTGTAATAAGCAGCACTCTGTACTCTGAGCTTTGCCCCTGTCAGGCAACCCCTTTTACGTGGTCTGCAAGGCTGTGAAGTCCCTGCAGACTATTCCCCTAAGTTAAAGGATTAGCTGTTTAGAAACAAGTGCTATGTCCAGCTGTGGAAAATGGCGTGGGCTGCCCTGGTGCCAGCTGTGGCAGTGTTTCTGAGAGACTAGACCTCAGTCAGAGGCGATGCACGAGCTGATCGTTCTCACTTGGGGCTGCTTCCTGTCTCCCTATGGAGACCAGCCTTAGGAAATGGTGACTAATAGAAAGAAGAAAGACCCTTTGGAGGCTTATCTAGCTGGGGAGAGCTTCAAAGGGATCTTCGTGGAAGGCAGAGAAAAGTAAAATATGGTTCAATCAACCAAGATAAGATAGCGATGAGCAAAGTGGACACCAGCTTGCAAAGGGAAACAGCAAATCCAAGGGATGGATTCCTGGGAGGAGTCATGGTTTTATTGCATTTCCTTCGAGTACATGCAGCTTGTGGTTCTCCGCAACCACAGTCCAGGCAAGGGACTGCAAAGCCTTCACTAGCTAGGAAACCTCTCTCAATCGACCTTTCTCTAAGAAAGGGTAAGGGGGAAGGGCACTTAGCCAAAGAGAGTCCTGCCGTAACATCAGAGCCGCCTGGCTGATGAGCTGCGGCAGAGCGTCCATCAGACAGGACACTTTACCTCCCTGCATCTCAGCTTCCTCATCGCCAAATGTGCTTCTTACAGCAGAGTGTCGCGAAGGTTCAGAAGATAACAAGAGTGAGGCAGATTCTTATTACTTATACCCCGAACTCTCTATAAGTAGTGGGGCTATTCAGTTCTGATAGATGCTCATTTGGGCCGGCTTCCTAAAAGGGATAAGATGGAAATATTTACGCAGTGTATAGGGAGCAAGGGGCGGAGCATCAAAGGATGAAGGCCATTTTCATGGGCTCACCCTCTCCTGGCTCCCTGCAAGGAAACCGCTTGCTTGTATAGCAGCCTTTTGGGTTCTCCTATCTTTGTAGAAAGCAGCAAAGGCTTAGAGTTGAGCTGACTATAACAAGCTGGTAACTCAACAAAGCCAGTAGTCTTTGGCATCATGAAGAAGCAGAGGCCCTGGGGGCTGTTGGATTTCTTCAGAAGCTGCATTTGAGCTTCCTCAGCTGGTGGGGCCGAAGGTTCTGTTCACTTACTTCCCTTGTCAACCAGCCATGGCTGGCACAGGTTCCTTTGCTCACTGAACGGAATAACTTCAGGACTCCCCGTTGACAGAACTAATCCATCTTTCTGGATTTTCCATCTAGAAATAACTTCGGGGCAGCTTATCAGGCAGAGTGGAAGCAGCCATCATGGCTAGATGATTTCTTAGGCAGGGATGAGCACTTACTTCAAACAGTCCCTTCTCTCATTGGGAACTCTTATCAGGATATGTCAAGGAGGTGGCTAGAAACACCTGGGCTTATTTATAGTGACTGGGAGGGCGTTCTCGTAGGTATCTGAATGTACTCTGCTCGTAAGCCCTCTGGCAACACTGTCTTTAAAGGGATTCAGTGTGCTGAAGAGTCCAAGACACTGTGCATTCCCCTCTTGGAGCAGGCTATTATCTAAACCAGCCATTGCTGCTCCAGCAGGGCTGGGACTACTTCTGGTCCCTGGAATGAATTTCTGAACTGCCATTACTCAAGAGCTGCTATGATTCCAACGTTTGCAAGGACAAATCAAGAACTCTGCAATAGGGTCACACTCTTGTGATCAGACCTAGTTCAAGAGTACCTATTTTTTCTTTTTTTTTGACAACAGAAAGTGTGAGTTGGGGACATGTTTCTCCCCCATCCCCCACACTCATTGGATAATTTTGTTTAATAAAGACCAGAGGCTCCTGAGAAATCAAATAAGCCCACAAGCAAATTAGAGTGTGAGATAGCTTTCCCGGTTTTCCTTCCCATGGAGTTAGCATCGTGTTAGGAAACTCTTGTATATGATGATCCATCGGTTCAGCAGGAGGAAGGTTAGAGAATGTGGGATTAGCCTAATAAATGTGCGTATGCAGGGAGTTCTAGCTTGTGCCAAAGACCAACCTATGCTAGACTATCTCATGAAACCACTCCAGGGGCTTCATGAACATCACAGAGTTGAGAGGGTTGCCTCTGAGTCAGGCAGGGCCTACTCCACACAGCGGAAACAGCACTGTAACCCCAGCCTCAGTTCCCACAGGGCGGTGATTCCCGGACTTCCGTGTTGACCCCAATGCTGGAGAGTGGCATTAGGAAGCAGCAGCCAATTTGTTTTTGTTTGCTTGTTTTTAGTTTTCATTGTCACCAACAATAACTCACAAACATTTTCTCTGTTGTGAGTTAAAGACATCTTCAATCGTCAGTAGGTCACTTACCTCAAGTGAGGTGGACTGCCTTTTTCTTCTGGTTTGGGCATCAGATAAAGGAGCTTTAAAAGATGGCTTAGATACAGTGAGCACCGAGGATGAGGGTTGGCAGTCATTAGTCATATGAGTTATGATGAAAACAGTCTGGCCAGACAGCAGCAGGGGCTCTTAGAACAAGGACTATATGGAAGCCTTTGTTTCTTCTGAACTTTAGCGTGCTTCTAGGCATGGTCAGACTGGCCAGTAGGCTGAGTTTGAATTATTGCCACCAATACACGAGGTACCACTCCGCCTTTAGGGTTCAGTGAGACCTGGGCTCCCAGGACCCAGAGGTGAGAAGACACTGAGCTTAAGGCAGCTTGGCCTTCCTCCGCACTTGTCCTGGATTGCATTTATCCATTTAGTACCCTAGTGAGCAGCATCTAAAAGAGGCCGTTTCCAAGAAGAATGAAAATCGTATTGAATTTGGGCGAATAATTTAACTTTTTCTTCCATGTCATTACTGTTCATCTTCACTTTTTGTTAAGTTTAAGTGTATCTATCAGAAACTTGGGCTGCATTTGGAGAGAAGTAAGTGGTATCCTTGGCACACATATATTGCCTGAAATGGGTAAATCAAAGTAGTCAACTCTAAGTTTTATCAAGGGCAATTTGTCCCTTCAAGCTGTGTCATAAATCAGCGCCATCCTGTCCTAGCCTTCATCGAGCCTCTAGTGGTCCCAGAGTTCACAGGATCCCCTGAGGTCCCCTAATGCATTCTTCACAGTGGAGGGCTTTGGAAGCCAAGTGAATTTGATTCTTGAGGAAAACGATTTAGGGGAAAAAACAACAACAATAAAAAGGTCTGACTTATGCCAGATGTTATGGGCATACATTTAATCTTAGCACTTGACAAGCAGATATCTATGAGTTCAAGCCCAGCCTGGTTTATATAGTACAATTCTGGTCACCTAGGGATGTACAATAAGACCCTAGGTTTTGTTTTGTTTTTAAAGTCTGACTTGTATGGTGAAGGACAGAAATATAGATGCACTGAGGGTGGAGGCTAAACTGCTGGCATTCACATCTGGACT
This sequence comes from Microtus ochrogaster, assembly GCF_000317375.1. NCBI lineage: Eukaryota > Metazoa > Chordata > Mammalia > Rodentia > Cricetidae > Microtus > Microtus ochrogaster. The sequence continues at coordinate 17,348,077 of NC_022012.1, forward strand.
CTTCCACTTGCCTTGGGGCTCTGGAGAATTCTTTACCTCTGATCTTACCCTCTCTTGGAGTGTAAGGGGAGTTAGAAGGGGGTCTTTTACAGTGAGTCACTGCCACCTTCATTAAAACGTGCTTTCTACTAAAGATTTTCAGAGCAGTTCCTTGGTCCTGATTAAATAAGTAATCAATTTATTGGCAAAGGCCCTCTTTCCCTGGGGCCAACAAGTTGGCTCAGCAGGTAAAGGTACTGGTTGTCAACCCTGGAAATCCGAGACCCAGAACCTAAATAGTGGGAGAACCTAATCCTCAAAGTTTTTCTCTGACCTACATCCTACACACACACACACACACACACACACACACACACACACACACACGAGAGAGGGAGGATAAATAGATGCTAATTTTATAAAAATTACTTCTTTTCTTGTGTAACCATTACTGGCATAGCTCTTTCCTTGCCTCCATTATCTACACACTCGAAATATTTGGGTTTCTTTATGAGGAACATTCTGGGTTCCTTTAAAGGTCTCTCAGTGATTCCTCAGAACACACCGCACCCCTAAGTGAGGGCAGGCTCCTTTCTCATATGAGACAGCCACTCTGGCAGGACCCTCGACATTGCTCCCATTTCAGTAAAGATCAGTATCTTACCCAAGGTTCCTTACGAAGTTTTCAGCAAACCCTAAAACCTGGGACACAAATCACGAGACCACATTCCCTCCTTTCTTTACCACATAAAGAAAAGCACACAGAGCAGCTGGCCAGTGACAACGCCTTATGTAGCCTGGGGTGTGGTGTTTTAGTACTGAAGGCCTTCCCCTGGGCCTCTCTGGGCTCTCAGTGTGTTAACTCGCTCTCCAAGACTTGGGTCAGGATTTAAAATAAAATTCCCATTTTGAGGTTAATGGTTAGTTTTATGGTCGATTTATTTTTGTGGTTGCAAAATAGGTCAATAAGTATCTGAAAACCAAGACATTTAGGACACCCTTCTCTTTAGCCTCAGCTCTTGGTCTGTCTTGTGCTGTCACTTGGTAGGGGTACGATGAGGAATGACTCTTCCTTCTCCCCATTTCTTGATCTTTCTTCTTTGTAAACTTACATCTGTAACTTAGTTCTGGAACATGAACATAACTGGACTCTATTGTTAAGTAACTGTATAAACTCTGATGCCTTCCTTTGGATTGCTACCTCTAAACTTTCTGTTTTCCAGAAATGGCATCAGTAGCTACCTGTTGTGATTTGATTATCCTGTAGTAGAGGAACAGGTTCAGTCTGCCATGTAGCTAGATAAGGGCATATTATTTAGCGCCAAAAAGAAATGATCTAGTAGGGCATGAGAAGAGTGTGAGAAACGTAAGTGCTCAGTGCCTAGTGGGAAAAGACCCACTGCAGAAGTGAAAAATATGGAGACAATGAAAAGACCATTTCTTGTCAGGGCCCAGCAGAGACGATGAGGACGTGGAGGAGAGACAAGCACAGAAGATCTTGAGGGCTGTGCATCGATTCCGTGTCTCAGGGTGGTGCATGCATTTAGCAACACTGATAGAATATATAGCTCTGCCTATTCGCCAGGGTAGATGAAGGCCTTCGAGTGATGGCAGCATGCTGACATTGGTGGACTATAACAACGCCTTCTGTCATGTAGGGGCAACCGTCTGTAGTTCATGGTGAAGTTTGCTGTGAACTTTAAACTGCTCTAGGAAATTCGGAATTCACACTTCTCTAATTCAAACTGACCTTTCTCCCGAGGAGTCTCCCAGAGATTTGGACATTCCTGTCAGGAAATGGGAGGGTGCCGCCAGTCCCTTGAAGGCAATTCCTTCCTTCTTGCTCCTGGCACCACTCTCATTTTCCTTTGGTAATCCTTGGATGAACTGTGTCCTGAAGAAATTCTGCTGTCTGTGGTTAAGGGAGACATCCACAGTGAATGAAAAGAAGCACTGGTCTATGGCAAATACAGTTTGTTCTAGGGCCGAAATCCTCGAACATAGCTCCCAACCTCTGGAGCAGCAGCCACCTGGAAAGGCTCAATCAGCTGGGGCCTATTGACATATTGCTCCCCCAGTTGTATCCCCAAGTTTCCATTTTCTAGTCTGAATCAAGATAAAACCATCACAAGAGCTCCATCCCTAGGGAGTAAGCAGTGTTTCCAGCTAGAGTCCTTTCTGGGATGAAGCGGATGTAAATGCAAGCCTATGTCAACTAGAACCAGCACACACTGCTGACGGTAGACTCTCATTGCCCCTGCTGGAAGGACATTCCTGTGCTAAACAGAAAAGTGGAAGTACCAGGCTTGCCAAAAAGCAGTGGTTCTCAATCTGTGAGTCACAAGCTTAGTAGAGTTGAAGGATCATCTCACAGGGCTTGCCTAAGCCCATCAGAAAACACACGTATCTACATTACAACTCATAACGCTAGCAAAATTACAGTTATGAAGAAACAGTTAAAGTAATTTTATGATTGGGGGTTTCCACAACATGAGAACTGTATTAAAGGGTCACAATGTTAGGAAGGTTGAGAACTATTGTACAGCAGGCTTTCTTTGGGGTCACCAACCGGCTCCCAGATCATGACACAGAGACTTATTATTGTTATGAATACTTGGCCTTAGCTTAGTCTCATTCCTTGCTAGCCCTTATAACTTAATCCATTTCTCTTCATCTACGTTTTACCTTGGGGCTTTTTATCTTTCTTTCATTCTGTATTACCGACTCTGTGTCTGGCTGCCTGGTGACTGCTTAGCTGACTGGCCCTGGGAGTCTCTCTCTTTTCTCCTTCATTTTCTCCTCTCTTCCCTTACTTATTCTCTCTGCCCAGCAGGCCCACCCATCCCTCTCCTGCCTAGCTATTGGCTATTCAGCTTTTTATTAGACCAGTAAGGTGCCTTATGCAGGCAAGGTGAAACAGTAACACATCTTTATATAACTAAACAAATTATGTAAATTAAACAAATGCAGCACAAACAAAAGTAACACATCTTTACAGAATTAAACAATTGTTCTGCAACACAAACGCATCACCTCTTTACGGAGTTAAACTAATATTCCACAACATCCTTGTTGTAAAGGGAATCAGAGGGGTGGAGTGACAGAAAATCACATTTAAAACATGGAAGGCTTCACCTACCTGGTTATTGTTGTGCCTGCCGCTTTCTACAGCCAAGTGTTTGTCCCAGAGAAACGGGATGGGTGGCAAGGACAGCAATAGTGAGGACAGAATGCTCTTCCTGTCCCCACTCACTGAGTGGACCAGACCACTCATTTCAAATGTTCTTTACTGTGGAGTCAGGAGAAATCAGGAAAGAAGTATTGTCCCGACAGTCCTGAGACAGGAGTTAGCTTCCCATCGTGACTTTTCCATGTTGACTACATCCATATGCGTCCTCCAGCTGTGTAATAAGCTGCAGGCCTCATTGTCCTGCTCAAGTCTACCTGCTCATACTTGGGTTCTCCAGGAAGTATGGGTGAGTTCAATGAAAGATCTACTTTCTGTCTTCCTTTTCTTCACTAAATATTCCCACAAACTTGGGGAAGGCAGCCCAACTGTTTCCCCCAAAGCCTTAGACTTTTAGAGGCATCACACATATCCTCTTCCCGCAATGCCTGCTGCACAGAGACTTGGCCTCACTGGACTCTGAGGCAATGAGGATTTTATGGGATTTATCTAGGAGCTGTGTGCACAGATGTGTCCAGAGATGGAAAGAGCACCATTTCTATTTTATGGGATTTACCTAAGAGCTGTGTGCACAGATGTGTACGGAGATGGAAATGGTACCATTTCTATTGGAGATCGGGTCTTTTGCAACTTGAGAATCTTCATTTGTGTTGGCGTTGAGTTTTGGGTAAAAGTTCATCCTGATGCTTGTTTTCCTTCGGAATGTTCCTGTCCATAGATATCCTGGCTTAGGAAGCGCAGTCATATGATCCAAGCTGGCAGCTGCTTCACTGACGTCACTAAGAGTTTTGCGTGAATAAGTACAGAACAAGGATTTAGGATTGACTTCCTTGGTTCCCAAAGGTGAACTAAGTTTTTGAGATCCTTGCTTTCAGAATTCACATCCAAATTGCCAACCACCATCTGAGTATTCCGCAAAAGAGAATTTGAGTATTATTATTACTGTTTTTAGGTCTCTTCTTAGTCCACTTCTAAACCCACATAAAAGCAGTTTGGGACCGTTCAGAGACCCACAGAAAGAAATCGGAGAGGGAGATTTTTGGATAAAGTTTTCCCCTTTTTATGAAGATAATTGGCAATAATAGCAACTTTCAGCATAGATCCCATATCCTTTATCTTGATCAGAAAGCATTTTGGATGAGGTGACGGGGTGGGGGTGAGTTCTCGCTTGCAGTACTCCCTCTCAGGGGCTCTGAATAGGACATTCATTGGCAGAAACACGGTGCTTTCTGCAAGCACTGGGGGAAGGGTGGAAAGCAGGGAGTGACCAGGCTTGGGCTCTTTCCTCCTCAGGGGAGCTATTTTTTGCTTTACATGCAAAGAATTGCTTTGTACAGCCAAGTTGGTCTCAATCCTGTTTACATAAAAGAAATCGAACATTTATTTTGTGCTTTTTTTTCTTCCTTTGCCAGTCAGAGGGTCCTAGGCAAATCAATAAACAAAGACCCTGCTCTGTTTTCACTTTGTGGCTGGGGATTTAGACAGGGTAACCCTTCAATGACTGGATTAACCGTTTCTGTGGGGTCTGAGTTTAACTGTGAGTGACACACGGGTCACACTCTGGGCCTCGTGCTCCGGAGGATAGAGGAAAGACACGCGTGGCCTCTGGAGATTAGGGTTGTGTGGCAGACAGCACAGGTAGGAGAGAGGAGAAAACATAAGGGCTTGTTCTCACAGAGACCAACCAAATCCCGGAAGCATATGGTATGGTTTCTCTAATCTTAGCCCAGTCAACAGCCAGCATTGTTGTTGGTTATTAAATCAACCAAAATGCTTTCAAAAGCCGAGGCCCTGATATTTGACTCTGTAGCATTTCATGATATAGGATACCAAAGAGGAGCTCCATGCTGTGGGCAAAATATATTTTCTTAATTTTTTTTCTTCCTAACTTTACCTGCTGTGAACTTAGACTGACCCTTTGTTCTCGTTTGGGGACAACTGGGAAAATAAAGAAAACGTAGCCATGGCAAAGGCATTTCTTTAGCTTGTGTCGGAGCAGCTTATGTTCCCTTCTGAGGTTCACAATGAGGCCTCACCTTGTATAAACCCTGACCACTTAAGTTCTGTTTAGTGCCTGCTAGCTTCAGTTGGAGGGGCACAGCTGGGGCAGAGGAGAATATGAGTTTTGGTGATAGACAAAGCTAGAATTGGATAATACCTTTCCCAACCCTTTCTCGGCGGTTATCCTTAGAAAAATTCTGGAACCTCTCTAAACCCAAACTCCTACCTAAAAAAATGGAAGTGAAAAGAACTTCCAGAGATGGTAACTGTAAATTGAACAGTACAGTCAGCACATTGTGGGTCCCAGTAAATGATAATCATTGCCAGTTTTATTCCTGTGCCTTAGAAGTCTAAAACAGGGGCCCTCCATACAAGAGGGTTCAGAAGATGATACCCCAAAGTATGGCATCTTGGCCTATGACTGGCCTCCTTTGTCTTCCCTACCGACCACTGTAGAACAGAGACAGGCTCTTTTGTGCTCCCTTATCTACCTAAGGACCAGATCTGCTAAAAAGAGCGCTGCTGTCTTCAGTCTTCTTTCTATGGTTTCACTAAGCAGAGAAGAAATGTATAACCACAGAGAAAACTACACATCATACCCACAGCCCAGAAAGCTTATTTCCAGACCACTGTCTGCTCTGAAGCATCCGAGCAGGTCATCTGCCTCTTTTACCATTCCTACAGACCCCTGTGGAGATGTGAAGGGGCTTCCTAGTCTCCTAGGGTTCCTGGATACTGATTGGCCTTTCTACAGGGTCCTCAAGCACACAGACACATCTGTTTACTTTTTTCTACCTTGCAGAAATTCTGTTTCTCCCGAAGGGTAGGCTGCCTCTAGGGAAGAATCCCCTCTTCAGGCGCATTAAGCTCAGGCAGGATCTAAGATGGCTCCAGAGACTTCCGATAACATCAACCCCATTATAATTCCCCCTGCATGGTAAATATCACCCCCAGCACCATGACAGTTGACAGTTGCATGGCAACAACTAGAAAGAACTAGAAAAGAGAGCTGCCCAAATTCTCAGAAAACCTCTGCTCCTTCCCAGAAAAGAAAGGAACATGTCCCTCTGTGAACGTATCCTTTCCCCCTCTTTTCTTTCACCATGCACCTATGACGCCCTGACCCCAGGGTGGAGAGGTTTAACCTCTACTTTTCCTATAATACAGCCCAAAATGTCTCCTTCACTAATTAGCTTAGTTCTGTTATTGGTTCCACAGTCCTGACAGGGTAAAAGGACTCAGGCTAGAGGGAAAAATGGTAGCAGACCCTTCTGAAAGGGAGTGAAAACTTCCCTTCACCCCTACACACTGGCTGAGTTTTCAGGTGAAAAAGCGTTGCTAGGCAAGCAGCCTGGGATCACAAACAACAGTCAGGTCCCTCGTACTCTCTCAGTTACAGTCTATGTGCAATAAGCCTGGTAGTCCGTCTTTTTCCTCCAGTCCTGTCCAATAAGAAGAAAAGGGACTCAGCTCCTGGGGGTGGATGCTCTCAGGGTTTTGAAGCCATTGTCATATGGATCAGCAGTGATAATGCCTGCAGTAATCAGGAAGTGGAAGGAGAATGCTCAGATTCCAGGTCACCCACACTGCTCCCTAGCACGGCCACACTTCATCTTCCTGATAAAGATGTCTTTAAATGAACCCTTTGCTTATTGACTTTCTGTATCCTTTATTGAGGATCTGTCTACAGCCCTTCAGATAAAGAGACCCTAGAACTGTCTAGTGGCACGATTGCTTACACACAATCACATACAACATATGTATTCTGTGTGTGTAAATATTAAACATGTTACCCCAGATTTCTTCCCCACTAAGAACTTAACTTTTATTAATTAATCCTTTCTTTTTGTCAGAGTTAGACATAGGTCAAACTCATTTAAAATGATTTGAATGCTACCTAGCATAACTGGCCGATTCTTAGCCCCATTTGCTTGTTTTTTTTTTCTTTGTTTGTTTGTTTGTTTTTATTTCTTTCTTTATTTTAATTTCATTTTACATTCCAACCACCGTTCTTCCTCCTACCCCTCCTCCCACCTTCCCTTGCCTCTCCCCCAGTCCATCCCCCATTCCCTACTCCCAAAGAGTAAGGCCTCTCCTGAGGAGTCCATAAAGCCTGGCAGATTAAGTTGAGGCAGGACCAAACCCTCCCCTACAGCATTAAGGCTGAGCATGACATCGCACCATAGGGAATGGGCTCCTAGAAGCCAGCTCATGCACCAGGGATAGATTCTGGTCCACTGCCAGGGGCCCCTCAGATAATCCAAGCTGCACAACTGTCTCCTGCATGCAGAGGGCCTCGTTCAGTCACTATTTGCAATTTTCTACATGCTGACATCCAGTTATGCCAGCACCATTTGTTGTTTTTTCCATTGTACCATTTTGGCTTCTTTGTCAAAATCAGAGTTCATAAGAGTCATTAATGTCAGGGTCTCCAGTTCGATTCCATTGGTGCAAGTGTCTGTTTTTATGCCAATACCAAGCTATTTTTAATACTATACCTCTATAGTAGAGTTTGAAGTCAGGAATGGTGATGACTCCAGAAGATTCTTTATTACAGGATTGTTTTAGCTATTCTTGGTTTTTGTTTTTCCATATGAAATTGAATATTGTTCTTTCAAGGTCTGTAAATAATTTTATTGAAATTTTGATGGGGATTGCATTGAATATGTAGATTGCTTCTGGTAAGATTGCCCATTTTTACTATGTTGATTCTACCTATCCATGAGCATGGAATAGCTTTTCATTTGCTGATTTCTTCTTTAATTTCTTTCTTCAGTGACTTATAATTCTTGTCATACAGGTCTATCACTTGTTTGGTTAGAGTTATCTCAAGATATTTTATATTTGTGTCTTAGCCCTGTTTTACAGATGAAAGCATTAAATCTCAGGGATATTAAATATCTTTCTCAAGTTCACATAGATTTAAAGTTAAACTAAAATTAAACACAGAAGGGATCCAGTAGCATCCTTCGCATGTAGTTCACCTGTGTGAAGATTCATATTCACATCGTAAGATAGGTATGTATTGTAAGATAGCTTATAGGGCTTAGCTCCAGTAAGGGGCTCATAGCAATTTGAATGAAACACAAGAGCATGATAAAAGCTATGTGAAATGACCGGTTTAGTGGGAAGCCATAACTCAACGAAAGGATTAGGTATGGAAGTCATTGCCAAGGGTGGAAATCACAGAGTCAAAATTATGCTAGCAAATCTTTAATTTCCTCATCAAGTTCTACTCAGGCTACTTTGTGATCCAGGATGTTACAAGCCCTAGACCGTGAGGCTGCATGCCTTTTACAGACTCTCAGGGGTCTTCTGCGTTTCCACAGCTAGTCTTTCCCTCTCGGAAACGGCAGTATTGAAATGGGTGGTTTATTGCTGACTGTGTAGAATTGAAATTGCATCCTTTTAGAAGCAGTACAGCCAAACAGGATCGCACATTTTAGCTAACCAGGTGCCACTTTGTGTTGCTAGGCCCCTGGCATTTTCTGCCTTCAGATTTGTTATGAGGATCAAGAGACGGAAAAAAAAAAAAAGATTTAAGTGCCATTGAATACCCTACTGCATCACTGGAGTGATGTCTCGGTGCTCCGGATCAATGGTCCTTGAGGTCTGCCATGCTAAGCAACCTTTGCAAGTGACCATTCTGCCAAATGGCTTCTTCTTTTTATCTCCTTCACTTGCTTGACTGAGTTCCCCTTCTGTCCTATCACGGAGTATTCGGTAAGGATCAAGACACCTTTCTTAAACTTTTGGCATTCTGTCCCCTGTCAGGACTCCCACTTATTTCATTTAAAAGCACAGTCTTCTGCCCGGAGTCACTAGTGTCCGCCTTCCGTTTGCTGCAGTCTGTGCCTTTGGGAATCTCCCAGTGTGCGACCTCCCTCACTCTTTGTCTTAGAAGCAAAGCAATCTCTTTCTCTCTACTTGTTTAAAGCCAAGCCGACCCTCCATCTTGCCTTTCTGAAGTGACTTCCTGATGTTTTTGTTGTTGTCAGCGGCTTCTCCCTCGTGGACGAGCCATGTACCTCAGCCTCTCTTAGGAGGCTTCCCTCTCTTATCCCAACAGCTTTGGCCTGGTCAGAAACATTTGTGGTTACCCCTGGTAGCCTTTGGCCTCTGATGTCTCTACAGTTTTGTTGATGTGTGTATCTGTGGGGTTAATTGTTCCTGAAAGTTCCTGCATTGTTTCCAAGATAAAGGTAAAAGCAGCCTGGGTACTGCCCACTGACTCAGTACCTGCTGTGTCTGAGTGCTCGTGGATTCTGCATGGTACACTGCCTGTCGGAGCTTCATACACGACAGCTCTTCCGGCTTCTACACCACTCCTGTATTTCTGCTCCTGTATATTCAGTCTCCTGCTGGAAATTTGACAGTCTTCCAGAGAATCTGTATGCTTAGTAGAGTTACAGTAGTATTGTAAATGAGGTTAGTTTTACAACTTCCAAAAATTATCTCAAAGAATAGTTGTATGTGAACAGCCAAAATGTATTTAAAAGAAATGAATTGCAGGAGCTACTAACAGATCAGAATTTATAACAAAGACGCATGAGTATAAGCATGTAGAAACTATATTAGGATACGGTAATAAAATAGAACAGACAATTTCTTTCTTTTTTTTTTATTTTCGAGACAGGGTTTCTCTGTAGCTTTTTTTGATTCCTGTCCTGGACTAGCTCTTGTAGACCAGGCTGGCCTCGAACTCACAGAGATCCACCTGCCTCTGCCTCCCGAGTGCTGGGATTAAAGGCGTGCGCCACCACTGCCCGGCTAGAACAGACAATTTCAAATGAAAGAATATGTCCAGTTTTAATACATAAAAAGACAGTATTTGTAAAATGGAACATAATAGTTTACCCAGTAAATGATGCTAGTATAATTTTGATTAAACAAGTAAGCTAATTCTTTATTTTTTGCTATACACTAAAGCAAATTCCAAGAAGATATAAAAAGCTAGAAGCTAATTATTTATATATTCTATGTGGGGGGAAGTTTTTGAAGCGTTAACCTCAAGGCCTAATCATAAAATGTTGGCTATGCCACTACATAAATATGAAATTGTGCATCAAGCGCCATCATAAAGAGAACTGAAAAGCAAATGGTAAAACTGGGGAAAGTATTTATAACATTTATAATAAACAGAAGATTAATATGTTCAATATGTAAAGGATCATTGCAAAGCCTACAAGAAATAAATAAACGTTACAGGAGAAACAAAGGAGGCAAGACTATAAACAGAGAATTCACAGTGAAGTAACATAAATGGCCAGTAAGAATTTGAAATATGCTTGTTTTTACTTCCCACCAAAAAAAAAAAATGCAACTTTCTACAAGTTACCTGCAAGGAATACAGCTTACTTTATGTATTCTGCCTTCCTTGGGATTTCTTTTAAAGGACATTCAAATAAAATAAAAAGGATAAAGTGTGAACCTTGGGTAAAACATATTTTTATTGGCTTTGTCATCCTTTAACTGCGTAAGAGTGATCTTTTAAGAATGTATCCATTGAAAAACTATCTACCAATAAATATGTTTTAAGGGGAAAAAATTGTAGCCTGTGGACTAGGACCCACTGTGTGATCCCATTTTAGAGACGTATGTGTGGAAATAAAGAAACATGTAGAGGAAAATACAGATGTGCATGAAGTAAAATGTTAGCAGGGCAAAGCTAGTGGTACTTTTATTTTCTTATTTTTGTATCTGCTTCTAATATTTTGAACCATGCATTGTCTTTAAGTATAACATACTTAGGAATGTGTAACCTGTACACTTCAGATTGGTGTGTAATCGCAGAGGTTGCAGTGCAACACTCCTGTTGGATTGATTTCCTGATTTTTGTAAGCTGTTGCAATCTGAATATAGTAAGAGCTGCTAACATCAAGAGATCCATTTCCCCAGCCAACGGACGTACTTTGAGAGGTGCAGCTCAGCCCACTATGTCAATGTCACTACCCTGTAGGCCAATAAATCAAATGTTCTAGGAAGAGTGGGAGGTGGTGGTGTGATTGTGAGGCTGGAGGTGGCACAATGGCACGTCACTCAAAGGGACATCTCTTCGACAGGTCATGAGGAGCCACTGGCCCTACTCATTTTTACCCCCGTGGAGCTCCCTCTCCTAAAGCAGATTGTTGTACACGTTCCCAGCCCATAAAGAGCAGGACCATTTGGCATATAACCATACTTTATTCATCGTTGTGTTTTTCAACTTTGCCTTTGTCGATGGCATTTGTTCAGTGTATGTGGATCGAACACGTGATTCATGCTGCACACCATTCACTCTGCTGTGATAGGCACCTACACCGCTTTGACAATGGAGTTGCTAAGAACAATGACCTTTTGAAAATCTTGCAAATTATTCGGTCTACACATAAGCACCTGGATTATTGCTATCACCTGCAGATCTGTCCACCACGTTCAGTCATAAGCAATCTTTTCAAGACACAAATGTGGTTTTGTCATGGTCCTCTACCTCTTCCTTAACCAAATGCTGGTGCATGTGTGCATGCCTCCATGGTCATAAGCACTCATGCACCCACACTCACACCAACTTCTCTAGAACAAAAGGAAAACTCAAGAGCTAATACTTTGCTGGATAAAAGAAAACGTCTAGTAGGAGAGAAACTATGGGGGCAAGGAAGACAAGGTGAAGGGGCGGGTGACTGTGAGTCTAGAGGTGGTACAACTGGTATGTCACTCAACTGGGCATCTTCTCTTAGACAGGTTGTGACAACCACTGGCCCTTTGATGTTCCACTGTAGGAGGAGGGACAGAAAGAAGAGCGTTCCTTCTCTCTCTTATGTGTGCATCCCCGGGTAAACTGGTTAATGATTCTTAGACATGACTTTCCACATGACTGAAAGTGGTAGAAGGCAGAGCCTCCAGGGGGCCAGGGACCAGGTAGGGATAGTAGACAGTGGGTGGTACGGGGTGAGGTGGGAGCTATGTTCTTCCATCATTCGTAGCTCATGATAGTAGGCAGTCCAGGGGCGGGCAAAGGACTAAAGCAGATGGACTCTTACTTTTCCCTTGCTCCCTTTCCTTCCTGCCCACTTGCCTGGGGTTGAAGTTGTATTTTTTTTCTCGGTTCACTGAACCCATCATGATGTCTCTCTGCTAACTTGCTTTCCCTTGGCTGGATTTGTCCCTGTTCCCCTCATGCCCCTCTCAGCTTGTCACTGGTCCTTCTGATGGGCATTTCCAGGTGATGCCCTCCCTCCTCTCCCAAAGCTCAGATGGTACTATGCCACGGGTCCATCCTCACTTGAAGGAAACGTCAAGGCATTAGTCTGCACCAATCAGTGATTTTTAACCAGCTTTTGTCTTTCCAGTTAGACCATGAGTTCCACGTAGGCAAGAGATTGTCTTTCATTCTTCAGTTCTCCCATGGACATTGAATTTCTGCCCAAACCCTCATGCTGGAGCAGGTATTCATGAAATCATCGACAGTTTTACTGTGAAAGAAGTCTTAAAGAAACTGTGTGCAAATGGAGGCCTTTAAAGTTACCCCAAAGAAGACCTGAGTTGTCTCAGAAGAATAAAATATTATTTAGATGTATGTGTGTGTGTATGTGCGCATGTGCATGCAGCAAACTGAACTCAGATGGTCGGCAAAACCGGCATCTTAGTTTCTTTTCTATCACTGTGGAGAGACACCAGAGCCAAGCCAACTTAAATAAGGCATTTAATGTGGACTTAGAGTTTCAGAGGGTGAGTTCCTGACCATCATGGTGTGGAGAATGGCAGCAAGATGGTAGCCATGGCACTGGGGAAATAGCTGAGAACTTAGATATGATTCATAAAAAACAGGCAGAGGAAACTAACTGACAATGGCTTGAGCTTTTGAAATTTCAAAGCCCACCCCAGTGACACACCTCCTCCAACCAGGGCTCATCTCCTCCAGCAAGGACACACCTTCTCCAGCAAGGACACACCTCCTTCAACAAGGACACACCTCCTCCAGCAAGGGCACACCTCCTCCAACAAGGACACACCTCCTCCAAAAGGACACACTTCCTCCAGCAAGGATATACCTCCTCCAACAAGGACACACCTCCTCCAATAAGGTCACACTTCATCCAACAAAGATCTCACCTTCTAATCCTTCCCAAATATTTTTTACCAACTGTGGGCCAAGCATTCAAATATACGAGCCTATGTGGCCATTCTTATTTGAACCACCATGAGTAGAATGCATTTTTACTGTGGAACTGTCTCAGTTTTACTAGTGAAATGTCTAGCTAGCTGGGAGAACCTGCAATGACTATGTCACATATTCACATTTACCCAGGCACAGGGCGCTTCGTGAAGCCCTGTGCATCCTGTTCACTGACACCATCCCTTTCCTTGCTGATGAGCCAACCCACGAGCATTTGTGAAGCCTTTGATGCCTGTCTCTTGAGTCAGCTCCACCCAGTTGATCTTTCTTGTTGGTCTCTTGTTTCTGAGGGTTTCAGTTTGTGATCCAAAGATTGGCAGTAAATGCTTAATCAGCTCTGTTTATTCTACCCATTCCAATACTAATATTCAAAGAGTGTGGGCAGGAAACTCACAGAATATCAGATTTGGTCCGGGAAGGGTGCTTCGTGGAGACAGAGGAGAGGCAAGAGAGACTGAACAGGCAAGCCATCCTTCGCAAACAGAATCGGAGAGGCATCTGCAACTTCTCAGCAGCTGGAGCTCAGGTATCCCTGGATGAAGATGCATGGCTCTGCTCAGAACGTTTCTGCTTCCCTGTGCAGGCCCCAGCCAGCTTAGCATGGACAGAATCTATGCTCCCCAGGGCAGGCCTGTAGAGCGGCTTGTCTCTTTAAGAGGTTATTATTTCTGCAAGGTTCTAATGTTCATTGCTTATGCTTTGCCCCGGTGAATGCTTGTTAATGCAGTTTCATTGTTGCCTAGGGAAAAAGAACCCGAGCGACCCACTATAATAACTGCTTTCATGTGGGGCCCTGGCCTCCAGGTCTGTGCGGTATCCTTTACAAATAGGCAAAAGTGGTCACAGTTAGAGTAGGCGGAGTTGCCAGAGGTCTGTGATAAAATCTGAAGTCACTGCCAGGGACAGTGTGAACCCTGTCAGTCTGAGGATTAACTTTTCTGTAGTAACAGCTACCCTCCCGCTCCATTTTGAGGTCTCACAGTGTGCCAGACAGTGTGTGCTGGTGGTGGGAATGGGGAGTGAGGGACGTACTTTCCCATGCATGATTTCCGCGAGTTTAATAAAAATATCAAATATGAATATTTTATTCTAGTTTGCCAAAGAAGAATCTTTAGGTGTCATACCCACGGTTATAGGGGTGACACATATTCCACTCCATAGGTACCTACTCTGACGGCCTCTAAGGCAACTTGGAAACATAAGGTGAAGTTGTAAAACTAAGGGTGGAGATGGTTCACCCACTGGTCCACAGGATGCTAAGGTGGTTGCCCTCATTCCCTGTGTTGGATATATACTGTCCAGCATAGTGGTGCTGGGAAGTACTGGGACTTTGTGATCAGTAGTCCCAGAGAGAGGGCTCTTACAAGACAGCTAAGTTGGCCTCTTCCTGTCTCTGGCTCCCGACCTTCCTATGTGACTGCTGTCTTACCAGTTCTTACAGTATGATACTGCTCACCATGGGGCACCCATCAAAGTCCAGGCATATGTGCCTCTTAATCTTAGACTTTCATTCCCTAAATGATGGGCTAAATAGGTCTCATTTTGTTAGAAAAAAAGCCAGCCTTAGATCTTTTGCTGCAGTCATGAAAAGTGGACTATGATCGAATCGGAATCAAAAGTTAAAGAGAAGACAAGTTGAAGCTGTAGATGAACAAGTGTGCCTCCTGCTTTCTTCTTGGACATACTTGTGAGGGGCAGTCTGGAGGTGGACGTACTGAGGAAAGTGACTGGCTTTGTCTGCTTGCCCCCAAACATTGCTAGTTTGGAAACTAGAACCCCTTGTCTCCCCATGCCCTGGCAGCTCCCTGTATCGGGTAGATTGGGACAGAGGGTCGCAGCAGAGTTAAGGACCGAATTTGAAGTCGCATTTGCAAGCACACTGTGCACTCCTCGTGCAGTGTTTGATCAGCAGCGGCTTCGGGACAGACTGCTGCCCATTCCCAGAGCCAGGGCAGGTGCTCTGTGCTGACAGGGCTGGGCTTCACCTGTCAGTGAGTGTGAAACTCTGTTAACCAAGCATACAAACTGACCCCACCCCAGAAGCAGTGAAGAATCCCAGGACATAATAAGCATGGGAGTTGTCTTCCCTGAAGGTCTTTTAGCAGCAGAGTACAGCCAAGCCTGAGAACAGCATGTGAACCGTGGAGTCAGCCAACCCAAGTCCTGAATCCACCGCTGATTAGCTATGGGACTTGGGGGAAGCTCAAGCTGTGCACTTAACTCCTCTGAGACTTACTTTTCACATCTGTAAAGTGGTCATAGGGATGTTCTATGTTCTGAGATGCTTACAGGTTCCAGGCAAAGAGCCTTACCCAGCATGGATCTGTTTCCTGTATTGTCTCTACTTTGTCTAGGATGAGTAGCGCTCTGCCTGCAGGTGAGAGAGTTGAGCCCACACAGCATTGTTTCCTAGTGTTGGGATATTCCCACTGCACCACCAGGATGGATGGAGAGTTAGGCCTCTCAAGGCCTGTCTGGTTTGTCTGTTTGCAAAAGTCAGGGTCTTGCAAAGTTCTTGGAGATGCTAAGTGTTCATTCTGCCAGATCAAAAGCAGGTTCTACAATCAATAAAATAACTCCTCTCCTCTTCCCTCCTCTTCTTCCTTTCCTATCTCCTACCTTCTCCTCTGTTTCCTACCCTTGCCTTCCCCTCCCTCCCATCTCCAAACAACTTTCCTCTCCATCTTTCCTCTTATGCTATTAGATTTATTAGCTGTGAGCACTTGGGTAAGTTGTTTCCCTTGAGCAGACTTTGCCACTTTATCTATAAAACCAAAGGACAAAGGCATTTGTTAATGGAGTTCTTGACAGCTTCAATATCCGGAGATAGTAGGAATCATGATTTATTTATTTAGAAGATAGCTATTGAATTTCTGCTGAGCACCAACCACAAATGCAGGAACTACAGTTACAGTTCTAAACAAAGCAAAGCCTCTGCTGCCATGAATTTATATGCCAATGGAGGGATAGACAACAAGCAAAGTGTACACATACATGTGGAGTGCGTGCGTGCATGTGCGTGTGTGTGTGTGTGTGTGTGTGTGTGAGAGAGAGAGAGAGAGAGAGAGAGAGAGAGAGAGAGAGAGAGAGAGGGATTTCCCAGGAAAGTGGATATAAGAAAGAACAAGATATGTCCCTGTCTGTTTTAAGTGACTATGGAAACAGGAAGCTACGTGGCCAATGACTACAGCATGCAAGACCAAGAATAATAAGGAGGCCTGTGTGGTTCTGGGGTATGAGTCAAAGAGTGAAGTTAGAGAAGGAAATAGGTGTGATGCAGGATGGCTAGAGAAGCCCATGACCAGCTCAGACTCTGAACTCAGTCCAAGTCATGGCGATCTTTACACAGGGTCAAAGGCCACTCTACTCATGTGGTAGTTCCTCAGACTTACTCTTCTCAAGATACCAACACTTTGGCTTTCTTCACCAGCTGCTTTGCATGAGTAATGCGGTCTTCAGAGTCCGTTGGCAATGCAAGCTAGCACACAAGAGGGTTGTGAGTTCTAATGACTAGCTTGTTAGTCTCAGTGTTCCTGGGAACATATCTTGAGCTTCTTTTATGGCCTTCTGCTTTGACTGGCCCAAAAGATTTGGCATACATGCAGTATGTTCAAAGAGAAAGCTCCCATGTAATATTCCTTGGGATGTCAGAAATGGAATATGGATAGAATGCAAACTACAGGGCTGTGGAATTCCTATTTGTGTTAATGCATCCATGGAATGTCTGCAAATTATACTTCACTGTCCTGAACTCATCCCCCACAGTCCATTTTCTGTTATATAATAGGGAAAATTGCTTGGAAAATGTGCGCTGGACAGGTGCCACTTTAACACTAAGAAGTCCCAAGGTTTAGCCTTTGCTTTTCAGTTATCTGGTGAGGATGAAGAACCCCACCAGCACCTCCTACGTCCTCTTAAATCTATGAAAAATCAATGCCTTCTTTGTCAGGGTGTACCACGAAGAGATTGGTAGACTATTTCTGTTCACAGGTTGATAACCTGTTTTTCACTATCTTCCAAAGATCTGCTAAGTCTACAACAAGTCACATGGGTCCTGGCACACTTGAAACCATCCCTGTACCTGTCATGCTCTGGAATTCTGTGCTCAACGGGACAATGTCCACTCATTTTGGTGGCTGCAATGCTCTGGGAACAACACAAGCACTTTCTGTAAATGCCATCTCCTTTGGTCTTGGCACAAGAATGGGTAAAGATTTGGTGATCCCTACTTTCCAAGTAGAGCTGGCAAGGCCAAGAGACAGCCTCTCCATCACATAGCCTCTCCATCACCTAGCAGATGGGAGGTTCCCTGGGTTTTCCTTTTGCTGCTCCCCTAGGAAGGATCACTGACTGCTTGACCCACATTCTTCTGCCTTCACAAGTCAGTACGGTTAGGATGGAGGTCTGAGGAAGACATGGCAACAGGGAGACATTGTTCAGACAACAGAATTTCAACCAGGATGAGCTGGCCTTCGTGGGACACCTGCACCTATCTCCTGAGCCAGAGCAGAAAGATCTAGATCTTGAGTGAGCAGTATACCTTGAGTCCCCATCTTGCAAACTGCCACCAGAGCTTCCCCGAGTCTTGGCCAGGACGGGTGTCCTAACATCTCTGCTTTTATTCTTCCTATTGCTCTTCTTCCTTTAGTACTTCAAGGGCTCGGAATATGCAATATGATTGGCTGGCTCATCCAACCTTGGGTGAGTCTTGAGCTCTGGTTTGGAACCACTCCATTATTTCATTAGCCAATATGCTTTCTTCTTGGGTTTGGGCAGCATGGGACTCACTTGGATAAATATGGGTTCAGGGCCCTGCTGCTTTGGAGGCAGGGTGGCAGGCTTAGTTGCTATTGCTGACCGGAGGTCATTAATTTGTTTGGAACAGAAAGCATCCTGCCTCTGTCTGCTGAGAAGTTAGCTAGTGTTATTTTTGTCTTTGTGGATCCATCAACACTCAGTGATACACAGGGAAATGGATCCAAGTTGAGCACAAACATATCAGCTTTGTATTTGGTCTCTGTAAAATCCCCTGATATTGACGTTGAGGGGCAGGGCTAACAGTTGCAATTCCCCAAGCAATGTGTACTAGTCTCCCCATCGTGGTCCTTGGCCCTGACCGCCCAGACACTTGGGATAAAGAAAGTATTAAGTGTGCATGTTTCAACCATCCTTTTGTTCATTGTGACTTTTTAGTTATGCCTGCTTCCTGACAATGTGAGGAACACTCTCAATAAAAAACAACACACTGTGCATGGCCTGGACCTGGTGGGTAGCATTATGGCTCAGGGCTCTGGGCAATGTAAAGACATGATCAAGTTTCTTTATGAACACAGCTAATTAAATTGCTTTTGCAACAGATGTTGGTTTAGGGGGCTATGAATTATGTTAATTTAAGGATAATGGTTTGTTTGGATCTTTAGCTTATTATATTGGGTAGGTTGGTAGGTTAAAGAGTCTTTTAATGGACTTTGTTTCCTGAAAATATAGGAAAGAGGATACTGGTATTTTAAATTTGAGATGAACTTCATAGGACAGGTAAGCAGAACCATTTTGAAATGGCATTTATTCCCTGATGAAACCAAATTCTCTGGACTGCTCAGCCAGAGGAATTAGCTAAAGAAATGTCAACCATCTCCCACTGTCATTTTTGTGAATGAGACCATTTCATACATTTCTACAGTGGAAAAGCCTATCACAGTAGTTATCAATTATGGCCTTTGATCTGTGTCAGAGAAAATGACTTTTAGATTAGACAGTGTTATTCTCTGATATTCTACGCTTTCATTTGCCTTGACTTATCCATTCACTCAGCAAGTTTTATTTGACATAAACTGTAGGAGAGCGATGAAAATCTAGGTGAATGGAAGATGTAATGTTTGTGCTCTGTCCACTTTGCTTTCTTTCCATTGCTGTTTAACACCATGACAGAAAGAAACTCGAAGAAGAAAGGATTTATCTGTCTTATACATCCCAATCACAGCCCGTCATAGACGGAAGTCGTGGCTGGCGCATGAAAACAGGAACTGAACCAGAAGCCATGGACGGATGCTGTTTACTGACTTGCTCGCTGGCTTACATTCAGCTACCTGCCCTGTACCCCCCAGCACCACATGCCCCCGTATGGTTCTGTCCACAGTGTGCTGGGCCATATGGATCATTAATCGAGAAAATGCCATGCAGACTTATCACTAGCCAATATGATGGAGGTGTTTCCTCAAGTGAAGTTCTTCCGGTCAAATGACACTAGTTTGTGTCCAGTTGACCAAATCTAAGCATCACAAGCTTCAAAAGGTCACTGTCAATGGGGGAAAGGTGTTAATGTGGAACCCATCCTAGAGACATCCATATAGTTCATAAACAATTGTGAAGACAGCGGAGTGCTAGGATGCAGAGAGGATGCACGGCAGAAGCAGCCCGGGCCGGCAACAGTGAGAGCAAACAGGCTGCAGAGGAGGGCATGGTCCTTGGAAAAGGATTATCTTGCAGAAGGAAAGATGGGGATTTTTGTTGGGAGGCCACTAGCACTCCATATTTGGGGCTCTAGACGAAGTTGGTGTGGAAGTTATCTTCTTCCGCTGTGAAAAAATGCTGGAGATAGATTTATACAACATATAAGTTTGTGCTAAGTATGCTGGCACATGTGAGGTCGGCCTGATCTACATAGGGAGTTCTAGGTCGGCCAGGGCTAGTTAGTGAGACTCGGTCTCATTCATACACATGAAAAGAGGTTAATTTTGATTCAGAGTTTTGGAGATTTCCATAATCATTTGGCTGAGCCATATTGGCCCTCATGATACAGAATACTATGGTGAAAGCCTGTGGGGAAGAAATGGTTTATCTCATGGTGCCTGGGAAACAAGCCAGAGAGGACAGAACCAAAATCTCAGAACCCTCTTCAAGGTCATGCCTCCAGTGATCTAACTCCTTTTCATTAGACTTCACTTTTTAAAGGGTCTACCACCTCCCTATAGAGGCAGGAACTAACAGTTTTATCAAATGAACCTTTAGTGGGGACACTTAAGGTAAAACTCATAATAACTAGAAGGAGGGATACGGACAGGTTGTGTCAGAACTTGAAATATCACATATTGGGCTTTTAGATATTATCATGTGGAAATAAGGAGCCTTTAGAAGCTCTTGAGAAGAGACCTGAGTGACATCGTGATACTGTTGATTTGGAAAGAATGTTAGTTTGGTAGGAATTCCCAGAATAGATTGGCAGATGAGATGTGATAAGTGACCCAGAGACCAGGCAAGGAACTGTCATAATTCAGAGTGACATGAAGGGGCCCTGAGCTCCACAGGGCTAGGGAAAGGTTTTACATTTCTTTACAGTAAAGAAGCTGAGGTGTGAGGGGAAAGGATAATGGCTGCCATCTTTGGTATCTTTGGTGAGCTTCCCACATGTGTGGCAAACACTGAGGGTTTTTTTCAACCTTTGTAAAAGTTCTGTGAAGTAGGAGTGCCAATAAACCAGTTTCTGATGAGAAAAGAGGTGCAGAGGGGTCAAGGGACAAGGTTAATGTTGCATCGTAAGATCTGAATGTTCGCTCCCAACTTCTAACTGCTGTATCCATACTCCTACTGGATTGCTGAGAGGGTCCCAGAAGTGAGTGGGGAGAAGAGGAAGTTACTTTTTAATTTATATATTTAATTATAAATATAAATAATATAAATTATTATAAAATTAA
>NC_022012.1:17370632-17403900 GCF_000317375.1 Microtus ochrogaster
CTTCCCCTCCTCCTCCTCCTTCTTTTGAGACAGGGTTTCTTTGTGCAACCTTGGCTGTCCTGGAACTTGCTCTGTAAACCACGCTGACCTTAAACTCACAGAGATCTGCCTGCTTCTGCCTCTCAACTGCTGGGATCAAAGGTGTGTGTTGCTGCCAACACCACCCAGCCTATGGTATCCTTTTATCCACGATAGATATTGACCAACCACACAAGACTAAGATCCTCTCGAGCCTTTTGTGTTTATATACACCATGCAAGGCATTGCAGAGGATGAGAACAAGATGCCTTAAGTCTAAAAACTGTGATGTCTTCATAATTTGAAGTGGCTTTTGGCGTTGGGATTATCATGTTTTAATGCAGGCACTCGATAACCATTCATATCCAGTATCAGAGGCCAGAAGTCCCTGGATTAAGATCTTTTAATTAAGTGACCTCTAAATGAAAAGAACAGAAGAATAAAGAAGATGGAAGATGGTTTAAAAGTCATAGTCACACAGACCACAGCAACTTGCTTGCAACCTACAAGCTGGTTGTCCCATCAGTGACAAACTGCAGCACCTCCTACTGGCCAGGAGGACTTTTTGAAGGCATGATGGTCTGGAGGACCACAGGAGAGGTAGCCAGTGTGATGGGAGTCTGAACCTCAATGTGGTGCTCTAACCACCAGCAGGTAAGTTTCTCTTTGGCTTTGATGCCTTTGAATTCATTTAGTACAAGCTTTAACAAAGAAATGAAGACTTGGGTCCTCTGGCTGGAGTGTAAGACTACTCAGGAGAGAAATAAAACCAAGAGGACAGAGAACACACTGAAGAGAACTTAATAATGGCAAATGAAGCCAAAGCTAATAAACAGGGCCGGTGGGTTCCTCCAGCCTCCAACAGTGGCCGAGGATGGTTGGTGTGTGATAGCTTTAAATCATGCTAATCCCAATGCCAAAAGCCACTTTGAATGACGAAGTGAAGGCCTTCAGTGGCAACCTGGAGGCTCTGGGTTACTGCTCCAGCTGGGTGGGGCTGCTGTCAACCCTCAGGCAGGCTCTGGATCCAGTCTGAGGAGCCAAGGCGGTCTTCACAGGAGACTTGCAGAACTGGCAGGTTTCAGTTTGGTTTGGAGTTTTGTTGTGTGTTTCTTGGCAGGAGGTGGCCATGCATCGATGGAGCACCCTGTATTAATGGCTGAAGTAACACCTACTGGCCAGACCAAAGCCAGTACTTGAGGCAGCCTTTCTTCTATTGACTTGTGAAGCTTTCTGACTGATCACCTCACTCTGTTTTGTGGGCCAACGGAGGCCTATAGTTCAAACTTCCTATTTCGTGACATGAAAGAGACTCAAAAGAGAAGGTGAGCCTCCTTTCACAGAGGGGAGTGCAGACTCTGTAGTGGGGAAATCTTGCTGGCAATAAGGGAAAGTCGTTTTGTTCCATAGTGCATTCAGCGTTAAAAACACAACTATCTTAACATGGTGAGATGCCTCAGCCAGTAAAGGTGCCCGAGGCTCAGGCCTGATCCTGATGGCTTTAGTTAGATTCCCTGAAGCTGTGTGAAGGCAGAAGAAGAGACCTGATTGTGGCGTGTCCTGTGACCTACACCACACACACACACACACACACACACACACACACACACACACACACACACACCACAGTTTTGTCTGCTTTCTTTTCAAGTGTCTTTGATTTTTTTTTTTTTTTAGGCTCAATACTGGGAGAGTACTTGAGATGAGATCCTAGGAGCCTAGCAGGTTTGGATTTTTTCTCTTTGGACTCCAGACAATTGAGACGAGTGTTATCAGAACCTCCATGTTTGCTTCATGCCCAAGGTAAACATTTTTGGAAACAAGAAGAATTGATGAAATGTATGGCTTTATGATTATTTCCAAAATAAAAATCCCCAAACAAAGAATCAAAATCTTTTGTTGAATGCAAACTGGTTCAAAATGCACTGTTTTCTTCAGTAGAAGGGCAGTATATTTGTTTTGCCAATGCATCTTGGGGATCTAAAGAAAATAAAATGTTTCCTCTGGTGCTAGAGAGATGACTCAGCAGTTAGGACCACACCCCGCTCTTATGGACCTGAACTTGATTCCTAGTGCCCACATCAGATGCCTCCCAACTCCTGTGACTCCGGCCTTAGGGGATCTGATGCCCTCTTCTGGCCTCCGTGGGCACCTGCATTCACATGTACCAACCAACACAGAAACTGCACATACATACACACAATTAGATATAAAAAAAGTAAATTTTTTTTTAAAAAAAAAGCTTTAAAACTATTTCCTGTACAAAGTTTCAGAATGGGTTGATTTAACTTGGGGCAGAGCAATGGCACACTATTACTTAGAGAGAATATTTGCTTATATTGTGGGTAGACATTGAATGATGAGGTCTTGTTCATTTTTGAGGCTATCATGTCCAAATCACAAGCCTGACTTAGCACTTGTTGAGCCCCTCACTCCCTGTTAGAACAGCTTAAAATAGAGAAAAATGGGAATGAAAAATGAGCTTCATTTCCCTTCATACAATGCACAAAGGCAAGGCATGGGAAGATCTCTGTGTGTGCGTGTGTGTGTGTGTGTGTGCGTGCGTGTGCGTGTGCGTGCATGTGCGTGTGCGTGTGTGTGTGTGCGCGTGTGCGTGTGTGTGTGCGTGTGTGTGTGCGTGTGTGTGTGTGTGTGTGTGCGTGTGCGTGTGCGTGTGTGTAGAAGAGTGAGAAGACCAGACTGAGGGGCCCAGGCCTAAGGCAAGAGAGTGAAACACAGATGGACACTGCGGTGGGCTTGGGTCTGTATCTGCCAGAGAACAGAGATGCGTGATAGTCTCGAAGGAGAAGATGAAGAATGAGATCTCACCTAAGTCCAGCTACTGCCCACCCCCTTCTTCTCTTGGTCAGTAACAGTTGGCACCAAAATGTACCCTGGGTTCCCAAAGGACACTTGTCTGATTATTTGCTCCATTATCATACAGCCTGGGGAAAAAAAATCTTATTTCCGTTGTAACTTAAGTCTACTAAAATGTCCTCTTTATGGGCCGCCTTAAAGAGAGGATCACAAAGTTGTCAAACCACCCACTAAAGTTAATTATTTTTCAGGTGGCGTAAGCTCAAAGAGGAGATCTGCTTTCATGGCACCTCTCACTCTCCAGGGGTAGTGGCGTTGTGAGGACGCTGGGACTTCCCATAGAGTCACTTTTGGGGAGAAGAATCTTAGTATAGTGGTGACCTTGGCATTGGAATTCGTTTCCACACTGACACTCCAGGGGAACTTTCCATGTACCCCACCTCCCAGGAATAGTGCACTTTTAAAACTCTCAAAGGCATTATTTATAACACCTTCTGACAAATGGCTGCACGGCACCAAAATGCGTAGCTGTGGATTTTCCTCTTATTGGCTGCTTTGCAATTCGGAGCCTCCCAGGCACATGGCAAAGTCTTGCTTTCTACCTGAGCCAAAGACTTGCATGGGACTGATAAGGCCTGAAGGAACCAAGAAACGAGGCCCTCGTTTGCACAGGTCTGTGGTCGATATATATTTGATTAATCAACTATTTCTATTTCCAGTTAGTAGTTGAACACTCTATGAAGAGATGCTTTTTTTCTTTTTTTAAACACAAAGTACTGTGGGAGTTTGTCCACCCTCTTTGATTAACTCTTTAAGTCTAGGCAATACATCATTATTTGAAATCTAGTAAAAAGATATTTCCCAGTCTTTGGAAAGGGCTGGGAAGCATATTCCTGTATTGCCAATTTGAACACAATATGGGCTGATGAATCAAATTACTTGTAACTGTAAATCAAGTGATATTTATATAAAGAATATAGATACAAGAAGAAATTATTTTTGTCTAATTATTCTAAAATTAAAAAATAGGAGGCAGAAGTAGCCCAGTTGAAAAAGTGGCTGGGCAGTTGATGTTATACACACTCTGCAGAGAAACAAGTTTCTAAGATTCTTAGCATGGGTAGGGGTGATTTCTCAACATAACATTAAGTGAAGAACAAAAAAAAGGCAGAGTTGAAATGAGAATTAATTAAAAATTTTGGCACCTAAAATATGCACAAAAAATGCCTAGAGAGGGGTGCAGGATTCTCTGCCTGACAGAATTATCTAAATTTTTCTTTAAGTTTGCTATTAAGTGGCGCAGACAAACACTACACTTTATAATGAATTACTTTACTCTTCTGATAAAAAAAACCATTAATATAATTTTTGCTGAACAACTGATTAATTTATAAAAAGTCAGAAACCAAAGTCATATTATTTAATTTAAGCAGCTCCTTTTGATCTTTAAAAGTTCAAGTTGCTTATAAGAAGTACACATGAAGAACTGAATAAGCAAAACTCAAAGAGTAGAAGTGAAGAAAAGAATGAATCTGAATGCACTGTGCACACAGACCTGGGAAGCAGAGGCATGAAGAAGACGATGGCTCCCAGGCACCGACAACAGTGTAACCTCTGAATGCCTCCTCTGAGGATGCAAAGTGTGTTTGAAAGACACCAATCTGCGTCTTACCCATCACCCACGATAGACAGGTGAGCCACTTGTATTCCTAAAGGTTTCTGTGGCATCCCTCAATGATGGCCCACGTCTAAACCACGATTCCGTGAGCAATTATATAGATTTGTCCTCATCTGTTTTTATCTAAACTAAGACAGAATCCCAAAGACTTGTGGGATCACTTCTCCTTGAATGTAGACTTGCCTTGTTGATGTGGCAGTCCCCTCTGTGTGCTATGATTACCATTAATGAATAAAGAAAATGCCTTGGTCTGTTGATACGGCAGGACTTAGGTAGTTGGGGAGGACTGCATTGAATGCGGGGAGAAAGAGGGCAGACTCAGGGAGATGCCATGGAACCGTCAGAGACAGACATGCCAAAACTTTAGCATGTAAACCACTGTCATGTGGAAATACACAGATCAATAGAAATGGGTTAAATTAATATAAGATTTAGCCAATAAGAAACTAGAGCTAATGGGCCAAGGAATGCTTTAATTAATATAGTTTCTGTGTGGTTATTTTGGTTCTGGGCAGCTGGGACAAACAAGTGGCCACCCCCTGCAACTCCTTATGACTTCTAATCAGTAGAACATGTACATATGACAGGATATCGGTTCCATGCCACATGTTGAGAAATTGTTCTTAGAAATCTGCCTTACTAGTGTACTCTTCCCAAGCAGGGTTTGATGACTAAGCTACCCTGTTATAAATGTTATAAATGCCCACATGGCAAACACCAACTAGAGGTAGGGTTTATGCTGAGTAGCACGGAGAAATTGGATCCAGCTAACTGGAAGTGGTGCTCAACCTTCCCTGAAGCAACAGCCAGCGAAGTTCCTGCCCTGCTGAGAACCTGACTACAGCGGTGTGACAGACCATGAAACATGGTGTCTGGCATAGTCATGGCTGGCTTCCTGGCCATAGAAACCATGAAATAATAATGCTCATTATTTCAAGGCTCTAAGCTTGTGGTGATTTGTCACACAGGACTGGATGACCAAACACAATGATTTCCCTCAAATCCCAGCACTTACAGCTCAACTTCACTGCATGGACCCATGCTATCAGCCTTTCTCCCTAGCTTCGGCTTTACCTCCTTCGGCACAGCTTTCTAGCTACACTAGAGGGATATACTATATGGAGTGCATCCACAGGTCACTGTCCCACTCTGTAATCATCACAGATCATGGCCACACAAACCTAGAAGGGACGGCCTCTTCTGAACCCAGGCTGCATGGCAGAGCTCCAGGCTATAAGCCTGCACAGCAAGTTGTCGTGCCGAATACTGCAGGTAATTACAATACAGTGGTAAATGTTTGTTTTCCAGGACACTTCTAAATGTAACGAAGGCCACAGTGAGCACACAGAGTAAGGGATGGCACATGCACAGCTGTCCAGATTAGGTGCCTGGACAAGGCTTGCAGAGCTGGGGGAATCAAAGTGTGGGTGGTGAGTATGGACAGACCCAGGACACTGGAGCATACCCCAGACTCTGCAACAATGCACCCTTGTGCCATACTACACTTGGTTTTTAAAGTAATCTTTCTGCACTGATAAATTGGCCTTATTTTTATTTTATAAACTTAAAAAACTGTTTGAATATCTGTAATAATGCCTTGCTTTAAGTAAACAGTGCATAGCTGTAGAAAATACTTTTCTTATTTATTTATTTATTTACTTATTTTGCAGTGCTGAGGACAGAGCTTGGGCTTTATGAATGTTAGGCAAGTGCTCTACCATAGCCAATTTTTTTCTTCATATCAATATTCTATGAGTTTGCTATTGTTTTGGTTTTTTTTTCTTAGTATTTGCCATTGTTCGAAACCATGATGCAAAACATGGAGTCAAGCCAGGCCTACACAAGGTCAATACCATCTGCACTACTTCCTCCCCCTCAGCATCTGGTCCCCTTAGTAAGCTTCAAGGACAATGACACTTGATGGAGCTATCATTTCCAATCACAAGGCCTTCTGCATCCTTTCTGAGGACCTGCCGAAGGCACTTGGGGCTATCCTATGGCTCCTTTCAGCACTGCCTCCATGGAGGCATGAGTCTTCCTCTTCTTCATCATGGGTGGTGTGTAACTGGATAATGCATGTGGACATCTCTCCCTGCTGAAACCGTGGAAGGGTGGGGCCTGTGTTTCCAGTTTTTATTTAGACACAGTTCTACTAACATTTGCTCTACTGAATATCCCACTGTGAGTTTTCTTGGTTTTTTTTTTTCTTCCCCTATTTATCTCCTTTCTCTTGCCTTCCCTTCAGCTGTGTGTTCTTCTTCTACTTCTGCTCTAATCTCCCGTGGCTGGCTGAGTTATTTGTATATGCACCGTAATGGTAATTATCTCTGTTTGCTATCTCTGTCACAATCAATGACTTTACTTAAGTGTTTCCCACACAACCTTGTAATTTTCTGTTCAGCTCTATCTCTTGTGTTAAATGGTGAAGGCTTTTGGGAAAGGACTGATTCCCTTTAGCAGCCCTGGCACATAGTCCAGACCTGACACTCAGATTCTGTGGGCTTATTTATTGAGCTAATAAGTAATTTATGACTTTGGAAGACAGTGTAAGCAAGTCAACAATTCAATTGTGAAAATGGAAGTGAAGTTTTATTGATATCTGCGGTGTGGCAGACACTGAACCAAACTTGTTCAGACAAGAACAAGTCATTGTTTCTTACCCTAAAGTTGTCAAAATATAGAAGAGGAAGAAGCCCCATTGACAAATGACAGTAATAAGTAGTTTAAGAGAGATGTGAATTTGAACTGTAGGAAGTGGCTTTCTGTGTAGGTTAGAAACAACTGAATACAGGGATGTTATGAGATTCAGCCTATTCAAGACTGTGTGCCAGATGACAAGGAGGGATGAGTAGTGGATCTGATGTGCTCCTCCTCTCTAAGGACTTTAATTCCAAGGCTTGGAAGAGTGACAGACATTTGGATCCTTTGCAAACAATAAGGAATAGCTCAAGCAGATAAATCTGAGAAGTGATTAACTCACACACAAGCAGGATGACTGTCGAGCTATGGCAGTGAGCAGTGAACACGGATGAGGTTTTCAACTACCAACTTC
This sequence comes from Microtus ochrogaster, assembly GCF_000317375.1. Taxonomy (NCBI): domain Eukaryota; kingdom Metazoa; phylum Chordata; class Mammalia; order Rodentia; family Cricetidae; genus Microtus; species Microtus ochrogaster. The sequence goes on from NC_022012.1 coordinate 17,378,198, forward strand.
CTAGGAAGAACCAGCTTCTTAAAAGAACCCTCACTTCCTGTTCTGGTTGCTATCAAAATCAATTTTGGGAAAAAGGTATCTAATGAAATTCCAGCTTAAACGATGCCCGTCATTAATGAACAAAATTGTAGTTGCCCAGTGTATCCATTGTCTATTGCTGTGCATCACATTATCCACAGTGACATTTCTTACCCCTCAGCTTCTTCAAGCCAAGAATCTGGAAATAGCTGAGCTGGGATATATCTCAAAGTGTCCCCTGGAAACTCAGTCATCTTGGGGTTGACTGAGGCAGGACCTACGTCAAGACGTTCCCGTGCCAGGAACCAGATTCATGTTCTCATGGGCTGTGGATCTGAGATGTTCTGGTCCTTGATAACTTTGGTGTAGAACTACCTCAGTCTTTTCCACGTGGATCTCTCTATAGTGCAGCTCTTACCACAATAGCTTGCAGCCAACAGAGCAGAGGATGCACAACAGCATGAGCAAGGTCAACGCTGCAGCCTTTTTCTATCATCCTGACACTTTTGCAATATTTTGTTAGATTCTAAATTGAGACAGGTCAAATCAAATGTAGGATTAGCCACCTTCGAGGAAAAGGGAGTGTGCAAAAGCATGACGCAGCACAGGAGAGATGACTGGAAGCCATTACCAAAGTCAGCTGCTTTGTTTGCCTTCTGCCGTACTGTAAGAATATGCTCTGGCCATGGGAGAAGGGATCAAAGGCTACAGTCAGAGACATTGACTAATATCCATGCACTGAGAATCCACTCAGGGCCACAGGAAAAGGAGTTATCAGAAGTAAGGCAACATTTCTCCTCCTTCACAACATACACAGAGGAAGGAGCCAGAGAACTGCTGCTCTGATTGGGTCAGCAAGAGACGTGAGTACGGCAGGACGGAGCTTGGGCTGTCTTATATCAACCTACTTACCAGTGAGTGGTGCTGCTGTCTATAGGCTTTGAGTCTGGCTTATACTGGAATCAGGGTGTGATATTTTAAAAGGCTGTAGACACCCTGAGGATTATCTAAAAGGAGAAGCCCGGACTGAGCCATGTCTAGATTCTACACGGAAAGAGAAGTGAGGTCATTGATCCATGAAGAGGAGATTCTAAGTTAATGTAAAGGCATTTTAAATACAGGAGTGTGTAGTGATGAGACAAGCAGGCCTGCTTTTCATCCTACCTGGCTCCCACATGGCTAGCTTATACCCTGAAATAACAACACACAAATTGTATTCATTTGAACACTGCCTGGCCCATTATATCCAGCCTCTTACTAGCTAACTCTCACATCTTGATTAACCCATTTCTATTAATCTGTGTAGCACCACGAGGTGGTGGCTTACCAGGAAAGATTCAGCATGTTTGACCTGGCGGCTGGCTCCATGGAAGTCTGACTGATCTCTGCTTCTTTCTCCCAGCATTCTGTTCTGTTTACTCTGCCTACCTAATTTTCTGTCCTATCAAAGGGCCGAGGCAGTTTCTTTTTTGACCAATGAAAGTAACACATCACAGAAGACTCTCCCACATCAGGAGTGTGTGAATTTTCTCAGTTTCTCTCCAGGGGTCAGAGCTGGGTCAGAACAGAGGCTGTTGAGGGCTGTGGAGGATGGCAATCTACCTACATGGAGGTAGTAGGGTTGAGCCTGGGTCACAGAGAGCTATGCTGGAACTATCTTGGCTAAACAACAGAGACCTAATTCCAACAAACCTTGGCAAAATCTGGCACAGAAACACAAATACTGGATGCATGTAAGGACTTCTTTGTTTTCATGTGTACGATGCTTTGCCAAGAAGGTAGACAGATAGGGACTCACATTCTCAACATGAAGGACTCTTCAAGATCTCATCAGAAAATGAAATCATTAACAAAGTACCTGCCCATACTGGGCAATGGTGAAGATGAAGACATTCAGTTTGTAGCAGAGAGGAGAAGTACCTGAATCCATATGGAGGTGGCATCCTAGAAGAGCCTGGTTCTCCCTCTGGACAAGGACATCTACTGTCTGTCCGACTGTCGCCCAAGCACCATACATACACAACTCCACCTTCTTCCAGCATCACACTGAGAATCTTCAGTGTGGAATGTGGTTTGGATGAGAGAATGACTCCATAGGCTAGTGTGTTTGAATCTTGGTCCCCAGTTTGTGGAGCTGTTTAGGAAGGATTAGGAAGTATGGCCTTGTTGGAAGAGGTGTTTCATTGGGAGTCAACTTTGATATTTCAAAAGTCTTACCATTTCCCAGTTGGTTTTCTCTTCGCCTCATCATTATTGCCTCTACATGTAAACTCTTAACTACTTCTCCAGCACCATTCTGCTCTGCTTGGTACCACACTTCCTGTCACGATGGTCATGGACTCTCCCTCTGAAACTAGAAGCAAACTCCCAACTAAATGCTTTCTTTTATAAGTTTCCTTGGTCATGGTGGCTCTTCATAGCAACAGAAAAGTAACATGACATGGAAGGGTTATATTCTTTTACAACTGGACCTTAACTTGCCTATCTATTTTCTCTACCCATTTTTGAAAGGATTATTTCATCTCCTGAGAGGTATCCAGTCATGTTTGGCAATCCCATTGCTTTGGTACTGTGGCAAGGCTACACATTATAGTGGGAGCCCACTACCAACAAAGCTTCCAAATCAAAAACCAGGGAGTAAAAAGAGTAATGGGTGAGGGCTTTTAGGGGCCTATATAGTTGTCCTAGTCACTGTTTTATTGCTGTGGAAATACACCATGACAAAGGCAACTCTTATAAAAGAAAGCGTTTAACTGGGGGCTTACTTACAGTTTCAGAGGTCCATTGTTCATTATAATGTCCATTACCATCATGGTAAGGGTATGGCTGCAGGCATGACAGGCTTAGTAGTTCAGAGCTACATCCTGATCTGATGGAGGAAGGTCATTGGTTAAGTAATAAAGAAACTGCTTGGCCTCATAGGTTAAAACATAGGTGGGAGGAGTAAACAGAACAGAATTCTGGGAAGAAGAGGAAGTGAGGTAGACGCCTCAGACAGATGCCAAAGCTCAGCTCTCGGGGGCACACGCCATGAAGCAAGCTGCTAGGTCAGACATGCTGAATCTTTCCTGGTAAGACTGATGCTACACAGATTATTAGAGATGGGTTGATCAGGATATGAGAATTAGCCTGTACGGGCTAGAGTTAATGGGCCAAGCAGTGTTTAAAAGAATACAATTTGTGTGTTGTTATTTTGGGTAAAGCTAGCGGGTGGTGGGAACTGGGTGGCGGAATGCAACCCGCAGCTCCTTTCAACACTGCTCCACAGACAGACAGAAAGAGACTGGGGACTGGCCTGGGCTTTGACAGCTTAAAGCCCACCCCCAGTGTTACACTTCCTCCAACAAGGCCACACCTCCTAATCTTTAGAATCCTTTCAACTCCCAGGTGACTATGCCTTCAAACAAAAGAGCTTGTAGGGTTCATTCATATTCAAACTACCCCAGTCCCCAGCTTTCTACAAACCTTAACCTAGCACCCCCCTTATACACCCTACAAAGGTTCAATCTTTCTATAGCGTCAAGCTTTTAACTCATGGGACTGTGGGTGGCAATCATGATCCAAACCACAGTTCAAAAACAGCACAGGCCAACACTTTTCTTTTTAATCTTTTTCCCCCCAGTAACCTTTATTTAGTAAGTTCTAATATTAGTGAAGGAATGCCTCCGAAGCAGAATAGACATTCTTGCCAGCAAGAGTGAGGGCAAACAGGCAAAACCCAAAACTACCTTCCTTTTATATAGGATCTCACTAACTCACAAGAAGGTATGACCCAGGATTTAGGGTTGGTATTCTGACCTCAAATGATCCAATCAAGAAAAATCCCTCTCAGATGTACCTAGCAGCTTAGGGGTATATGTGTACGTGTGTGTGTGTGTGTGTGTGTGTGTGTGTGTGTACACATATATACACGTATGCATACGTATGCATGCGTGTATATATGTGTACACACACACACACACACACACACACACACACACGTTCACTCCTGCAGTTCCGCTCATCTAGAACCTGACTAACACAGGCAGAGATGTCTGTCCTTCACTTCATTTTGTTTCTCACTCCCCTCATCCATACTCTTGCGTCTGTGCCTCTGATGAACCCCAGCACATCTTGCTTTCTCACCGAATGCTTTTAGCACACAACTCACCCAACTACTCAGTTATGAGCTATTTGAGGACAAAACCTCATCTTTCTATGTTGAAAGATCTCCAGAGTTCTGTGAGTCCTAGCCTTTGTTTAATAGATGCTTATTGGTGTGAATTGAATGTAAGCTCCCCGGGATATGCTTCCAGTGAGTTGTGTGTTCAGTGTAACGACTTCGAGAGTGCTGGGCTGCACTACCTGCTCCAGACCATGTTATTGTTGTAATGCATTCCCAGGTGTGAATGACTCACACACAATGAGGCAACAGCCTGTTGTAACATGGCTGTTAGGCTGGCTCGCTAATTCAACAGCAAAGCTGAATGGCAAAGCTCCAGTGTTGCCTTTCTGTGTAATTAAGAAGCCGAGGAAAAGCATGAAGCGAAGCCCGTGCCAATTACCTGTGGCTGCCTTTGAACTCCCAGGCAGCCAATATGGGCCAGAAAAAGGTTTTGGATTGGCTAAGTTTGTGGGCAGCCTTGACCTAGCATGGTGAGCAGCTTATACATGTCACATAAATATGAATTGATGTACAAATGTTGGGGCAGCAGGGCGGCAGTGGGCTAGACCGTCACTTGAGTAGTAATAATGTAAATGATGTTATCTAAGCCTCAGAATGTGGCTGCATCTGAATCCGAGGGCATGGCAGAGCAATCAATCTAGAGTGAGGTCATTATGGTGGACTTTAATCTCCTAGATTTCCTTATAAACTGTGAGTTCTCGAGATGGAGGGGATGAAGCTATAGAGAAACAGGGAGAATACCGTGTGAACATCGTGTTAGTTCCCTTCACTTGTTATGATCAAACAGCGTGACACACAGCAGCTTGGGAAGGAAAGGGTTTAAAGTACCACATCACAATGCATTACAGAAAGAAGCCAGGACAGGAGCTCACAGAGGGAACCCAGCGGCCAGAAATGAAGCAGAGACTGGAGAAATGCTGTTTACCGACTTTCTTATTCAGCCCAGACCACTTTCCATGGTATGGAACTACCTGCAGTGAACTGGACCCTCCCTCATCAATAATTACTCAAGAAGATGTCCCACAGACATGCACATGGGCCAACATGGCGGGGGCAATTTCTCTCTATTGGGAATCCCTTTCCCCTGACGACTCTAGCTCACACCAGACAAAATGTACCAGCAGGAGGATGAAGACTTCTACAAATTAAGGAGAGAAAAGCCTGGATAAGCCCTCATTTGTTGTGCTCACAAGGAACCAGCTCACTTGATCTTGGTCTTCAACCTCCGGAGCTGAGAGAGAGTGACCTCTCCGCTTGAGGAATGTTGTTAGCGCAGTCCAAGAAAACTAATGTAAGAGATAAACCAAGTACAGCGGTTTCCCTCAGCCACAGAATACAACTCAGACGGCAGACAGACGCTGATCAGATCAACAGAACGCAAGTACCAGACTGATAGAAGAGGAGCGGCTCTGTGGCAAGACAGTGAAAGAACCGGACCTCGCTCTGCATACTGAGATATGGAGGGCAAGCTGCCAGCAACGGGGTAAAGGAAAGCACTAGCCCAATGCAGACTGTGGGAGGATTCTAGAAACTACCTTGCTTAGATACACCCCTATCTTAGTTAGAGTTTCCATTGCTGGGAAGAGACACCATGACCAAGACAACTCCTATAAAAGAAAACATTTAGTTGTGTGGCTCACAGTTCAGAGGTTTAGCCCATCATCATGGTGGGACATAGTGGCATGTAGGCAGGCATGGTGCTAGAAAAGAAACTGAGAATTCTGTATCTTGAACAGGCAACAGGAAGTGATCTGTCTCACTGGGCGTGACTTGATCATATATGAGACCTCAAAGTCCTTCTCCACAGTGGCACACTTCCTCCGACAAGACCACACCTCCTAATAGTAGCACTCCTTTTGGGGTTCATTTTTTTTTTCAAACTACCACAGGCCCTGTCTCCCAGGGAAAAGTTAAAATACCAACTCCATTGAGCAGGGAAGCATTTTAAAGGAAGGAATAGAAATACCATTTCTCGATCCATTTCAAACAGAAAGGTAGAAAACACTCCAAAGTTTAGTCCAGGGAGTCGTGCCCTGGCAGGCAGGTGTCCAGCTGATTTAATCTGCTTCCATTTTTGCTTCTGCTCTCATAAACTCGTTCTCATTTTCTTCCGACAGCTGAAGGGGCTATTCTGCCTTCCCTCGGGAGACATGACCTTTCTTTATTAAACTGACCGTGCAGGGAGGAGATATTCTGACCCTTAAAATAAAATGTAGTGACATTTAAGGCAAGATCCAAGTTCTTTAGGAATTTTCACATTCTGGGGGAGAGATGGTTGTGTTAAGAGGTTAGACCTGGGTTGAATTTGCTCTTTGGCAACCCGACAGGCTCTTCCCCCTTCCCCTGTAGCATTATTTGGCAGCCCGAATGTGGAGGAGCAGGCGCCATCCCTTCAGAAGCTTTCAGAGACGATCCTGCTTTTCTCATTGAAGATCACAGTGTTGATAGTTGATTGGGTTGGCATATGAGTCATCTTAGATGCAGCCTTCCTAAAATTCAACACCCCAAATCTTGGGTGCTCACATTTCAGATGATTGATCTTCACAATCTGGGAAATGTGTCAACTGGTTTTGGTGAGCCAAAATGCTTGCTTTTGTTTTGGTTTCCTGCTAACTGCCTCGGAATGGCTGAAGTTTGGAGCCACCAATGGTCTCTTTTCCTGGTGTGTTACTGAGTCTGGTGTGTTGGTCGCTCTGAGCTGTCTAGACATAGGTATCTGTCTGGATTGCAGCCAAGGTCATACTGGGCAAGTCAGCCAAGTTGGAACAAATGAACACTCTCTCACCCTGAACTCTGAGATCCCAGCTGAGCAGCTAGGTAGACAGGAAGCTCCATTCCGTGCTCTCGCACGTTTCTCTACCCAGAACTTTCTGCTCTGTCTCCTCGGCCAGAGTGTACTGCCAGTGTGTCTGTGGCAGTAGCCATAGCTCCCTCTCTACAGTCCCCCATTTGTTTGCTGTCATCTGCTTTGGATGCTGGAAGCAGATCTCCATTTGGACTTGGTTTTACCTTTTCTCATGTAGATTTTGAAAGTGACACTTTCACACTTGCTTCTGGGAGTCCATCACTCTGAAAAACTCATTGGGGAATGAGTCCCGTGATTTCAGACTGCCCTGTCTTGTGTCCCACAGTGTCTGTGACACCAGTCTCAGGGCAAGCTTGGGATCTTTCTGAAATTCAAGCAGCACAGGTATACTTTAGACAGCGATGAAGGATTGCATGGAGTCTGAGATGAAGCTTTGCTTGAGTCAAGACTTGGCAGACCAAGGCAAGGAGACTACTGTGTGTTCAGTGTCAGCTTGGGCTACAGATTGAGACCAAATTTAAAAATAAAAATAAAAAAAGAAAAGAAAAAGAATCAAAACAAGACAAAATTTTCTTGGGGAGGAATGGTTCTGAAGACTAAGAGTTTTGTAGGACCTAAGGCTGTAAAGCAATAATGGGGTTGATGTGTTTTTTCTTTCTGTCTTCCTTCTCTGTATTACACACACACACACACACACACCCTGGTATTAAGGTATTAAAGCTTGCCCCGGGAACAGTATTTAACAGGATGTTAGAATATCTGAGCAGCTACTGAGTTCTCAGCTTCTCCACTGACAGAGCAGCCATTCTTGGCTTACCCACGTCATACTGTTTAAGCTAATTAAATGCATCCCATTTTAATATGTATTCATCCCGTACATTCTGTTCTAGAGAACTCTAATATAGATGCTAAAAGTCTACAGTAGTCGATCGATAACCAACAGTTTAAGTACATTGTTTTTGTATATATTATCAGTGTGTATGTGCATGTGTGTGGTAAGTGAGTATGATTTGTGGGCTCATATATGAGGGTACACACATGCCCCAGAGTGCTGTGGAAGTCACATAACAAATGTCAGTCCTTGTCTTCCCCACTTCTCTGTCAAGATCTCTTTACTTTTTAATTAGAGTATTTTTTAAAAATCAAAACTTAATAAAAATACAAGATGGACAGAACATCACAAGTTTATTGATTTTTTTCCTTTTCTTCAACCTTCAATATACCTTAGCTCATGGTTAATCCTGTCTTTAGCAAAGTTGCTTTTGTTTATTGTGGATTTTCATTTAAAAAAAAAACTATTGCATTCAAATGACGACGCCTGAAGTCAGTGGTCACTGTGGCCAGGACTTAGAGCTCCCTTCATATTCAAGCAGTCCACTCACTTTCCTTACTTCTGTCTCTCCAGACACAGTTGGACAGACACATGTCTTGGGAATGTCATTTCACGCTGCTACTCCATCATCATCTTTGTATCATGCCCTGTGAGTGCCGTTCTGTATAACAGACTCTGCTGGGATTTAGCTTGCCAGGGAAGACACACTACAGTGGCCCCTTAGCCACGGTTCCCTTTGCTAGGCCTCCAAAACAACAATAAGATATTTTGGGACAGAGGCTACATTGTCCTCTTTCATTTGTAACAATCATTATTAACCTCTTACTGGACTTATTTTATAAGTTAAACCTTGTCCTAGGTTTGCATGTACAAGAAAAACCACAGGGTCTGTTGGCACCGTTATTGTTCCAGGAGTCCGCTTGAGCCTCCATCATGGGCCCCAAGGACAAGGAGGAACTATTGTTTATTGTTTTCTTTGACATAATATTACTGTATCCGCTTATATGCAAATAGTGTTTAGTTTTCAGCAACATTTTTAAGGACTTCTAATTCAAGCTTATTTGGCTCCACTTTGTAAGCTTCTGAGGCCTCAAACCTTCACATTCCACTGAGCTCATCATCTCCATTGCTCCAAGTCTCTAACAGAGCCCTCACTGTTCATACAGGATCTGGGGCCCTGGAGCCATCACCGTCCACTCAGGATCCTCTGGGGACCCTGGGATCCAGCCTGACTTTCCTGCTTTCCACCACTTTTGTGGGAACTGTTCGTCACTGTGTCCTTTCCATTCCCACTGGCCATTCCCCACCCAGGGATGCTCTCTGCTCGCTTCTGAAAGGCTGGGCCCTTGGTACCGCCCAGCTGAGGCAACCTGTTACACTGCAGGCCGAGGGGCACTTGGAAAAGACCAGTTGAAATTATCACCTGTGCTGGCTGCCCGTCTCTTTGCATAGTTGGGGTTGTTAGTATTAAGTGCCTTTCTGTATCTGATCATACATCAGAGCAACGGAAGAGGCACTGGGGTAATGATACTTAGGATAATGGGAAGGAGCAGTGTTAGTCACTGGCTTGTACCTGCTGTCTAAGGCAAACCACAGTGAAGCTCTCTCCAAATCTAAATGTTAGGATGCCCCCCAAAACAGCCCAAAGCAATAAGAACCCAATAATTAGGGGACCTGAAGTTCAGTTAAGATGAATTTATCTACCACCTACCCATATGACCATCAGTCTCTAGATGCTCTCCCTAATTCTCTAATGATACACTAGCATGGCCTGATCAAAGGGCTCAGTGTCTTCGACTTGAAGAAAGAGGAGGAACGATTTGGTATGCCATGGTTAGCTCTCTCTATGAATTTTTTAGAGTTTGATGAAGGTTGATGTTTGATGCCATTGCTTTTCAGTACATTGTGGTATTCTATAGATCAAGACCTGTACCTCATCTCTTCCAAAAGAACCATGTATTCACTTGCATCCCAGTATTTGATAGCAGCCTTCCTGGTAGATATGAATGGAGCAATGTAGGTGCTAAGCACCGGGTTTAGGCATCAGAATCATACCCAGTCTGTCTCTGCCCATTTGCACGGCAAGTGGCCTGCTGGCATCAGTTGGCATGAGCAAGAGTTTTCAGAGTTTCAGGGCTGGCTGGACTGGGTACCTAAACTCGGAGAAGCCTGGGGCCTACTCCATGTTAATACCTCATGTGTTTTTGTGGAGCTGAATATGGAGGCTATAAAAACTTATCCTCAGGAAAAGTTTTCTGAACTGTCAGCTATGAAAAATTAATCCCAAATCAGAAGCGTAATGAACCCAGGGTGTTTTTGCTAGTGATAGCCCTTGTTGCATCGTGTGATTTAACTGTAGCCTTCATTCTGAACACGCCACACATGCGCTTTGCCCTGCACGGGCCATCATACCACACACCACTAATGAATACTGCTTCAGACACCCTGGCTCAGATCCAAGACTGTTGTGTGTTATGAACCGGAGTGTGTTTTACTCTCCATCCAAAATTCCCTGCTCATCTATGAACACATGGTTTAATTACAGAGAACAAAGACTCATAGTATCTTCCTACTCTCGTACCTCAGCACGTAAGTATCTAATTAGTGTGTCTTTGGACTCTACGGGGTTAGAGCGTTTGACTGATTTTAAAGTTGTTGTTGAGTTGGTGTGCTGGATTTCATTTAAACATTACTCAGTGGATTTTGTTTGGGATTAGATGAGAATCACGAGCAATTTCTGAAATGGCCCTATACATACTTCTGCCATTTTGTAATACACACACACACATATCCAGTGTCATTTTCATCACTAGTGATTATTGAAAATCAAAATGTCAATCAACTCTGAAAAGCGTTGAAGAAGTTCTGTGTTCTGCAAGGTTAAGTATTTAGTCGAGTTATTTCCTTATATATAAAGTAAACAAGAACATCTATCTCGTTAATGTGAAAATTTGGTTTCTTTTTTAATAAATGATAAGATTATATGTACACCAAGGAATTGTTTTAAAGTAAATTTCCTTAAGATAAGTATTAGCACACGTTCTATCTGTGGATCTCTTTTTACTATAGACCTGTGGTCAAATGCAAAGTTCTCATTTGAAAGGCGTTTTAAGTGGAAAAACTTTATGCATGCCTGGTTTTGCTATCTGCAGGGCTGTGTTGCCACCTTGCCCTAGAGAAGACCTGGCTAAAGTTTTACGTGTGTGGTTGGGAAACCTCCTTGGGGATTAATGAAGTGATTTGCCATGGTGGTGTAGACCTAGCCAGGGACAGGGGAATGCCAGGAGGTGGAGTCACATACACACACATACACATGTGTGTGTGTGTTCTAGGAGAGGAGATGTAGTGTGTTTGGTCCTAAATTGCATCTCAAGACCTACCACAGTTCTCAGTACATAATAGGTACTTAACATATATCTAATGAATGATGGGTAAGAGCCCTTTACCCTAGCTCTAAACCTAGGTGTTTTTATTTAAGTAAGATTTATTTTGATTGAAGATCAAATAGTGACATAAATTCCTACCCTGTCTTCATTACAGATGACTGTGAGTGAGTGCTTTTGAATCCGGACCAATCGATGTAAGTTACTGTAATTAGATTTCCACTGTGGAAGAGGCATACCGCTTTATGAAGACCATAAAACATGCAGCAAATGTCAGAGGGGGAAAAAGTGTCCAAGATCAGGACGATAAATCCTCAATGAACCTGGAAGTTCAGAGAGTAAGATGTTCTAGATAAGTGAATTTCTGTTCAGGGGATAAACAGGAAGTCCTGTGCTTCTACTCACAACCGGTCTCCATGGTCTTGCCCTAAACCAGCAAATATCAGGGCATTCCATCAATGCTGAGGATACCATAACACAACATGACCATTTTCCCGATCACCATGTCTTCTATACCTGTGATAGTCACTAACTGCAGGACACGGTGGGTTGGATGTGATCTGTCATGCCATGGGCAGGTTTGGGTGTAATCAGTACTTGTATCAGAAACCCAGAGTGGGGAGGGGTGTGGAGAGAGGCAGAATATCCCCACTGTGAAGTGAATTTTATGTGGTACTAGGCCAGTCCAATGTTCAGACTCCTGAAATATCTCTGTTGTTTTGCTTTCCAGTCAGTGCCATGGTGGAGACATGGTTGGACAGTGTGCCTAAGGAGACTTGTGTTGGAAGCTTGGCCTTCAGGAATGGCAAGGCCAGGACACGATTGATTGGGTTGCTGAGAGAATGTCCCCCAGATGAGATTAATGCTATTCTGTGAGGCCCCAGTTAAATTTCACAAGAGTGGATTATTATACAGGAGCAAGATTGGCCCTGCTCTACTCCTTGGCTTGTGATCTGCCCTTGTGATCTGTCCCTCTGACTTGTATCCCCCTTCGTGATGTCATCAGTCATGATATAATAAAGCCAAGTCAGATGTCACCAAAGATCAAATTGCTTCTGCTTGTCCAAGCTTGGATTTTCTGCTTCTAAAAACTGAGTTAAGTCTACCTTTCTTAGATTGGCAGATGTCTTGATGGGCAAAGGCATATGATACACAAGCCCAAAACCAGAATTCAGTCTCCAGAATCCATGGAGTAAGAACTGACTCCAGACAGTTGGTGTGCATGAACCTGAGCACACACACACACACCCTTCTCATACACAAACACACATATCACATACAAACACAATTTAAAACTATTAAAAATAAATACATTTTTCTTTATAAATCAGATAAGTCGGTATTTTATAATAGAGTCAAGACTTGCTCAGCTGGCATCTGTCAGGGAAGTAGAGACAAACCTGTGGGCGTGGCCTTGACTGATGAGATGATGATACCCTGTGGGCCAGGGTAATATGCTCTAGGTGGCTGGCTGAGTCTAGGGTCAAGCCCCATCAAGTGTAGCATCAGTTGCTGAGTTTTGGGCAAGGGCTCCAGGATTCAATAGGGAGCAGAAACATGAAAGCTTAGACACACAGAAGTCTGTAGCTTTGGTATTGGCCTGATGACAAAATTTGACCAGATACATGGGCTCTGGGCCAGCCATATACCATGAATCCTCAACTTTGCTTCATTCATTCATTCACTCACTCAGTCTTTGAATGTCTGCCACCTCTCCTGAGATTTGAAGAGGATAATTTCTCTAGAAGGCTTATCTGAGCCTTTACTGAGTACGCGGGGAGAGGCTTGGCATTTCTTCTGAGGCATTGTTGCTGTTACTGTTGCTTGCCTGACTGATTTCACTTAAACTATGTTTTTTCAGTTTTCCTTCTTTATTTTCTCACTCACCAAGATAGATTTGCCCATCACCTGACTCTCAGAGCATCATTCTGTGACATATTTCCTCATTCTCATTAGTATGAAATCAGGGTAAGGGAGAAATTGTGGGATTTGATTTGAGACACACTTTTGATAGTAAGAACACAGAAGTTGGACTTGATTTTTGTAGAATTCATTTTGGAAAGGATAAAAATGCTCAAATCCAAAACACTTTAATTCATTGCCTTCATTAGAAAGTATATTGAAAGACGTTCCTCATGTTGAAAGTGAAAAAGGTTTAAAAGTGTATTTTTTTCAAATATACTTTTTGGCTGTTGGTTCCATTCCAGATTCTGAGTGGCAATACACACCTCCACGCCCCTGCAAACCTTGGAGGCCATGCTTGTCCTGTGTCTGGATTTCTAATACCAATCTGCCCTGACCTTTCTATTGGTATTCCGCTCTTTGTTTTGGAAGAAGACCTTTGTGTATGGGCCAATTCCAAGGTTATCTCTTAGATTATAGATCTACGTGTGGAGATTCCTTCTCTCTAGTGCGAACTGTCCTGTTTAGGAGCAAGCATGTACCCAAGAGTCCGGTGAGTAATCTAAGAGTCACGACTCAGTTCAGTTGATCTGAAACCATTTCTGGGATTTTTCATTTTCAACAGATCAAATAGTAGTGATAGTGACTTCAAATTCAGCCTCATTACTGCACACACAGAGTCTGGCGTTTGCCCCTAGCGGCCAAGCTCTCATCAGCTGACCCGCAGAGGGCCTTTCGTCCTGCCTTTGCCTAAATCTGGGTGCTTCCTGATCCCTCTGAGACTGTGAGCATGCCTGCTCTCTTCTTCCCATCCTCTGCTTAGGTTGTAATAAAGATGCTGGACTCAGCCATCACTTCCCCACGGCTGCATAGGGAAGCCCGGAGGAGAGGCGGGACACCTCTTTCTTTCAAGACTCTTTTAGTAATTCTTCAAACTCTTGGATTACAGCAACCCAGGGATTAGGTAGAAAAGATGAAAAAACTAAATCCATTTGAGGGTGAAATCTGGACAGAACATTGGTTAGGAAGAACTCAAGAATCCAGTTTTTTTTTTTTTTTTTTTTTTCTGCTTTATCTGTTCTCCGAAATTCTCTAGCTCAGAAGAGATAAAGGAGTCAGACTATCAGGATGGCTCTTTTCATTGGCTTTTCTGACTTGACTTTTTTTTTTCTTTTTTCGTTGAGCAAACTCTTCTTAGAGGTTATTCGAGTTAATACTTTAAAGTGTGTGCAAAGTGCTGAGTTATTGAGGTTTACAAAATGACCGGCACTCACGTGACAGGGGCCGGCCCCCAGATGGAGTGTATCAGAGGTTTGTGCTTGTGTGGAATGACTCGGTCCCCTGCAGAGGAACGCAGGAGGAGGCATCGCAGAGGAGGAAGCCCGGTCATCTTTGGCCTGCTTGATTGCTCTTGGCTGCATCCTCCGCCAAGCTCCGTCACTCCTGGATGATAGGGTTTCTGAGAAGAGAAGGCAGCAGCAATGTGTGGAAGGGGGTGAGGACGGGATGGGACCCAAGTGTCCTTCTTTTGAAGTCGCTCTGGCTGAATTAGTTTTGGGATCATAAGGGGAAACATAACCCAAGTGACAGCCTTTTGCATTCAACATAAACAAATTTAATTACAAATTGTGGAGACTCTGTTCTGGGCCAGACCCCGGACCAGGTGCACTGGACGTGGAGATGAAAGATGAGCAGTCTCCCTTCTCAAGGACTTTGGGGTCTGCTGTAGCTTCCAAGTGTGGGTGGAATAAATTTCTACAATAAGTCGCTTCCTGCTAGGAGTGGCATGTGGCTTGAAGGAGGTGACATGAAACAACTGTGTCACTATGGGCAGGGCACACTTTACAGCTCTCAGTATAGCTGCAGTCTGCCACCCTCGATCATGGAAGTTAGCCAAGGAGCTTGTGAGTCAAAGAGAGAGGAAGACAGGGGTAGCAAGTGTGAAGAGACAAGAGCAAAACAAAGAGGAGGGAAAAGGCAAAATAAAAGACCAGAGGTTCGGAAAGCACAGCGTCTGCACTGGGGAAATACAGGTGGATTTTTTTCCTTTTAATCATCTTTTGAACCCTGGATGATTCCAGTGCAAAATAAAAATAAAGACAATACAGGGGTTTGTTTTTATCGCATGTTCGTTTAAAGTTTCTAAAACTTTTTTATGACAAAAATTATCATTTATTTTAGAACTGTCTCTTGATTTAAAACCCTCCATGACACTGGGTTTTGATCCTACTGCACATACTGGCTTTGTAGGAGCCTAGGCAGTTTGGACGCTCACCTTACTAGACCTGGAAGGAGGTGGGAGGTCCTTGGACTTCCCACAAGGCAGGGAACCCTGATTGCTCTTTGGGCTGATGAGGGAGGGGGACTTGATTGGGGGAGGGGGAGGAATATGGGAGGCGGTGGAGGGGAGGAAGCAGAAATCTTTAATAAATAAATAAACAAACCCTCCTTTACTATAGCTCAAATACAATTAGTAACCTAGAGTTGAGGCCTGAGACTCCCAGGATGCGTCAGCCTAATTCGGGGAATTAGGAAATTCCCAGGAAACCAAGAGCTACTGAGTGACTGGCAGAGTGAGAAATCAATCACAGCACTACTATCTGGGGTACCCCTGCCTGTGGGCACACTGAGGCACTTGGCAGAGGCAAACTGTTTTCCATGTTCTTTGTGTGGAGCATGAAGAAGAAACAACAGTTGACCTAAAACTGAAGTGTCCCTTGTGCTTGGCACCCATGATACATTCAGAGATTTGAGTTCAGGAAAGCTGCTCTGAGGAGAAGCCCCAGCCTGGGTTTATCCAGCTAAGTAAAGAAAGTCAGGCGAACAGAAGAATGAGTCGTGCTCTCTCGCTGGAGTTAGCTTGTCTTCCTCAATAGCTAGCAGACAACTCAGGAAAGGGCTCCTCATGTGGACTAAGAAGTCACGTTCACTTTGTAAAGAGAAATAAACATTCATTCTTCCCTTAAGAGTTTTCCAAAGCTAGGAACCTGCCCTGATAGTAAGATGTCCAAAGCCCTGAGCACTGCTTTGGGAGGTTGGAGAAGCCAAGTTTCCTCCCCTTGGTGACCTGACAGAGGCCCTGGTCTCTGGGGGTGGGGGGGGGTGGGGAACTGGGCAGTCACTGTGCTGTTTGCTGAGACTGTGGAGGGGCCCTGCACAGCCCTCCTCTATAGCCCTGGCCCTGGCTGGCCTCACTGGAAGCTGAAGCAGCATCTTCTAGTGGTGCCTTATTACTGTGACAAGGGACTAAACAATTGCCTCCTCACAATCCCCACTCACAAAACTGTGTGGAGACATTGTCTCTAAAGAGGTCACTTACATCAAGAGTCGGAAGTCCCATAGGGGTTAGTGTCCTTGTTAGAAGAAACATTAAGGAAGAGGCCCCTCCTCCCCTCCCCATCCACCTCTATGTGGAGACACACTGAGAAAATGGCTGTCTATCAGCCAGAGAGAGTCTTCAGCAGAAACTGATCAGCAGGCACTTTGGTCTAGGATTTCCCAGCCTTCACAACTGTGGGAAACAAATTTGTCTAGTTAAGCGACAAATGCAGCTAAAGTTACCCTGTCCTTGGTATTTCACTGTAGTAGCCGAGTAGACCAAGGCCATCAACAATGAACATAAACATTCTTCCTTTGTGTGTGGTAGCTTAGTGGAGATGTCCTGTGTTGACTCAGATGTTTGGATGCTGGTTTGGTCTCTGACTGGTAGTGCTGCTTAGGTAGGGTTAGGAGGGGTGGCCTTGCTGGAGGAGGTGTGTCACCAGGGTTGGGAGGTGTGGCCTTGCTGGAGGAGGTGTGTCACCGGGGTTGCACTTTGAGATTTAATTACTGGGCCAGTTTCAGTTCTGTCTCTGCTTGAGCCCTCTGCTGCCTTGCCCTCAGTGTATAGTCATGGCCAGTTATCCCTCTCGAACCGGAAGCCCAAATAAACCCTTCTGTCTTCGGTACTCTCCTATTGCTGTGAGGGGACACCATGACCAAGGCAACTTAAGATGAAAACATTTGATTTGGGGCTCCTAGCTCCAGAGGGGAGTAGAGTCCTTGGCCGTGGGTGGGAAGCAGGGCATGGCAGTAGCAGGCATGGCTCTGGAGTAGTAACAGAGAGTTTATATCTCGAGGCAACAACCACGAGTCAGAGATAACCAAGTGGAAATGGCGTGGGCTTTAGAAACCTCGAAGCCTGTCCCCAGTGACATAACTCCTCCAACAAGTCCTTAACAACAAGCTTTTAATCCTTCCCTTAAACAGTCCCACCAACTGGAGAACCGAGGAAACACCTGAGCCTACGGGGTCATTCTCATTCAGACCACCACACCTTCCTGCTATAACTTGCCTTGGCCATGGAGTTTTATCATAGCAATAGAAAAGTAACTAAGACAGTGTGTATATGTGTTTGTACATGTGGACATGTATGTGCATGTGCCCCTGTGTGTGGAGGCCTGAGGTTCATATCGGTCTTCTTAGCCAATTTCTGTCTTACTTATTGAGATAAATAGGTACTTGGGACAGTTGTAGGTACCTGGGGTCATGTGACTCATTCAAGGCCGTGCAGCCAGTAAGTAGAAATCCCTCTATGAGGTGCCGGGTCTGCTGGGCTCAGAAACCAGGCTGTGCATGCTTGCTCTGCTCTGTGTCAGCTAGTCGCACCAGACAGCTTCCTTCGCTTCTTCCTAGAACACTTCACCGTCCATCTCAATGTCACGTAATTAGCTGTGGGCGGGTGGCAATTCATTCGGAGAGTCCTTGAGAGTCAGCATTTGTTTAACTCCAGTTTTGAAAGACTAAAGAGAGAACAAAGGAAAACGTACTGTTTATGTCACATTAAAATGCGTTCTGAAGATTGATGCTCAGTGGTAATAATAGCTAATCCCAAAATAGTAGGACGGCGAGTGATTTTTATTTTACAGATTTGGGACACTTTTGCCTTACACTGTCACCTCCTGTAAACATAAGAACTATTCTCAGCGATGAAGAGCGTGACTTGTCTTCCTCCTACAGAACTTACGTGGGTGCTTGGCTTCAGCACAGGGGAGCCTGGAGAGTTTCCCGTATCAAAACATGGGCACCGAGATTGGGGCCCTGGAGACCACAGAAACAAATGGCAGGAGGTGACCCTGAGTGATCCCATTACAGACAGCTGGCGTGGGGAAAGGGTGATAACCCTGGTTCAGTTCCAGGCCTAACTGAGGAACGTGGAAATGATTACCATCTGGAGCCCCGCGGTGAAGGGAGGTGGTCTGGAGTCAGGGCACCCATGGCTCTAGCGCCCTGCCTGTGTCGCTGTGACAGGTTTCAGGAGAAAGAGTTCTTCTCAGGCCTCCAGGAAACCCGGAGACTCAAAAGGTGCAGTAACAGCCTGCAGAAGCGCACTGAGCCTTATCTCGGGGAGTCTGCCTTTGCCCAACAACACAGGAGCGAAGGTGCAGTCCCCGTTAGTGTGCTGAAGAATGTGTGGCCAAGATGGGTGGCACACTCTACGGTGTTCTTGGCAATACGTTCTGGTCTTTTCTTATATCTTCTGAAGTGCCATTTTTGGCAAACGTGCACGGGAGAAATACTATATGTTGAGGAAAAGGAAATAGGAGGGTTTCCACTGCCCCCTCCCCATTCATAATGAGAAGCATGAACAGTGGAGAGCTAGGATTTCTTTATAGGAAAAACATGATGAATGAAAGCTACTTTTAAGTGTGAGAATACTCTGGAGGAGACCTTGCTAATTAGAAAGTCAAAGAGCTATTGTGTCCTCTCCAGGGGAATTTTGCAGGCAGGTGGTGACCTGAAAAGAGTAGTATTTCTAGAAGGCTCCCAGCTCACAGATGAGGCTCCCCTGCTAAGTTGATGTTGGAGAGGTGTCTAAAGGGATGATGTAGTCTCTGAGAGCCCAGTTCTATGCTCATTTGTCTGCATCTGCCTGTAGATTTCATAACTCTTAGAAGAGACCCTGCTGCGCTTGCTTGCTCACTCCTCCAGGAGTGACTGAGAGACCACTGACTGAGCAACTCTGCGCTGTACTCTGAGGAGATGTAGAAACATACTTTACACATGCTCACTACATGGAAAAGTAGACTGAGCGGGGGCTGTCAAAGATCTATCCTAGAGCCTTCATATATGATCTTAGAAAATGTCTTCATAGATGGCTTTTTGTAATGGGAAAATTATTTTGGATTTCTTCAGTCCAATGGCAAAGATCTGTGTACGAGAACAGAGAAACAGCCATGAGAAACAGAATCGAGGGCAGTGTGAGCTCAGAGGCAGACTGGAGAAATAAAGCCACAGGACAGGGCAACGCTGCAGCCACCAGCAGCTGGAAAAGACAAGGACTGGCCTCTGCCATAGAACTCCAGGGTGAGAGTGGCCATTTTCACATTCTGGATTTAGACATTTTGCTACAAAGTAGAGAGTGATTATAGTTGTGTATCTTTAAGCCACTTAGTCTGTGGTGGTTGGCTATGGCAGGAAACCCATGCACACATACATAACTGCACATATGTAGCATCATATGTGAGAGGTTCAGACACATCTGTGTAGGAAGCTGAGAAGAATGTGTCTCATTGTGCAGAACAGAAGACTCCCCAGGGAGGGCGGACATTACTCACGCACTGGAACAGGGGCAAGGGCTGGGAGCTTTTGATCTGGGAGACACTGAAACGGAGGAGACCTGCAGAGTAAGAGAAGCTATCATCCCATGACCACTTGCTCCACACACCATGGTGCTCGGTCCTTCACACAACTACCTTGTTTAACCCCTTAGGTAGGCAAACTACTATCTCCATTTTGCAGATAAAGAAACTGAGACTTGGAGCATGGATTGCTCCAAGTTTCAGCCTAGCAGGTGTTAGGACTGGATCCAGTCCTGAGCTGACTCTGAAACCCTACTCTTCTCACCTGTATCCTCTTCCTTAGGCTGGGGGATGCCAAGAGCAGCATGGAGTTTGGTGTGTTAGGTAGAGATACCCATCTCGGGGCTCGGCACTTGTAATGTGCATGGTAAATTTATATGGATGGCTCCATTAAAGCTCACCTTTTCACACTTATTAATTTTTTTCATATTTTGACCACATTTTTCTCCTCTCCCAACTCCCTACTGATCTACCTTCATGTTCTGTCTCTTTCAAAAACAAAATTACAAAATAAACAGAACACCCAATAAGATAAAAAAAAAAAAAGATTCCAAACAAAGCAAAATGAAGCTAAAAGCCCACAAAACAAAACGTAAGGGAAAAAAACCATGGAAGTTTGTTTTGTGTTGAGCAACTACTTCGGGGCATGAGGCCTGACCTGAAATATGACTGATATGCCCAGTGACGCACCACTGCTTAAAAGTGATTTGGCCTTTGCCAGCAGGTGTCAACTGCAAAGAGATTCTTGGTTAGGGTTGGGACTGTGGTACCTGAAAGCTAGACCTTCTGAGCAGCTGTAGAAGCTAGCGTCATGCTCAACTTGGAGGGGAATGCCTTCAGCCTTAAGGGTACATTTCCACACCAATAGCTGTGAGCTCTGTATCGAGTGATGTTCAAGGCGGTCCTAATTCCCCTATGCTTTGGCCTGCACAGTAATAGCTGAGGCCTTCTGGCAGAAATATATGGGCACATTCCCCAAGAGTGTAGTTTGCCTGCAGAATTTGGCTAGAACAGACACAGAGATATTTTTTTTTATAATCACAAATATAACACAGAGATATTTTAATAGGTTATTAGGAGGGTCCGTCTTCTAGGTCCCTGGTTCTATAGCAGCGTTAAGAGAAAGAGGCTTGGAAATTGTCCTAGAAATCTCACACTTCAAATCTGAGCGTATTGTCACCCGGAACAACTGACCATCTCTACTCAAATCCATATTCATTCAAAAGCTGTGCATCAGCAACTGTTGAACTGCCCTCCCTGCTTCCTCCTTCTCTTTTACATTATGTAGCTGCACTGATTATGGCGTGAACCTGCCTCTGTTTCAGCTGAGTGGGTACAATGAGTGCAAGAGCAACGGAAGGGTGGAGGTGAGTGGGCGAGACAGAAGATAAAAAGAAGGGTTCCTCACATGGAAATCATCACAAACAGTTCCAAAATCCGTGGGACAGATTAGGCATTGGGGAAAGTGTGCCAGCTCTTTCTTCTGGGAAGGTGAAGTTTAGGGGACGCCAAAGTCAAACATCTTCCACCACACCTCGCCTGTGGAAGCAATCACCCTGGCCCTCTTAAACCTGCCCACCATGCTGAGTCTTCTTTGTGTCAAAAATGGTGACCAAAGTCTCCCAAAGGAGAAAGGGTGGTGGAGATCCCACCATGGGGGAAATGGATCCCTTTAGAAGGATTTAAAGCACAGAAGGATTTAAAGCCCCAGCCAAATTAATTGTTTGGGGAAGGAGGAAGGGAAATATTTTCTTTGCCAACCCGCCATCATAGAAAGGGGGTCATTTTCAGTAGTTGCTGAGGAATGAATGCCCAGAGAGTGAGGAATAACATCTTGGCCATCCTCCCCAGGGATGAAATGAAACAAGCCGAAATATTTAGAAGAAGCAGCGACAACCACAAGCAGCCTCAGAAGTTGGTTCTCAACCTGGAGGCCAGAGGTCCCTGCGGTATGTCAAATGCCAGAATTGCCAGATGTCAGAATATTGTTAGTGACCTTAGCAGGTCTCAGACAAACTGTCACAGCAGGGAGCAGGGCTCACTCACAGCCTAAGAAAAGGCTGTGTGGAAACAGGATAACGGGCGGTTCTGGAATAATGGGAACAGACGGACTGCAGAGGTACTGTTCTCACCTGGCGAGAAGATGTCTAGGACCAAGATGCATTTGAAAACAGCGTGAAGTGTGTTAGAAGAAAGTGTGGAGTTGTTAAGGAGACAATTACAATTGAGAGGAGGGATCTTGAGAGAAGAGAATGCTGTGCCAAGTTGCAGGGAGAGACTGGGAAGTGTTCACAGTCAGCCCAGAGCTAGAGGAACAGACTTCTGAGAGAGAGAGACCTATGCTCTAGTCTGCTGTCTGCTGTTGTGATAAAACATTCTGACCAAAAGCAGCCTGGGGAGGAAAGGGTTTATCTGACTTACACTTCCAGATCATAGTCTACCTTGAGGGAAGTCAGGGCAGGAAGTCAAGCAGAAACTCTGGGAAAAATCGTGGAAACACTGCCTAACAACTCACTGGTTCAGCTAGCTTACCCACACAGCCTAGTACCACCCTCCTAGGGATAGTGTGGCCATGCAGTGGGCTCTAACATTAAATATCAATCAAGGCAATATTTTCTTGACATGGTCACAGATTAATTTGAGCAAGGAAATACTTTAACTGAGGTTCCCTCCTCCCAGGTGATTCTAGGTCATGCCAAATTTACATCAAAACTAAGCAGGACAACCTGCATGGTGTTTCCATAGAAAAGCAAATGAGTCTGCAGGGTTAGAGGTGACCAGCCTCAGGAGGTTCAGGGGCCTTTTCTGGGATGTGACCCCCTGAGTGCGCAGGAGCGGCAGGTAGCATCACTACCAAGAAAGTTCAACACAAAAGACAGTTGTGGTGGAAACTCTGATGGATTACTTTGCATTTGAGAAACAATGCTGAAGATAGCGGAGATGGCACCTGAGAGACCCAAGGCAGCTTCACGGGGAAAGGTGACTGATGTCGCATGAACCACCTTTAGAGCAAGCAGTATCTCCAGAATGACTGAAAATGGCAGGTCTTATGGGAAGACGCTTTGTAAAAGTGGTCTCATGAAACTGGAAAAAAAGATGGCTGAACTTGACGGAGAGAACCAAAGATGCAGAGGTGGCCAGAGGTGCCCAGCGGCATGTTGTTGCTGAGTAGGTATGACAGCTCCTTGGGCTGCCAGGAAGCTCGGGCCACCACCCAGCTCACCTAGCCCCATGACCACTTGCTAGGCCAGGTTGCCCTTTGGCAAGCAGGCCCAGGTCATGGCATGTCGCCACTGCTGTTCACACTGCTTGCTTTGCAAGGGAGGAGGAGCGCCCCCGGTGGCAGCTGTAAGCACAATAGTCATACGTGAGAGCCAGGGAGGCAGTCAGCCCTGAGGGAGGGAGGTGCACCGCAGCCTGGAGCTCCCACAGGTACTGTTCCTGAATGTGCTGCCAAACCTCATGATCACTTTGACTATGAGCAACAAATGTCGAGATGAAGAACGCTTTGGTTTCTGGTTCCTAAAAGACCTCTGTGATCCTTGCCACTGGAGGCCCTGTTAGCATCTGTGGTCCCTGTTGCTGCTGGAGGGCATGTTGAGGTCCACGGTCTATGTTGTTGCTTGCTGCTATGGTACAGACGTTTCTTTTGCTGTGGTATCAGTGGCTGCAGACTCATAAATGAGACGAAGAGGCTCCTGAGACTTCTGTGACAGCCTCCTTCTCCCCCTAAAAATAAACGGTCCAGCCAGGAAGCTATAGAAGAAAGTCTTTGAAATCTGTGATAAAGATGCCGAATTATAAGCTCATCACAGTTGACAGCTTCTGGTGGGGGATGAGGAAGGACTCAGTTTTCCTTAAGGGCTGGTGGCTGGGATTTGACCATACTCCAACGAGTATATGAGCAACACAAATTAGACTTGGTGTCTTGTCATTTTTGTTTTCTTTTCAGAGGAGAATTGTACGGAGGGTGAAAGGGTGGACTGCGAGGGGTGGGAAGCAAGGGCATTGCTGGGAATTCCCAAATAATTAATAAAAATATTATGTTGGGGAAAAATACACCATCAAAAATAAAGGAAGGAAGGAAGGGAGGAAGGAAGGGAGGAAGGAGAACAAGGCTATGAGCCATTCACTGTCTGAGGGTTTGGAGAGGCAGCCTCAAGCAGGCCCTGACATCAAAACACGGAGAAAGCAAAGAGAAGCCACCGAAGCACAATAGTGTAGATGAGGAGTAAGTGGTATAGTGGTAGTCAGTAGTGCCATTTTCCTGACGTGCTGTCCCAAAGCTTTTTATAACAGATCCAAATTACTTGCATTTTAAATTGTAGCCTGCAACGGGCTCAAGGGCTGGCCCAGGGTGGCTGTGACTCTCCCAGGAGAGGGAGCTCATATGTGTGCCCCATGCCTCACTTGGAACAGAATTGAAAACCTTTGTCTAGAGAAGGGCTCATATGCATAAGTACAAAACCTTATTCATTAATAATAAACCCAATGGAGACTTTTAATCATGTTTTAAAGAGCTGCCATTTCAAAGTAACCCAGTGGAACCAAAGCCTTTATTATTTAAGAGATGTTTTTATGCCAAGACTGTTGATATCACACTTTGAAAGTGAATTAATAATAGGCTCGCATCAGCCAGACAACCGGAGCGATGTCAAGGACGGTCCCCCACCGGAAATGGTGTGCCGAGTGCTGTTAATGGGATTCCTGTCTCAAGCCCGCATGCTGGAGCCCTGAACTCCAACTCCCCTTTCATTTCTTGAATTGTCCTGCCAAAAAGACACAGAGAATTACTCATAACACTGAGGCTCATGATAAGTCATTTTTTTATTATATTTTATCTCTCTCTCTGTGTATAATATGCTAAAAATGTATAAGCCAGAAGACAACTTGTGGGAATGAGCTCTTCCCTCCTACCACGTGGGGTCTGGGGTCTAACTTAAGAGTCTTTTAGCCTTCTCACTGGCTTTCTGCGAGTCTTTATTATCAGCTCCATTTTCAGGTGGACTCTCTAGTAGGGGCTGACTGAGAACTCCTTGCCCAACACCCATGGGTGTGGCCGGAAGCAGCAGGCGGCTAGGGTGGGCACAGCTTCTGTATTGGACCTGAAACAACATCCAAATGATGAATACAGAGCGTTCTTAATCACAAGGAGTGTTAAACCTCAATCGACCCTGGTTCCTGGGCTTGCTGCACCAGCCGAGTCTGAATCACGGAGTGAGACTCAGAGAGCTGAGCTTTTGGAAGCAGAGCGCGTGCTTTCAAAGCCAGGGCTGGCTCCTTGGAGCTCTGGGTATTCTGGTGCAGCACAGTGGCCAGAAAGCAGCGCCAACAGTCCACCGGTGCCCAAAAGTCTAACGGTCACGTTGGAAAAGCTCTCTCGGGCCATCTAGTTCAAAGCGGCCCTTCTTAGCTCTGAATCCTTGGCTTGCTGACCTCTGGTTGTAGCGTGTGCCTGCTTCCTCCCCTCTCCAACCCTCTTCCCCTTGATCAGGCTGAGTGATGGACAAGGCGGAATGGCAGGACACCGTTTCAGAAGAAACAAGTCTCGTTCTCTCCCTCTGTGAGTAGGAAATGGAAGGCAAGGAGAAGGAGACCTAAAGAAGAGGGTCATCGACTCTGCTAAGGAGCTGTAGCTGGCACCACGTGCGCACATTCCATCTGCTTGTACCACAGTCATCTTCAGGAGTTCATGGTGTTCTCACTTCTTAAAGAGACAGGGAGATGACTCAGAAAAAGTTAGAATTGTCAACAGATTCATTTTGCCATATAAAAATGTCTAAAAATTTCATTTACTCTCATCATCATTTCATACACACACACACACACACACACACACACACGTACACACACTCACACATACTCACACACAGACCCACACTCACATTCTCAAAGATACACACTGACACACACACAGACATACACACTCATGCTCACACAGACACACACACCCACACACGGGAACACACACTCACAT
>NC_022012.1:17404000-17410323 GCF_000317375.1 Microtus ochrogaster
ATACACACTGACACACACACAGACATACACACTCATGCTCACACAGACACACACACCCACACACGGGAACACACACTCACATACTCACACATACACACACAGAGACACACACTCACACACAGACACACACACACACACACAGTTCCTGGCCATTAAGTTGGAGGATGAGCAGTTCGGAACCATGTGGGAACAGAGTAGCAATTCAGTCTCAGGCCCTGCTGGAACTCACAGAATCAGAATCTACATTTATAGAAGTCTTGGGTAATTCATGTGTTTATAATAAATGTAAACCACTACTCGAAAACAGTGGGACTCCATATTTTCACAAGCCAATTTTTAAAATAGGAAGCTTGAATCACAATTTTTATCACATTATTCCCTTCTAGGATTTTTTCCCTTTTTATAATATTCTCAAGTCTTGACCCTAGAAATTTGACCCTAAGGACAGTTTTACTAGGTTGCCAGGGAACATTTGGGCTGAGCAGAAATAGTCAACACAAAATAAAGCTGGCAATGCTAAAACTGCAAGCGCTGAAACTTATTAAAGATGAAATAGAGGGTCGTGTCACAATGGTCACATTGGATTCTGTAAGAGTTGGCTCAGGAAAACATTCGGCTTGGTAGAAATAATCAACATGAAATAAAACTGTCAGCAGTTAAAATTGCACACAGCAAAATTTAGACAGAAACTGATGGAGGAATCAAGACTTCTTAGTTAAAACCCAGCAAACCAGGCTTTGGAAACAATGAACATATAAGGAGCAGTCTTCTTTAAAGAGAAGTTCACGAAGCAGAGATTACTACGCGGAAGCTACTTCTAGACAAACTAGCGGAAGTCACATAAGGACAGAAACTGTTCCCAGGCCCATCCGCTGCTATCCCCAGCATCTAGAGCAGTGCCTTCCGACATGGAAGAGCAGCTTGGATAAAACTGTGCTGCACAAAATCTTAACACTGATAAAGAAATAATGTAATATTAAAAATTGAAACAAAGTGAAAATAGAAAAATTTTCGAAGAAGCTTTAGTATGTGCAACAGATTTTGAAAAAAATAAAATGACTTCATAGGCTTTGATTCATAAAATCCCCTTTTCTCCAAGAAAAGCTATCTTAGACAACTATCAGGGTCAGTGAATTTGGATTAAAATTCACAAATGCAAGTCCACATGGACTAAAATGGAGAGAACACATCTACCTCATCAAGGAAAAGTCAAAAAATTGCTAAAAAAAAAAAAACAAAAAACAAAAAGCAAAAACAGTAGTATTCCTTCTTCTGAGAGCCACTCTTAATTTTCTTCCATGCCAAACCGAAATTTGACATTCTGGATTGGGTATTAGCTGATCCAAAGCAGAATCATTTGTTACACTCAACCCAAACACGTATTGACTTCATTGCATAGTCTATCAAGTCATTGAAGCTGGAAGTCTTCTGATAGCTTTAGGGAATCTTTCCACCACCCTGGAATTTCTAATAATTTCATTATAGTATAGCTAAGGAAAAGCCCAAGTTACCAAATCATTAGTCAACTGACAAGATACAATATTAAAGATATTATATAAAATAAATGTTACATCATCAACTATATGGAAAATTGTCTTTTAAAAAGTCTCATCAACTTTCCCTGTTGTTTTAAGTTATTATTGTTATTATTGTGTGTGTGTGTGTGTGTGTGTGTGTGTGTGTGTGTGTGTGTGTGCTGTATCCCCTGGAGCTGGAACTCTGGTCCTTGTAAGAGTAGTGTGAGCTCTTACCACAAACAGAAAGTTCTCTTTTATTTGTATTATTGCAAACTTTAAAAGTCACCTTTAGATAATAAATACTCAATGTAAAGTCAAACTGTTCTCAGTCAAACTGCATGGTAGCATTAGTTTTGATTAAAATTGATACAAGAATTCTAACTTCTTTCCAAACTTGGATCTGAATGAGTGGACTCTGGAACCTGCTGTCATGGAGATTTTCCTTTAAGTAGCACAACAAAAGTTATACTCACAACATCTACAATTTGCAATGCTTCATAGAGAGCAAGACTCTTGATTGGTTGGTTCAAAAGTCATTTTAGGCTGTCTGTTCTGAAGAACTGACTATTAAGAAGACAACCTGATCCAAAAAAGGAGAAACTGGGTAGTTTTAACTGCCTTGTTTAGAAAATGATTGCTAAAGCTCTTTCTTAGTGGAGATTCAGTGCTGTGGTTCCATTTATCTGGTGTATACTTATTAGACATCGATTATGGCTCTGTCTGTAAAGAACAGACAATCGACAGGATACATTCCTTCCTAAAGAGCATCACACTCCAGTTGAAATTATTCTCCACCTAAGTATTTGATATTATAGTACACATATCCACTGAGACATGTCTTCTATGTTTCTTAATTGTTGGGGATAGTGGTGTAGTGGAGTTAGACCTAAGTGTAATGAGCCTTTAAAAGGTTTAAAATTATGGACTTTCTATTTAAAACTTTCAAAACATAGATAAATATCAAAGAGCCATCCATATCTTAAAATGTCCTTAAACTAATCTACAATAGAGAAAATTTACCAAATGCCCAGAAAGTATGATGGAGCCATTAAATTATGTAATACCCTCTTGATGGCCACTAGCTATTATCCAGAACTGACCCTGTGTTTTTTCTGTTCATTTATGTTTGTATAGATAAATGTAATGTTCTCCATAACCCCTAACAATTTCAGAAGTTGGTACTTCGTGTGTCTCTGTGATGTTGCCTTGAGTAACAGGGCCTAGAATCACAGACTTCTGATGCTGTTTAACCTCCAGAATACCAGATGTCATAGTTCTGTCAAAGGCTCAGGTCAGAGCAAGAGGCAGGATCAAAATGTGCTTCAGTGACAGCTTGATGCGTTGAGAACTCGAGGCTGGAGGCTGAGAGGAGGATTTGGAAGATGTACTCAGAGCCTCAGGAAAGCACCAGGAACCCTCTCCTTCTTGAATTCATTCATTCAACACAGAGATAGTGAGTAGCCACTGTGTCCAAATGTGTGTGTGTGTGTATGTGTGTGTGTGTGTGTGTGTGTGTGTGTGTGTGTACAAAGAGAGATCAAGCTAGGGCTTTTGCAACTTCAAAGACCACCCAGTGACACACTCCCTCAAGGCCACTCCTCCTAACCCTTCTAGTTCTTTCTTACAGTGACTAAGTCTTCAAATATTTGAGCCTGCATTGACAGAGGCTGTTCATTCGTTCCCGACTGCCCAGACCCAAAATAATTACATGGAAACTATATTATTTAAAACACTGCTTGACCAATAGCTTAAGCATATTGCTAGCTTGTTCTTATATATTAAATTAACCCGTTTCCCTTATTTTATATTTTACCATGAGGCTTGTGGTTTACCTCTAAAGTTCTCCTCAGGTGGCAGCTATAAGGTGTCTCCCTGACACTACCTACACTCTCTCTAGATCTCTGTTTGGATTTCCCACCTGGCTTTACTCTGTTAAGCCATTGGCTGTAAGCAGCTGTTTTTCATTAATCAATAAAAGCAACACATATACAGAAGGACTTCCCACACCAAGCCTATGGGGATCATTCTTATTTAAACTGCCACAACCCTCATTGCTTTTGTTCCATCAGTTTTGTACTCCTTTAATATTTAATGCTTACTTTATTTGCCACTTATGTGTATCTGCGTGACTGTGTGAGTGTGTGTGTGTGTGTGTGTGTGTGTGTGTGTGTGTGTGATGCCATCTGAGGCCAGAAGAGGGCAGATATGGAGAAATGGATTAAATTAAGATGTAAGAGTTAGCCAATAAGAAGTTAGAGCTAATGGGCCAAGCAGCGTTTTAAATAATATAGTTTCTGTGTGGTTATTTTGGTTCTGGGCAGTCGGGACGAACAAGCGGCCTCCTTCTACAATCACATGACTTTCACTTCCACACTGCAGCTCACATCTAAATGATGACTATGCACAGAAGATTTGTATATCATCAATGAAAATTATCTGAAAGCTTATAAAATCATCTTGAATTTCTAGATACTCAAATGTGCAAAGTTGGATTCGGTTTATACACTTAACAACCCAAACCAAAAGTTGGATTTGGTTTATATATTTAATAAACCAAGACAGACATTAAATTTGAAACTACATAAATCAATTCTGCTTTTTTTGTGGAAAATACAGTTATTTTTGTTTATTGAAATATGTCATTTGTTTTACTATAATATTTAAATCTAAAATTAAGGGATTACTATTTTAGAAAATCCTCAGTTTCCTACTCAGGTAAGTCAGGTACTTATACTCCACACAAACTAGGCTTAAAGTTCTTGATAGTTTTTAAGAATATAAAAGGGTCCCCAGAGCACTACACTAGACTAGAAACTCACAGCAGGGTGTTTAACAAGTGTTTGATGAAGTCCCACTGACCATTCTTATTTTCATTACCTTTTCTCTTCCACATGGAAATTCTGCCTCTGCACATTGTCAAATATAGACTGTTTGAACCGGCATGGTCCGCTGTCCCATCCCAACTGAAGCCCATTGTCCTTGATGATAACATTTGCATCTCTGTGATACTTTTTTTTTTTTTAACAAGAATCTGTTCTGAAATTTTAGGAGTGTCCTCTGGGTATGGAATCTTTCTAGAGGGCAAGGATGCAATGATGGAAAAGGCTCTCTTTTCTCTGCTTCACCGAGTTCATGTCTGCCAAGAGAAAGTCATGTTTACTTTATGCTAGGATTTGACATTTTCATCTCAGCTATACTTTGAAGTTAATAGCAATATTCTGGTTTTCTGTGGAAAGCAACTTAGACCCAGAGAAGTTAAGAAACGTGTCTGTGCTCACTGTAGAGGATTCTCTATGCACCTTCCCGATATCCCCTCCAGTTATCATCTCCAGTGCTGTGCAACCATCCCTAACTCTGATATGTGAGGCTCACAATACAGAATGTATTGTGTGGCTAAACACAGGGGTGTGCTCTGAACCACAACATGCCCTGATGTTTGTTCCTGGACTGCCTCTTATTAGCTGATGACTCACTGATGAACCACTCAGCTTTCTGTGCTTCTAGGTAAACTCTGGAATATAATTACACATCACAACTCTTAGAGAATCAGATTGAGCTGGATATGGTGGCACA
Source organism: Microtus ochrogaster (assembly GCF_000317375.1). Lineage (NCBI taxonomy): Eukaryota > Metazoa > Chordata > Mammalia > Rodentia > Cricetidae > Microtus > Microtus ochrogaster. Next base: position 17,409,091 of record NC_022012.1, read on the forward strand.
CACCTATAATCTAACACTTGGGGTTGAGGCAAGAGGATCAGAAGTTCAAGGCTAGCTTTGGTTATATAGTATGTTCAGTTAAATTCTGATTACATGAGACCCTACCTCAGGGGGGAAAAACTAGAAGAAGAAAAGAACAAAATACAGAAACTACAACCCTTTGAACCTTTTCTTTCTATACTGTTCTTTAAGTGTGTTCTGTCTCCCAGGTCCTTTGTTGATGGATCACTAACTTCAGTCTTTGGCTCAGCGTGTCCTTCTGGAACACCGTGCAAATGATTGTTTTGACTGCAACACACACAGCACTGTTGACTGAGGTTTCTGTCTTCCCACCAGGTCCCATAGCCATTTAAGCCCCAAAGAAATCACACAGAGGTCTAATTTAATGATAAACTAATTGGCCCATTAACTCAGGCTTCTTATTAACTCTTATAACTTAGATTAACCCATTATTCTTATCTATATTAGCCACATGGCTCGGTACCTTTTTCAGCATGGTAGGTCACATCTTCCTTCTGCTGTGTCTGGACAGGGCAGGGGAGGAATGGGCTTCCTCCTTCCCAGAATTCTCCTGTTCTCATTGATGCTCCTCTTCTTCCTGTCTGGTTGTCTGGCCTATACTTCCTGCCTGGCTACTGGTCAGTCAGTGTTTATTTAAAACATAATTGACAGAATATAGTGTCACCACAGCACACACATTCTCAGCTACACTTGATCACATGTCCTCTTCACTGGCATAAGTTTGCTGATAGATCAACACCAGGTAGAGATTTTTTGATATATGCCAAAGCATCTTATTTTATCTTGAAAATAGGTACTCCTTAATCTGCTGGCAGATGTCCAGTTCAAAGGGCTAGGTAAATTTTATACATCTCTAAATCCAGTCCACTAAACATGAGTGTGTGTGTAGGCTTGTGTGGTGGTTTGAAAGGAAAAGGGCCCCAAAGGGAGTGGTACTATTGGAAGGTGTGGCATTGTTGGAGGAAGTGTGTCACTGTGGGAGTGAACTTTGAGGTTTCCTATGCTCGGGATACCACCTTGTGAGTCAGTTGACTTCCTTTTCTTCTTCTTCTTCTTCTTCTTCTTCTTCTTCTTCTTCTTCTTCTTCTTCTTCTTCTTCTTCTTCTTCTCTTCCTCCTCCTCCTTCTTCTTCCTCCTTCTCCTTCTTTTTCTTCTTCTTCTTCTTCTTCTTCTTCTTCTTCTTCTTCTTCTTCTTCTTCTTCTTCTTCTTCT
>NC_022012.1:17410423-17440225 GCF_000317375.1 Microtus ochrogaster
TCCTCCTCCTCCTCCTCCTCCTCCACCTCCTCCTCCTTCTTCTTCGATGTAGGACTTTCAGCTATTTCTGCACTACCGCCTCTGCCTGTATGCCATGTTCCCCACCAGGATGATAATGAACTGAACCTCTGAAACTGTAAGCAAGCCACCCCAATTAAACCTTTTCTTCCTAAGAGTTGCATGATGTCTTTTCACGGCAATCAAAACCTAAACTAAGACAGCATGCATCGGTTTCTTGCTTTCATCCACATCAAATAATAAACGAAATATTAGTAAACCCATCTTTTCTACAAGCTGATGGTTGTAGTGGACTGGTTAAGGGAGAAATGGTAAACAGTCTCTCAAGGACTGTTTCCACTGGACCAGTCATAACAGATAGAATTTCCTAAGTTGTCATCACCTCTGGAGAGGAGAAACAGTAGCATGTTGCTGTGTGTGGGTCACATCTCACCATGCTCAGCTCTCTCTGCCTTTGGGCACAGTGTTGAATGTGTTGTGTTAGGTGCTAGCTCCTAATGCCCTGGGCACACCCTGATTTTATTCCCCTAAATCTCATAGGTGAATGTAGCCATAGGTCTCAACCGTTGTTTGCAGCCACACAGTTTTTCCAGTCTTGATATTTTGTTGTGTCAAACTCAGGGGAGGCACAGGGACACATGTCCCCAGTCAGCTTTAGTGTCAAAAAATTGGCAGTGAAAAGGACCCATCTCAATCACAACAGAACTGTTTTGTTTTTGTTTTTTGTATTTTCTTTTCTTTTAACTAACAAAGGATAAGGTAGTCCACAGAGAAATTTTGGCTTGCAACTCTAGAATTTCAATATGTATAACAAATGGGGACTTAAAATGATCAATGATCAAAGATTAGTTCAATTCTTGGAGCACATGGAGCTGCTGTGGAGGGGGGGCAGCCACTTCACTGACACCTTTGGAAGGAGCCATTCTGTACCAGGAGATGGGCTTTAAATAGCTGGCCCAGGTATGCTGAGCTGGCAGGTACAAAGCACTCTTTAGAACGCCTTGGTATTCACCTTTATCCCTTTATTTTATTTTTCTCTCCTATACAACAAAGGAACCATATTGTCTTACTCCATCCTGCACACAGAGACTTCAGGACACAGTCCACGTTTTGATTTAAGAAGAAAGAGTCCCCAGTGCCAGGCTTGGGAAATCTGGGTTGGGTGATTTATACACTATCCTGTGTTGGGTTAGACTGTGTGCAATATTTCTTTTATTTTCTCTGCTAGCGGGTTTATTATATTTCAAGAGAGAAGAACATATATGTAGAAAGTCTATAAATCCTATTGCTCTACTCTGTGAATTTTCTAAGGCAGAAGAGGGAAAAAGAGAGGGCTAAACCTCATTGGGAAGCAGATTGCAATGCAGTAGAGTAGGAGGTCACGGGCTAGAGATGTCTTTTGGTTTCCTTCATTATCCTACTTGCTCTCATCTAAGGTAAAGATTGTTAAAACTTCCCAGGAAGTAGAGTCACCAGTGATCAGCGAGGTCTTAGGAGAAGCTGAATTTCTAGGCTACTTCTGGTAGAGAAGCCAATAAAATTCTTTAACGTTTGCCTTCAAATGTGGAACTGGAAGATATTGGCACTGTTCATCCACTTGTTGACTGGAGCATGTGAAGTCTTTCAGAGCCAATACTTCTTTAATTAAGGCTCTGATGTAATTTCACATACATTGTATCCCATTCCTGACTTGATCTCCCTTGCTCCTTTCCTCCATTTCATTCAAATTTACTTGGAAAAGAGTGTACTGTTATGCTAGACTTTCCATTGTCATGGCAAATGCCTATGGGAAGAAGAATGCACTATGGTTCATTGTTTCGGTTCATGGTTGATAAGTTCTGTTGCTGTGAGTTTACAGTGAGGCAAACGTCATGGAGAAGGCAGGCTAGAGCATAACTTCTCACATGGTGGCCAGGAAGGTAGAGTGAGGGGGAGGGAGGATGAGTGGAAGGAAGGAGGGAGGGAGGCATGGGATAAGATATTAAGACCAAGAATATTCCCCGAAGACCTCTTCTTCCATCAAGACCTTACCGTCATTAGCAATCTCCAGCTGGGCTAGCTGTTGTTTAGGTCAGAGGCCTCAAACTCTAACCATCCCTTAGGATCTGATCCACCAGTCTGGGGCCATGCTTCAGCGGACGCTTCAAATCCAAATCATAACAGTTATGATCTGAACACTCGTCAACAAACTGTAAAGTTAGGCCATCCACTTTCTGGGCACAGAAAGTGGGTCTATGTTTATATATTGGGTGGGAGATGGGGCAGGGGCTGGCCAGCCTGGCCAAACTGAGAGGTGGACAAGCTTGTTGCTCCTCCCTTAGCCTCTCTACTTCCCAGTGATGGTCTCGCCTTTTTCTGCTCTCCTCTTGTCTATTTTTCTTCCTATGCTCTCCAGCACATCAGTTACACTGTAGCCAAGATCGCGCTTAATAAAACATCTTCCAGTCTTCCTGAGTTTACATCTGATCTTTAATTACGAGAGGAGAGGCTGTGCTCTTTCAGAGATATTGGGGGCCTCCAGGAGTACTGAAGACATAGAAGGGAAATTTTGTAAGGAATTTTTACCAAGAGAAACATCATTTGAAAGCGCTTAAGCTAACAAAACTGAGTTTAGGACATCTGCACTTGGCCTATTCTCATTAACCACCATGTCCCTGGAGACTGGTTTTCCTCCTAATATGGTGAAATATGCCAAAAGCACGTAAATTCTCCTGTGGGTTTAAGGGATTTAACTGAGTCACATGGAAAGTTACCAGATTTTCCAAATGATTTATGTGGTAGAGGCATGGTTCTATTTGGATGAACTTCTTGCTGTCTCACAAAAAGAAAGTAAAACATTCAATACATACCCATCAAGTTATTCCAGGGGCCTTGCCTTAACAAAGACACACTTAAAAAAAGAAGTTACTTTAGAAATGTAAAAAAAAAAAGTCCTATTTTTATAGGAAGAGTTATCACATTGCCAATTTTCTGTTGGAACTCTAAATAACGTTCCTTCCGTGTTAGTGAGTCATTTAATTGCTTATAAATAAGAAAAAGGTGTGTACGTGTGGTCTTAATCTAAGTGCTAACACATTGGGTAGAGATGTGATGTCCCCTAAATTTACAGCGGACACTTAAAACAGATGAGATAAGTTGCAGGGTCTGGGTACCACATGGGGATCCTGAGATCCAGGCACATGCCCTTGCTCCTCCAGACCACTAAAGTATCTCTCAAAAGCTGGAGTATAGTTCCACTTACAATGGCATCATTTCCATTCTCCAAAATACATAAATTAAAAGACTTGAATTCTCTTGGGCTCTGTTCACGGTCTAGTAACCTGTAAAAGGCTGCAGAGAAACACACTCTTCATCAGACACTTCCTTAGCATTCACTGCAGACACCCAGATAAGGTCTGGGATTTTTCAACAGCTGCAGCACAATCTATAGCTCCAGAATCAGACAAGCAATCTAGAACTAAACCGCTCTTCTTCTTAACAAAAACAAGCAATTTGTTTTACATTAGAGTGTCCATATTAAAATACTTAAAATACTTTAAAATAACCATCTAGAATAACTTGGATTTGCACCAGGTTGTTAAAATAGTCTTAATGTTAAGATATCTACTAATATAATTAAAAGACAGAAGAAAATACATCTTTATGAAATACAGAGGCATGTGATAAAATTTTCTATAATTATTCAAAAATAGTCTTTTTTAAAAAAAATAAAGAGGTTAAATTATCAAAGAAGGTTTCATTATAATAAAGAAACAAGGGCTTGTTTTCCGAAAGAATGGAATGATAGGTACAAGGGCAATCTGAGCGATCCTCCTAGCGTTCACACCCAGTGTTTTGGTGTTTGTAGGAAGGCCTGTGGGATACCTCTAGACTTGATACTGCTTCCAGCCAGGTCTAGGGTGGTGGACATCAGCAGCCATTCCAAAGGCCTTTGGGGAGCACCAAGAGAAAATGACCATTCTTTGTCTAAAAATGGTTGTTACACCTGCAGGCACATGTATCACTCTGAAACACTAAGTCAAGAAAGAGGAAATAATAGCATCTCGTGCACATTACATTTTGCATTCGTTGCCAGAGTTCCAGACACACCCAGTCTAAAACATCATTGCTGTGCGGTTTCTGCTGAGGTGTACTTACAGAACACCTGAGCAAAGAATGAAGTGTTTGTGCCGGATCCCGATTTCTTTTATTAGCAATCTATTAACCCAACCCATGAGGATGATCGCTGCTTTAAAGTGGTTTATGAGAAGGATCAACAGGAAATAGCTCTGCCGGGAGCCTTTTTTAGAATTGGAAGTAGCATTAAAATTGGATCCCCAACTCCCAGATAAGTATAGTATACAGCAAGTTTTAGATATTAGTCATGCCAAAGATGCAAAGGAGGAAATGTTGATTATTTGGGGGAGAAATAGTGGAGGTGGGGGCAAAGGAAGACCAGATGTTCAATTTTCAACAACGATGTTAGTGAAGCCAAGAATATACTGCTGACCCAGGCATGATAAAACTGCAGAAATTGCCAGCAATCTAGAGTCATCTGGGCCAAACAGGGAGAAAAACAGTATTAAAATAATTAAGTCAGACTGTAAATGTAATTTTCTTACCTGGGACTCATACTTGAAATGCATATCTGCATAAAGAAAAACTACATTGTTTCGTATCAAAACAAGTTTTAAACCAGGGAATTCTTTCACTGTCTAAAGTTATCAAAAAAAATATTGTATTTTTTATGCGATAGGCCAATCAGACATGGGTCATGATGGACTTCGTCCTGCAGCTAGTTAGGGAGAAGTAGTACTTATCTTCTGAAAGTTGATAGAATTGGTTCTTTGATTTGCTTTTCCTTTGAGCCATTTACAAACGTGTTGTTCTTACTAGACTCAAATGGCTTTATTAGCATCATTGTCTGAATAATCCCTGGCCTTAACTGGGACATTTTGCAGACTTGTGCCTCAGTGACACCCTTGGAATGATTGAACTCTTTGGTTTGACCTTGAAATTGACAAACTGAAGACATTTTATAAGGATGTTAACCCAGCTGAAATACTGTGAAATTGGGTCATTTAATTGTTTGAAGACATGTTCTAAATCCCTGGTAATCTGTGCACCCCAAGAATGATTTTTTCTCTCCAATTCATATTGGAATAAAGCAATGAATATCAACATATTTTGTGTTTCCAAGAGACCTATTATGGCACAGGATTGAGAGTCCAGGCTGTTCTCGTTCACAACAAAGGCTGGTAGGAGCACTGGAGTGTTCACCCCCATGAAGGTTTTTGTCTAATAGCACAAGAATAGGTTACTTCCTGAAGAAGTAATTTCATTTTGTACTATTTCCCACCACATTTAACCAGGCAAAAATCTTTTGGCTGTGTTCTTAGAATGGCCTAGGTATTAATGGTGCTCTTTGAGTGGTCGCCTTGGCAGCATCACTTCTCACTGTTGATTTGAATCTTTGTAAGCCTAAAATCTCAGCTTTTCAAGACTGGGATTTATTTATGCATCACGACAGAGTATCTTGGCCTGCCTCTTCTACCAGCTATCCTTAGAGCTAAGACCTCTAGAACTCATGAACTAAACAAAACATCCGTGACCATGCAGAACTATTTAAGAGCAGCAAAGTGATCGTCAACCAGAATTTGTTACTCATATGGTCTGGGGCCTTGGCAGATGGCTTACTAGGCGAAGTGCTTACTGTGGAAGCATGAGAACTGAATTTAAATTTCCAGAATCAACAGAAAAACTGGCTACTGTGTTGCATGTCTGTAACCTGTGTGCTAGGGGTGGGATCCCCGGGCTCATTGGCCATTCAGCCTAGCTGAAACATTCAGAGAGAGAGGAAAGGAGCTTGTCACTGAACCTGATGACTGAACTTTAATTCAAGCAACTCACGGGATGAAAAAGAACTGATTCTGGTGTCTTCTGACCTCTGCACATGTACTATGGTGTGCTAGCACCCACATGTGCAGACACACACACACATACACACACATGCCTTAAAATTAAATAAATAAATAAATAAATAAATAAATAAATAAATAAATAAATAAATGGAAAACTATTGAGGAAGACATTCAAGTGTTTTCTGGCTTCCGCACATGCATGCATGGATGTGTGCACACACATATGTGCACACACACAATTATTATCCCCCACAGACACCACACACACAATCTGTGGTCTGATACCCTCATCAAAAAGAGTAATATTAATATTTCTTATTTTGTTATCTATAAATGACCTTAAAATATTTGAAGATGGACTTCAAAGTGATGAGTTCTTCTATTAATCCACGTCTATACCCAGATGGGCTGCTTACTGATTGAAGCTACCCAATCAGGAGTGATCCGTTGCTACAGGAATGGCTCTAATCAAGAGCCTACAGGGCAGTTTTATAAGATGCGAGAGGCAGCCATCTACAATCCCCTTACTTGAGATCAGGGCATGTAAGTAATTTGATTTATGAATAGGACATAAAGATGTCACTACAAAGAGAAGGTTATGAAAGAGCACGACTTCTCTTTTGCTAGGGAACTCGTTGCTGTCCTTTAGGTTGGCTGGCTTTGATGAAATAAGCACCGTGTTGGGGAGATCACATGGCAAGACACCAAAGGCAGCCAGCAGTCAGAGCAAGACTATAGGACCCACAGTCCAACAACCTACAAAGAACTGGGCTTGGCAAAGAACCACCTGAGTAAGGGAAGAAACTCGAATTGCCTGAACTGAACTGTGATGATGACAGACTCATTGTTTGTGACTTGTAAAAGACTCTTTGAAGCAGAAGGTCCATGTCAGTCAAGTCTGGATTCATGGTCCACTGAAGTTGTGAGATAAAGGTTAAGTTACTATGTTTGAGAGGTAATTTATTGTATGATAGTAGCTGACTAATACATAAAGGTACACGGATTTAAATTTTAATTATCATTGATTTAGTTAACGTAAAATTTATAAATTAAAATTATTTTAAGATAAGTGTGAGATCACTCGGGAAGAATAAGGTATAACAGAAACACAAGGAGATGTGGTGAGCCATAGAGTACCTCTGCCTTGGAACTTGAGAAGACTGGGAGGCAAGTTCCGGGCTCAGTGTTCTACCTATGGGTCCCCTATGCTTGTACTGACATTCAGTCTTGGGTTTGGACCCAGTATAGAAGGATTGTGGGGTATGACTGTCTCTGGCTAAGATGCAATGTTGGAACCCTGGGACCTTTGTGAAGGTAAAACTTTTACATAAGTTACTTGTTGGAGGAGTCTGAGATGGTTCCCTGAATGTCACACAAGCAAGGTCTGTGACTTTTTGTTTGTGTGTGAGTAATTGCTTATCCATGAGGCTGACTGTGGCTAAAGACTCGCTTTCATTGTGACATCCCATTTTGTTGTTGAGGGAATGAGGAACTTGTGTCTCTCTGCCGTCTTCCAAGAGAAGCTAAAGCTATCAACCTAAGGGAACTGACCGTGTGAATAACTGTGTGGACTTGGGCCATTCTGTAACACAGCCGATGACCCAGGGGATTTATCCCTCAGAGAACTGAATACACCCCCATGAGAGAAAGAGGTCCTTGAGAATCCTCTGGTTTTGCCCTTTTAGGACAAATTGATTAAAATGATCCTTCGGCTGAGTTACTAGTGAATCTTAGCCACCACAGAGACACAGTGTTGCTGGCTGTTCTCTTACCCAGAAACCTTCCACTGTCTTCTACTTCCCAGGAACTAAGACTCACTTCTTAGTCCTGCGTACAGAGCTCTGACAACTTTGTTTTCTACTCGCCTTTGTTAACCAACTGAAAGTCTTCTGAAAATGGCCTGCACTGTACATTCTTGCTTCCCTTGATCATTAATTCCTATCCAACTGAATGTTCTTCCCATACACAATTTTGGCAGTGTTGAGCACAGCTGGAGTCTTCTGCTACAAAGCCAAATGAAGTATGGCTTCCTCTTATATGTGTATTGTCGTTTAGTATGTGAGTTATCAATTTCATAATTTCCATGTGACTTGAGAACTGAGGAATGTGATTGGTTTCATGTACAGTAAGTATGACCAGTTGTGGATCTTCCTATGAAAACTTGGGTTATTTTTCTTACTCCACCTTATACCCCTGTGTCCCACATGACCTCTGGCCTGCAGTGGAAATGATATATTGTCATTTCTGAGACTAGTGATCTTCTGTATGATGTCGTAGAATTGAGCTCCATATAAGGGAGCTCATGTGATTGACTGAAGAATGAGAGGTCATGAAGAAGAGGGCTGAGGTTACCTCAGTTGATGGCAACACAGCGGCAGCCATGTTTCTCTCCTCTGTACAATGCGAAGGCTTTCAGACCTGGGCAGAGACTGCCCTTGCAGGGTTCCTAGAGGTGACGATGACTAGGCAGAGTGCCCAGTCAGTAAGAGCATCTTAGCTAAGGTTCAGTGCAGTGTTGTTCCCATCTTAAACTAAGCCAGGGTGAGGAGCTAGACAACTAGGAGCTATCCTTGGACTCTTCTGCTCCTTCCTGGCAGTTATTCAAACGAGTTGGTCCTAAGCTGCTGCATACTCTGTCATGCTAGGTCTTCAGGAAAGTCCCAACAAGGCTTTGGCATATGCCTTGCTCCACTCCTATTTCTTCCCTTTGACTATAACCTAACCATTTCCCATGTGCCTCTGCTTCACTTGCTGGGTCCCCTTCTCTGCAGAAATGACAATCTTTTCATGTCCTTAGCCTTTCTGTATCATTCCCCGGTTACTTCCCAGGAGGACAGGTTTCAGAACAAGCACAGACTAGTTGGTTCTTCGCGTCAGTGGAGCCCTCAGAAGGTTGTAGCTACAGAAATGAGCTCAGAAAGGCTGGCAGAACTTCCTGGCCAAGTCCATCCTCAATTATGAAGTCATGAGAAAATGGATGTATTTTTTTATAGGTGCAGAATTGTGCTTCCCTGGAAAACTGAGAGTTTCCCAGAGCACGCCCTTCCAGACTGTCAGACTCTGACTCAAGGGAGCTGTCACGACTCTAGCTTGCAGGTGACTACCTCAACCCAGCTTCATCCCTGTCCTGTCTGTAGAGATGGGACTGAACTCTGTCCAACGCAATGCCATGGTTCCTTTTTCTGCAAAGAGATTGTGTACACATTTTCACCTTCATATGAATTGATGCTTCATTGATTTTTCCTTTAAACATCTACTTGTTTGTTCATTAAACTAAATCTTTAACATGTACTCATTATTATATTAGTCATAGTTTTACCTTATCCTGGACATGATCTCAGTGGGGCTTTAAATTTGTGTATGTTTGTTTAGGAGTCAAAATCTCAGGTCTTGTATATGCGCTCTACCACTAAGTTATATCTCAGGGTGCTTTTCTCTTTCTTGTTTTTCTCTTTTACTCCCCTCCCACCCCCAACCTCCACCAGCTTTCTTTCTTCCCTCCTTTCTTTTTTGTTTTTCGAGACAGGGTTTCTTTATGTAGCTTTGGAGCCTGTCCTGGAACTAGCTCTTATACCAGGCTGACCTCAAACTCACAGTGATCTGCCTGCCTCTCCTGAGTGCTGGGATTAAAGGCCTGTGCTACAACCTCCCTCTCTCTCTCTCTCTCTCTCTCTCTCTCTCTCTCTCTCTCTCTCTCTCTCTTTCTCTCTCTCTCTCTTTCAGAATTTGAAGGCAGAACTTCTCTACTGTTGCAATCTACCACTGAGCTACATGCTTATTTCTTCTTAAATTTTTATTTTAAAACAGGATCATGCTAAGTTAGTTGCCCAATTGGTCTTGGATTCTCTTCACTTTTTATTTGGAGAAAAGGTCTCACTAAGTTGTCTAGGCTGGGCTTGAACTCATCCTGTAATTCAGATAAGCCCGGGGGCTTATGCTGCTACTGCTAGGTAGTAACCAAGACACGAGCTTGTGCAAAACACTTACTAAAAGTCTGTTTTGAGATATAGCACTGGGTGGGTGAAGGCAGTACAAGTGAATCAGTCACTCGCATATCATATTCCCTTTCTACCCACATTAATGACAGAAATTGCCGCAAGTCTTTGTAAAGGGAACCGTGGAAGCATTCTCCTGTGGGACTCAGCCCGAAGAGAACACCCCACCGATGAGGCGAAGGCCCCAGCTTTGCCCACTGTCCTGCTTGTGTTCAAACAGACATCACTATGCAGCAGCTGCATAAACTTGCCTGTTGGTAAGTGTCCCAAGCCTCATTCTTGATGAACTCATGCATAAGATTACAGTTGGTACTGAGTAAAATTATGTAGCAGATGTCTTTGATGGCCCAACTGACATCTATTTCCTCACTCCCAAACAGAGCCCCGGGTTAATATAGAAGTCCACATTGTCTCCAGATCCAAAGCAGGCTCAGAAGCAGAGAGAAGTACTGTGATCCCTCTCAGTAGGCACAGACTGTGTGGGACAGGGTATGATGTTGAGTTCTTGTCCACGTTGAAAGAGAATGCTCTCTTTTTTTTTTCACATTTTATTGTTATTTTTGTTTTTTGTTTTTCCTTCTCTCATTGGGTGAATCCAGAAGTACACGAATGCCAGTTGCTGCAGGTAGCCATCCTGTAAACAAGAAGCAAGACAGCCTTGGGTCAGAGGCAGTCAGTGGGAGTCAGAAGCACAGAAGGACCAGAGCTACACACCCAGAGCCAAGCCCTGTGCTCAGCGCTTGCACTCTGGGTTCTGGGTGTGAGGAGGCGCCCTCCCCTGAATCTGCACCGAGGGCTCTGAGCGCCAGCCAGGGAGAGCTGGAAGGGCCAGTCTATTTCCCGTACCTTATGAAAGGAAAGAGCAGTTTTATCATGTGGCCAGCTTCAAGGATTATTCCCCTGAAAACCAAAACTCAAGTGTGATTGGGACATTGGCCTTGATGTTCATTGCCTGAAGCCATAATTCTTTCCTGTCAAAATGAATTTTTTTCCCTGCCAAACTGCTGAAATCATAAATTTCGCGAGTTTGGCAAAGAAGTGTTTTCCCATTAGAGATAACATTTTTAGCTGTGATTTCAGCCCATTATGTTATATTTAAAAAGTAGTCTAAGTCTTGCTTCTGGTTATAGTATATTTTTTAAATCCCTGCTCTTACCACTGCAAAGTAACGTTTGTAACTCAGGCCATCTTTTTGGAGGACGATAACAGAGTTGGAATCCTTTTATTTTTAGCTAAAATTTGGTGTCTTAGGTCTGTATAGCTATGATAAAAGACCAAAAGTGACTTGAGGAGCAAAGAGTTTATTTCATCTTACAGTTTGTAGTCCATCATACAGGGAAGCCAGGGCACGAAGTCAAGGCAGGAACGTGGAGGCAGGAACTGAAGCAGAGGCCGTGGGTTGCTTATAGTCGTGAACTCCATGGCTCACCCAGCCAACTTTCTCATATAACCAAGGACAACTTTCCCAGGGGTGGCCACCCCCACAGTGGGCTGAGCCTTCACACGTTAACAGTTAACTATGGAAATGCCCCCACGGACATGCCCATAGTCTCTCTGATGGAGCAATTCCTCTTCACAAATGGCTTTCTCGTGCCAATTTGGCAAAACCCCAACCAGCACTCGGCATATTAGATTTAAGCGTCTGAGCATTCTTCTGAGCACAGTTTTTGCAAAGATGCAGACAACATGTGCACATACTCACATGCACACACACACATGTGTGCACAAGCATACATGCACACATACATGAGCATGCATACACATGCTACTTAGGAGTTTTGGAGTACATAGAAACAAAAGCTCACAGAAGGAGGAGGACATGCACTCATTAGCAGGATACTGGTCTCCTATTTTCGAAACCCTTAAACACAGCAACCAGATTTCAAGACATGAGACCAGACGAGGGAGCTCATCCAGATGGATGCCCCTTTTTATTTTGGAGTCTCTGGAACAGAGTGAGAAACTGGCAAATATTTAAAGCTTGGAAAAGTGGCAAAAAAAAATGAAGTCATGGGACAGATGATTGTGTGCTTCGTATGGCAATCTGTTTTCTCTCTTGAGGAGACTTGTAGATCCCCTCTGATTTGACATGACCATTCAAGCAGAGCTCTGGGGTGTTCCAGTAGCACACAGGAAAAACTCCAAGGTCCATCGCCAGTTTGGTCTCTAAACCTGCCTTTCAATCTTCCATCAAAATTGGGCTCAAGTCTGAGTCTCACTTAAAGTTAAATGTAAAATCCAGTCTGCTGGTTCAATTCATTACAAGACGATTTGCCTGTGATAGCTACTTAATGTGTCTGCAGTATATTTTCACCATAGGCAAAATCAATAGAGATAATCAATAAAAAGAATGATCACAAATTTCCGGACAGCTCCGCAGTGGCAGTAGCTGGGAAGCCTGGGCAAAGGGCTTGCAGTGTAGAGCCCATGTCTTACCATCAGAAGCTGGTCTAATTGGAATGTACTCAGGGGGCCTACAACTCCTTCCCAGGTCTATGCACTGACCCATTGCCTTAATCTCTTCCCCTTTCTGGCTGATTCCTGTCTTTCTCTGAGGAGAGATGAACTGGGGTGAGTCTTGAGGTTATTCTGACTTTTACTCTTAACTCCAACTTAGACCAAGGGCCACCAAATGCTCACTAAAGCTGAGGGAGCTTTCATTGCCTGTTTCCAATAGAATAGACCAAGTCATTAGTTCCCCAGTTCTTCACACTGTTGGTTTCTCTTTGTGTACATTGTCTATGTGACACAGAGCTGCATTCTTACCATAATGAGTTGCCCAGGGCAGGTGACTGTGGACTCAGACTCTTGCTACCTCTGAAGGTGGAATCCACCCTCTTGGGACAACTCTATAAGCTTACAATTACATTATAAGTTCTACTCTTAACTAGTGGAATTTTTCTGGTTGTAGCTGACCAGTTAGTGGTGCTATAATTATCTCTATTGTAAAGATGCATGTGCTGGAGGCTAGTTGAGGGGGCTCGGTGTGTGACTGCCAATATCTGGTTTTGACCCTCCTATCTTCCACCATCGAGCCCAAATCCCTAATCTCTTTCATGGCAAATTTCTAACTTTATGGGGATTCTATGAAAATATAAATTCCTTTTCTTCATATCTCAAGACTCCACTCAGGAACTCCAGGCTGAAGTTTCAGGGGGCCTTTGTGTTTTTCTGTCCAAGGTCTACTGTTTTCCCAACACTTTGGGGTGCTGGCGCTTCAGCTTCCACTCTTACTTCACCCCAATGCTCAGTGAATTCATACATAGGGAGATCTCTACACAAGACCGAGACACCCTAGTTCTTGGGATCAGACCTTGAAAAGTAATGACACTCAGGGAGGAGGTGGGGAGTCATAATTTTCTCTCCCCAACTTCCTCTTGAGCAACACCCTTTGACTTGCCAAAATGGACCTCTTGGGTGGCTGAAGCAAGAAGTTTTATTTGCTTAACCAATGGACCAGCTCATCACTAGGATGTCAAATGTCTGTAAAACAGCAAAATGAAGGTCATGAGATTTTGCTTCTGGGAATATGCATGGAGGGATGAGGGGAAAAGGTACACACATTATTTTTACTCCAAGAGAAGCCAACATGGCTCATGGTCATTCATATTTCTCTGGCTTTGCCAGTGAGACATAGCATTTAAGTGTAATATTGTAGGAAGCCATGAAACCAAATTTTTGAGTTTTCCCCAAGAATTTCATTTTTAATAATATAAAAAAAATCACCAAGCCCATTTGTTCCATAAAAATAAATGAATGTTTTCCCTCTTGAACCAATAAAGCAAATGAAAACTAGAGGCCACCGAATGTTTTCTGTGTGGCTTATCCAGGCTACCCAAAAGGCTTGAAGAATATGTTTTGCTGCTGGGAGAAACTGAGGAAGCACCCACTCCACGTCCAGATGTGGCTATGGAAAGGTCTGCCAGCTTTTCTCATTTGGTAAAATAGGTCTCTGGAGGATTGGAGCAGAGCCCAGGGCCTGGAGTGTGGCAGGTTCCAGCTCCACCCACACATCCAGCTTCTTTTCCAGCTGGCCCTGCTTGTCCCCAAAGACCTGTGGTCCTTCAGAAGGTCATGGTGGTGCATGCCCTTGCTCAAGAGCCCCTGCTCACTGATACACACTGTCCAGCTCCTTTCCCACATGCCAACTGCGCATTCATCTTTTGCACACCCATCACCGCAGGCTGCCACAGCTCCTCCCTGGCCCTCCTGCCACACTTTAATAACCAGACATTTATGTGTCTTTGGTATTCATGGACCAGGCCAATTCCTCATCTCCCACCGAAACAAAGCACAGAGACCGTCTTGAGAGCCGAATCCTGTTTAATTTATCTCTAGTTACCTGGGGTGGATCTCATTGCCAGGCACAGAATAAATGCTCATTAAATGCTTGTTGAAGGGATAAGTGGATAAACCAGCAGACCTGGAGCAATGTGA
Source organism: Microtus ochrogaster (assembly GCF_000317375.1). Lineage (NCBI taxonomy): Eukaryota > Metazoa > Chordata > Mammalia > Rodentia > Cricetidae > Microtus > Microtus ochrogaster. The sequence continues at coordinate 17,424,774 of NC_022012.1, forward strand.
GAAAAAATTTAAACCAAACAACGATGACGCCTTGAACCCCTTCTGCTCTCTGCAGGAAGCTGAAGGAAGGAAGAGAGGGAAGAGGCCCTTTTAGCTGTGAGACCAGAGTTTCCCAGGGGCCATATCTGGGCCTAAGGAATGTAAACACTGGAACTATAGTGCAGATTCCTTTAAATGATAAATAACTTCTCCTCCTGTTAAAACCAGGAGGAAGGAAAACTGACAGTCGCTTTGGGAAAGTGATTTGTGCAGTACAGCCAGGGAACATGTTTGTGGCTGTCATGGGTATTTGGACAAAGGCTGTACCCCGAGGGGCTGGGATCGCTTACAGCCTATCCCATTTGGAAGGATAGTTTTTTAAAAAGGCTTTTCTGGCTTGGAGAGGAAGACTGACACCTGACAGCCACTGTCCAGCCACTCCCATCTTTGTCCTGAATGAGAAAACCCAGGCGTTGACCACATTACCCTTTGGGACAAAGGCCTGAAATTGAATCTCTGTCCTATGGCCATGCAGGCGGCAGCCTCCCCACCAGGGGGCTGGAGCCCAGCCATCTTGACTTATCTACTCAGGCCTCCCTGAAAAGGGGCTTCCCCCGACCTAATGGGCCTTCCTGCTGGCTTGCTTCAGATTAGGTTGATGTGCTATCTCTAGTCACCTTCTCCTCACAAAAGGTCTGGGTATTAGAGCTTTCCTGGTGGGAGAGTAGGAAGTTGAGATGCTTATTGATAGGGGAGCTTTTTAAGATGAAACTGGGGAGACAGTATTATATTTGCACCTTTTTCTCTCCAACACCGAATGTGTGGTATCAGTGGAGAGAAGGTGGGGCTGAGGTAGAGATGAAATGGGAAAAGGAACATAACTATTCTTACATGAGCCTGGTCTACCTTGTAGTACAGCTTGATACTTATAACCTCATTTAATCACTGAGAACTCCTGAGACTCGTGCCACAATAAAGAAATTGCCCAAGGCATGCAGTAGGTAGGGGTCCAAGAGGCCAACATGGCATGCTTATAGAGTGGGAAGATCGTTAATAACACAACAGACAGTTTTATTAGAACAGTTGGAAATCAAGGCAGCTTGTATGTCCTGTGTGGTTTTCTGCCAGGCAGCATCCTATTTAATCTTCGTAAGATTTCCATAGGAAACTTTTTGGGGAAACTGAGACTTCAAGAAGCCGTACCAGGTTCCAAAGTTAGAAGCGGAGAATTTGTAGAGTAAACTCATGCCTGCAGTGCCTAGAATTGTAACCTCTCTAGGTCCCGAGGCAGAGAGGAAATAGCTTCTGCTAGACGGGGGCTTTGAAAACTCAGCAGCAGCAACAAGGAGCTTTAAAAGAAAACAAAGAATGAGACTCTCTACTTTGGCAAGGATATTATTAGGGTAATGAAGCCCTCACCGAGATGCCAAGTTAGGTAAGGCAGAAACCACAGGGCTTCCCAGGATAAGAAAGGGGCTGGAGGAGTGAGAGGGCAGGCCTGGGCACATATGAAAGCAGTTCCTGTTGGTGCTCCGCAAACTGCGCATCCCCTTTCCACCTTCTTCCTTGATGCTGAGGTAAGAGCCTATGCCTCCGGGCTGTGGAGTTAGGTATTCTTTGACCCTTCTCTTCTTGGAGGAGGCTGTTTAAATGCACTGGGTTTATCTGTTGTGTGTAACCAATGAGCTGTAGGAGTGACTGTAGGTTTCTGAGAAATCTTCAGAAGTTTTTCCTGACATATTTGTACTCCAAACTCAGAGCATCCATGTAAGAATTCTGAATGGCGCAGCCCTCCAGCTCACGTGAGGTTCAACAGACCCAGATGCGGTCCCAACTGAAAGCTCTCAGTAACCACTAAGCATGAGGGAGGGCATCTCCAAATGATTCTAGACTACAGCGCCGTAACTGTTGAGCCCCACGCCTGTCTCTGTGTTTCCACAGGGGACACTCTAGACACCTTGGAGCAGCTGTAGGCTAAGCGATTGTACATTATAAAAAATCTCCATGACACAGATTCCATGATCATTAATAAATTGGACGTTTGGGGTTGCTATGCATCAATAGTTACTAAAATCCAGGCTAAAGTCTCACTTCTCAGTAACTTGGGTTGGAAACACACGGCTGCCGTCCTCCATAGGCTTTCCATGGTGATCTCAGTGTCACCCTTTGAGACCGACAGGCACTTCTGGCCACAGGTTGAATCAGTTACCCTCTCCATACCTATCCTAACTCAGCTCCTTGGTTCTCATCCCTTCCCTTCCCATCCTTTGTTTGTAGCTGACAGCCTTACCGCCCTCCCTCCCCTTTTCCCATTTGGATGGCAAATGCCTTTCAGTCCTCTTAGCCTCCAGGGCACAAGTTTCCTGTGAACTCTGGAGCCATTTATGTAGTTAGCCAGACCCCTGGGAGTAGCTCTGGGCTCCTGCAGTCTGGCCTTTTGTGAAAGTGGCCTGGTATGAAACAGCCTTAGCAGATACCTACCCCGTGCAATTTCAGGTTGTTAAAATGCTTCAAAGAGCTAGGGGAACTCATTTCTCCTACATAGAAGCCTGGTAGGACGTCTTTCCTTCTTGGTGGTGAGTTCATTATGGTACCCCAGTGCTAATTCACTTTTAGCAAACAAGTGGCTCTCAAGTAGAGATTAAAGGTGAGAGCCCAAATGAGGCTCCCCTTGCTCTTTTATTTTGTCTTTTCTGGATTGGCCCTGACATTTAGCATGGACCCAGTGTGGTGTGCAAAGGAGATATTTTGGCCCTGCTTCTCTGAGTGTCTCCTCTACTTACTAGCTGGAGCCCTCGTGTAACCCTCTGAGTCCCCTTCTTCTTATCTGCAGGATGCAGATCATAATCCCTCCCCAGGGTTACTGTGAAGCCGGAATAGATAACATCGCTAGCCAAACTGGATACAAGTTTGGCTAGCTGGAAGATAGGGCTAAGCGCTTATGATTTCTGTTCTGTTTGTTACTGTTTGTGCTTATCTTTCCACAAGTCCTATGGAGTCTGCTTTCCAAGTAAATCTCCCCTCCACACAGTCCTCACCTCTGCTGTCAATCACCTGGTGTGCTGGGTTTTTTCTTTTTCCTTGTTTGTCAATTTGACACAAATTAGAGTCACTGGAGAAGAGGAATTGCCTCCATCAGCGTGGCCGATGGCACTTCCTTAATTAATTATTGATGTGGGAAGATCTAGTCCTCTGTGGCCGGTGCCAGCCTTGGGCAAATGATCCTGGGTTGTAGACTGGTGCCACCCTTGCGCAGATGATCCTAAGTTGTAGACAAAAGCAGCCCAACAAGCTGTGAGGTGCAAGTCAGTAAGCAGAGTTCCCCCACAGTATCTGCTTCAGTTCCTGGCCTCAGTTCCTGCCCCAACTTCCCTCAGTGATGGACTGTTACCAGGAAGTGTAAGATGAAATAAACGCAATGCTTCCCAAGTTGTTTTGGTCATGCTGTTTGTTGTGGAAACAGAAAGTAAACTAGAACTGGGGTTCTCTAACCTGATCTCCTGGTTTCATCTTGGATGCCTTTTATCCACCTCCCCCCATGCCTGACACCCCCTGCAACAGCAGGAATAACCCGGTTACATTTCCTCTTGTCTTTTTTAGGTCTTGTGGAGACAGAAGGCTCCCAAGAACCATGGGAAGACTATCTGTTTCAGGACACGCTATATAGACAGTCTCTGATTTATGAAGGTTTATGACTTTTTTTGACCCCAGAATTTTGAGGCTCAGATCTTAAGCGGGTAGTTCTAACAAATTAGATCTGGCCATTTGTCCTTTAATAAGCCAGGTAAAGAGACTAGCAAGAGTAAAAAGCAGAGAGAGAGAGAGAGAGAGAGAGAGAAAGAAAATCAATTCCACATAGCCCCACTGGGAAGAGGAATAAGTAACAGAAAGATCCAGTGACCCCAAAATTTATCCTTAGATTTAAATAGAGGGAAAGACATATGTCTAACTAAGCAGTCTTCTTCAAGGTGTGGTCCTGCCCATCATTGGCCACCACTATCTTGGTTCCAATCTCTCCTGAATTGTCAGAACTATGAGCTATCTTCCTGGGAGGCAGTCCATCAATCTTCAGTCACGGGGAAAGAATAGAGAAGTCCAATTTACTGGGCTCACCATCTCAATTGTCCAGCAACTGAACAAGCATCTCTCCCTCAAATGCCTTTGCTTCTGGCAGAACACTTACAATCACGGTGATGCAGAAGCAGTGCACATTCAGTAGAAACCGTACTTTATGCGTTAAGCTTTGGTCTTCTCCCAGGTTAGCTGACTGCGGGACGATCTCTCAGCCACGTGATCATGAAGGCCACAGGACTCTGCAGCAAGACGCACAGGTCAGTAATGACACAAAGCGTTTAAAACTCTGTTATAAAATAGTCTTTGAGCTAGCTAGGTACTAAATGCATTTTCAGTTTAATGTCTTCAATTTATGATGGGTTTAAACAAGAGGCAACCTCATCAGACGTCAACAGATATCTGTACGATTTGGAAAGCCCAGTGAAAAATTAAAATACGAGGTAGAAGCTGGGCAGTGGTGGCGCCCGCTTTTAATCCCAGCACTCAGGAGGCAGGGGCAGGGGTATCTGTGTCCAAGGCCAACCTGGTCTACAGAATAAGTTCCAGGACAGCCAAGGATTAACAGAAAAAAAAAACCTGTCTTGAAAAAGAAAAAGTGTGAGCTGGAGCCTTTGATAAAATTCATTCAAATTACCGAGATGCAACAGGACAGCAGAAAACCAATAACGAGATCTTCTGAGTCAAGGACTCGTGTGCTACCCAAGCACACTTAGACCACAGTGCTGTCCTGATCCTGCTCCAGTTCTGCTTATGTCCCATGTGTCCGGAGACCAAGCAACTTTAGGAATTTTCATCCACACCAGCTCTTGAAGGTATTGTTGGGCTGAGAAGCTATGGGCACTGTTCTAGGACCAGCCACTATTCAGGGCTTCGGAGGTTCATCTTGATCTGGATTTGTACTGGATTATAAAAAGTGGATTTACAAATCACTTAAATTATTGTCCCTATCTTTAAGACAGCACTAAGTGTTGAAGCAGAGTATCCAAAGAAGAGTGCAGAACTAAGTCGGTAAGGAACGAAGACGAGTGTGGTCCCTGGGTTTGAGAGTGATGCAGCCGCTGCTGGTCCTTCTCTGAGACCTACAGTCTGACCTTGATCAGTGATCTGTTTATAGCCTTCAAATACAGACCCAGACTCTTTAATGATGATAGCCAGTGCTAGAATCTACTAAGGAATCGCTGGGGTAGGTAGTTCTTTTGGGGAGTTACGTTCATCTTCAAAAGAAAGACTGTACTATGTGATATTTCTGGGAGCGAGAACGGTTCACAAGATACACAATGAAACCCACTTTATGTGGGTTGTTTTTTTTTTTTTTTTTTAACAGAGGGACTTAGGAGGGGGTGGGGAGGTGGGGGAGAGGGTAGTGGGCAGACCTGGCTGAAAACAAAACAGCGTGGTGAGAAAGAGGTAGAGCTGGCGCTGGCGTGTCCACTTTCGTTGTTTTTTTTTTTTTTTTTGGCTTTCGCGTCTGTCCTGGGACTCACTCTATTGACCAGGCTGGCCTTGAACTCACAAAGATCTGCTGGACTCTACCTCCTGAGTACTGGAATTAAAGGCGTGTCTACATTTAAAGGCCTTAGAGTGCATGCACAGAGGGCCTCCCGCAGCGACAACACACATAGATTATGTGACCATAACGCGCACAGATTACGTAGGGCTTTAAGACACCGGGTGGCCAGGCTGTTTGCCTGAACACTGATGGTGCATGTGCGGCCCTAGGACCCAGCATCACTCACTTCTGGGGTGGCTGAGCATTTTGCTTGAATGCTGATATCCCTTGGGAGCTCTGGTTGTGATGGAAAATACTAACACTATGCAAAAGTTACTTTGAATATTAAGCAGACTTTAAAAACCTCTTGTGCTTTGAGTTTTGCTGGAGTTAGGCATCATGAAAAGCAAGCTGCTTCTATTTTATTTACATCCCCCCCCCTGAAAAACAAAGAAAAAACTTTTGTATATTTTCATAGTAGGTCTGTGTTAGCATCAACTTTACAGATGACTCGTTCTGCTCCGAATACGGTTTGCATAACTGAGGCCAAACCTAGCTTCTCCTGTGAATATTCTTTTAAAAATCAAATTGCAAAAGTCGCATATCAGATATTTACATTACAGTTCATAGCAGTAGCAAAATAATAGCTATGAAGTAGCAATGAAATTAATTTTATGGTTGAGGGTCATCACAACGTGAAGAGCTGGATTAAAGGGGTGCAGCATGAGGCAGGTTGAGGGCCTCTGATGTAGAAGAGCTTTTGACAGAGCTATTTATGCTTAGGAATCAGCGACCATGCGCCCTTCAGTTATTGTCATGGCATTTTTCCAGTTTCTCTAACTCCCACCTTCCCTTCGTGATCTGTGCAGGCAGTCAGGGCTGACCCCTACGAACTGAGTCTCCTTTCCTGATCCGGAAACCATCAAACCTCAACTCCCTTTTTGATCAGCCCACCCTCCCCATATCCCGCCTCCCCCCCAACCTCCCCTCTCCCCCATAATGCCTTCTCCTTGCTTGGAGTTACCTGGACAATCTTTAAGTCTCTTTGTTGGGGATTTTATACCTCAGAAGGTTGCCTGACTGTTCAGGTTACTGTGGCAAACAGAGAGTAGTGTTTTTATGTGTTTGACAAATTCTTTATATCCCTCATAATTGAACCATGCCAAGTTTGGGGATAGAGTTAACTATACATTGTTTTTATAATATAAAAAAAAAGTGTAAAAGAACCTGAAAGAAAATAGAAGAGGGACTTGGGAAGAGAAGGGGTTTAGTGGGAGGAAAAGAGGCTAATGGGGGCAACTATGATCAGAGACCATCATGTATGTATAAAATAGTGAAAGAATAAATTCTGTCTCCTAGTGCCCCTAGGCTCTGTGCATACTTATCCGTCATGCACTAAGGCCAAGGAGCTGCTGTCCCTGAAGTAGCATGTGGCCTGGGACCTTGGGTGCTTCAGTGGTCACCAGTGAGTTGGCTGAGTTGGTCTGTGTGTTGCCTGTTGCACTGAGAAAGTTAACGTGTATCCGGGAGGGCCAGAAGTACCTCTTTTGCCTAGGTGATATAGGTCTAGCCCCTAAACATAGTTAGGATTTAGACACACCCTTTAGGTCAGCCCAATTTCATTTGGTTTTTGCTTTAATGAAAATGTTCTATAATCGACATTGTCTAAAACGCATGGTCACCAAGGACCTGGAAGGCAGACAGTGTGAATGAGAAGAGTATTTTCAGGGTTTAATTAATCTCCGTAGCCTGTATGGCTGCCTATGGGTGGTGGTGGGTACTGGACAGCATAGGACTAGGAGGGGAAACCAGAAAACACTGTCTTAGAAGCAGGAAATGACTAAGCAGAACCGGAGCAGTACGCATTTCACAGTACTGAGGCCCAGACCTCGGGGAAGATACAGATTGTACAGACTACTGGGGGATGTGTGGCAACCTAGTGGCAGTGTAAAGAGTCTAACAGTCCCTTTTAAACAACTCCCGAGTTAGGGAGTGACAGTCTGGACCAATCATAGCATGTCACTTGGCTGCAGAGCCCTTGGTCTAGCGTATGGGGGACCAGAGTTTCTGATTGGGCATGATGGAGGCTGAAAAGGTAAACGCTGAGAAATGTCACTACAGTAATTGTTAGAAGCTCCCATCCCAAGTCAGGCACTGCTCAAACAGCTCTGTTGGTTTAGCATTGGTTAAGTTACAAGCTCTCAAGTTCAAGAACAGAAAGGACGGGACTGAGGCCATGACTCCATTGGCCAAGGGCCTTCTCCACAAATATGAAGATCTCTCTGCCCCCCCCCCGAAGTCAATATATAAAAGCTGGGGTAGTAGCATTAACATATAATTCTACTGTGGGGGGAACAGAAACAGGTGGGTCCCTGGAGCCTTTGGCCAGCAAGCCTGGCCCAACGACGAGCTCTGAGCTCCAGATAGAGTCACAGATGCTACCAAAATGAATAAACAAACAAAAATAACACACACACACACACACACACACACACACACGGTGGAGAGCCGTCAAGGAGGATACCTGTTATTTACCTTTGACCTTCATATGCATTTGTACCCCCCCCCACATCCACACACAGCAACAAAAAAGGAAAAAAGTAAAACCAGATATATTTGAATTTCAAAGTCCACAAAAGGAAACTTTTCATGGCATTATACCAGTGTTTTCAATTTCCTGGAGAACAAAAGAAAGTTGTGTTTCTCTGGCAACAGAATGAGAGAGACTGTAGACACTGTACAGCCAACACTGGGCAAGCCCTTGTCTTAATCTTGTTGGAGGTTTCTTTTCTTTCGAAAATTATTTTTAAGTATGTATGTTTTTACTCAAATGTACATCTGTACAGCACAATGTTCAGTAGCCATGGGGGCTAGAAGAGGGCTTCAGATCCCCCGGGACTGGAGTTATAGGCCTTTGTGAGCCTCCTATGGGTGCTGGGAATTGAACCTGGGTCCTCTGTCTCTCCAGTCACAGATGTCTTTCTTAACAGACTCTTATATTATTTTTGGGTGCTTTTCTGAAGGGGATCCTCTATTTTGTTACCAGACCTGTACCTTTGACCCCTCCTGTCTGATATTAGCCCAAATCTGGCCATGACAGAGCCTAGTATCTTAGTTATTTGTGCGTAGTAGAACTCTCAGAAAGCACTTTGTTTGCAAGCAAATTCCCACTTCGCTTTTCCTGCTCCTTCTTTTTTGTTTTTATTTTTGAGATTATAATATAATTGCATCATTTCTCTCTTCTCTGTCCTCCCTCCAAGCCCTTCAACATTCCCTTCCTTGCTCTCTTCTTTCCCTTCTGCTTGCTTGTTTTTGTAGTCTTCCAAGGAAAGGAAACACCAATTCAAGTGCAGTATGCTTGGATTTGAAGCCTAGTTGCTATCTGACTCTAGGCAATCTACTGACTCTCCTGCCTACATCCTGACCTAGCCTAGCGGCTTTTCTAAGGCATTCAGAGTGCTGAAGACTTTGCAGGGCAGTCATCTCGGGAGTGCTTGCAGTGACTGTTCCTTTCCTGCATCCTTTGAGAACCACCTCGACCTCCAGGACCTCCCTGTTGAAGCTGGGGGCCTCCCTGGGGTGGGGCTGCCCAGAGTGTTAGAGGGAGGCTGGAGTAATCCCAAAAGACTTCCTAGGGTACTAGAGTCCTGGATCAGAAAGCTTTCCTCAAAGGTGTTCTTAGCTAAAATCATCCCCACTCCCAGAAAGAAACCATACAAATGTAAAACAAAAACAAACAAAACAAAATGCATAGGAGGCAAAATGTTTTATTTTTACACTTGATCTTAGCCAAAAGGCCAAGAAGTGATAACATGTTTTATTTTTAATTATGTGTGCCTGTGCAGTATATGAAATATGTAAGTGAGCGCAGGCGCCCTCAGAGACCAGAGGTTTTGGATTCCCCTTGGGGCTGAAGTTATAGGCAGTTGAGATGGTCAGGCATGGGTGCTGGGTACAGAGCTAGGGTCCTCTGGAAGAGGAGCAAGCACTCTTAGCCGCCGAGCTTCTTTACGGCCCCGGGAAGGAAGCCTTGGAAAGTACTGGAAGGTACAGTTTTCCTATGCGTGGGTATACCAGCTTCCTCCATCCTTGGCTCAGCAAGAGTCCCGAGTTGCTGAGACCATGGCTCCGTGCTCAGGCGGTCCTGGTGCTGCCACCTACAGGACGCACGGTGCAGAGCACACCGCTCTCCCGTCCTGAGGCAGCCCACTTAATGCGCCCACTGAATTCAGCCCACTGAATGCGCCACTTAAGCGCTCTGTGTACTGTCCCTAGGCGAAACAGTGAGCAGCGAACCCATTTCTAAACATTATTTCTAATGGTGTGGGGGAGTATTAAAAATCAAAGAATTCACAGAACACACAGCTGAAAGTGTACCTTACAGGCCACTGCTGTGCTAGGGGAGTTCTGTTTTAATTACTATATTTAAACCACATGAAAGATACCGTCAATATTACTGTCTTCACTTCAAAGCAGGTTAAAGCGCCCCAAACACAACTGTTTAGAATCAGGTCACTCCAGTTCTGATGTCCATAAGTGTCACAGCACCTGAACTGACTTCACCGATTTCCCTACCCTTCTCGGTGTGAGACAGCACCCAGCTCGGGGGACCAGTCACAGAGAGCTCCCACCTGGCTGCTGAGGTGGCCCACCTCAGCCTTAAAGCTCAGATAAAGGCTTTATAGTAGAGAATTTCACCTTCATTCATGCTTCTATAGTCTTTTGTAGAATAAGGCAATGTTTTTTGTAACCTCGTTAGCATGCAGTGTGTTCTAACAAGGGTTTTCTGACTCAGTGGATCTGGGTGAAGTCTGGGGCTCCCTTACCACTACTGCTCATCCAGCAGAAGCACCCTGGGTTTCAAGGAACTGGAAGGTCTGTAGGTTACTTTACTCGTTGAATGAAGAAGCTTTAACTGCTTGCACAATCGCTATGTTATCGTTTCCTAGTGCACTGCGAATCAGAAAAGTATGTATTCCATTAGAATGAATTAGAATATCAGAAAACTATATACTCCATTAGAAAAACAAACCCTAAACCCTTGACCTGTTAGAGCACTGAGTTGAGCAGAGTGTTTTGTTTTTTCTCACAGGCTGGACTATAACGTATCATCTTTATGGTCCTCTGACCTAGATAGAATAATTCAGGCACCATTGAGATTATTTTCCAAACTAGAAGAGAAAGTCATGACTTATCCTAATCTAAAAAAAGTATGAAAATGACCAATTCCAGTTTTTGTGTTTTAAGCCCACCCATTTGCCTCTGGGGAAATAAGGTTAGAGCAGAGGCCTGGTGACCCACTTTGAAACCAATAAGCACATTCTCACCGCGCTCAGTGCCTGGGTGGGGGTGGGGTAGGAGGTTCCCATTAATGCTAACACTTATCAGGGGCTCCTGAGCAGAGTGACACTTTCTCAGGTGATACAAGCATTTGTCCCATGCGCAGGAGGTGAGCTATTTCTAGCAGGAAGGAACAAAGTGACCTATAAATAGACTGCCATTTACTTGTTTGTTTTGTCTGGGGTCCATTTAATCGCATCTGTTAGATTGCATCTGTTAGAAGGCAAGGGCTAATGTCCAGCCATTATGCCCATCATAAGCGTCTCTGGGGATGAGAAATGCAATAGAACTGGATTCTTCCCTCTGAGTTGATTTTTTTTCTCCCACTTCAATTATAATATTCAGTAAAGGTGTTGGGTTCTCTCCAACTCCTTCCTATTTCCACAAATAAAATACATATATGTTTATGCATTTAAAAGCTTTGTAATATGCCCAAGACAACATAGTGTCTCAAAGCCCAAGAGCAGTGGGAATTATGCAAGTCTGATGAGAGCCAGAAGAGCAAAAGGATGGCCTCCGTGGGAATGCAGTACCTGCCCACACGTAATAGCTGTCCTGGAGGTGGGGTTTACTTACTGGAGTGGCCTCAAGATTGATTGCTTGGTTTGCCCAGCCAAGAGTAACATGCGTTGAGAAGATGAAGGCAGGCTTCAGAGTGAGGAAAAGGATGCTGACATCTGTATCCTGTGAGCTGAGGGACCAGCAAGGCCAGCTTTCTCTCATCTCTTTCCTCCCTTGAAGTTCTTGTCATAATGCCTAATGATTTCTACACTTGGCTTCTGTCATTTAAATTGGGGGCACTACTTATATCAGGGCCTTATTGTAATATATTGAAATGATACAGTAATCATGTAATGCTATTATATAGCGCCATTATTAACATGAGTCCTATTTTAATGCTATATTAATTTTATAGACTTACATTTCCAATGATGTCTGGCTGGCCAACAGCTGCTCAGTTCTCACTATGAAGCTGACTTTACATAGAGGGGAGAAGGCCGTTTCTACACAACTAAAGCTGTAAACGTTCTGGGGAGAAGTAGAGGTCACCTTATTCTGGAACAATGAATGTGGTCAGAGATGAGAGCCTATTGACCTAGCTTGGACCACATCAGCTTCCCATGCTAACGTGTGCAGATGGAGTGCGGAGTTAGTTTTATGATTGGCAGTTCTCAGTGGAACCACGTTTTGAGTGATATTTCCCCAAAAGGATGTTCGTCTTCTGGAAGATAATGTCCACCACAACTCTGGGCAAGTTGTCTAATTTATTTGACTTTTAGATTTCTGGAATAATGAAAGAGTTGGGTTAGATACTTTCTGAGGGTCCTTTCATACTCCACAGGCTCTAGTTTTTGTTGATATAAACATAATTTAGAAATCCATTTCATGTTCAAACAGGAAGATGTGAAACCATTTTGCCCTCTTGTTTGATGAGGGAACAGGCTCATAAAGCAAATCAACTTGTCTTATGCCTTTAGAGCACAGAGGGAAAAAAGTTAAGATAAGGCGGCACATTCGTGGCACACTCGAGAATTCCCCGTGGAGCTTCTCACATTAGTGAAATCAGTTTCGTTCATTCCTTAATCACCAATGACCAACCCAGTTGGTGCAAGCTATTCTCAATTAGGCTAGCACTGATGGAATACCTTTGACAGCTTAAGTGTTGGTGACTTGAGATTTATTCTTTTACTGCCTTCTGATTGATGGAGGAACTGTTAATGAATATGGTTATTATCTTTATAACGAGAGATTACTGGAAAGCACAGCTTGGGGGAAGGAGAAGAATTCAAGTTGAAGAAGACTGCTTTTTGGCAGACAGTTTTCAGGAGATAAAACTCTGCAGTAACTGTTTCCTACCTCATAGACACTTGATCTGATACCCTAGAGGGGACAGCGGGCAAGTACATCACTTTTTAAGATTTCTCTAAATACATATTTATACCTCACGATCAATGAATCCTGGAAAGTCAAAGGGATGGATATGTTTTACTTTTAATAAGACTTACTTCATTGTAAATTCTTGGCATCTTTAAACATCTCCAAGATCTCATTTGAGTAACTCCATCAGCATAGCACAGAACAACTGGAAGCCAAAGGAAAGAACGATCTTCGCCTAAGAAATAAAAAATGCATAACTCAGAAGGCTTTATATACATGCCAATGAATGAATTTATCCTTAAAAAAATAAATGTGAATATTAATGTGACCACTGGAGAATGCCTAATAGCAGTACAAAGCTGGAAGTCACCACTGCTTGTGAAGAAGAGATAAACATCAGGAACTTTATATGATTGTTTAGAAGTAAATCTGCAACAAATCAAAACAACGAAGCATCCACACGTTTGCTTGTGCTCTTGGGGCGGACTGCCTGATTTTTTTTAATTCTTGTGTGATCTTGGACAATGTTCTTATCTTTTGTTTTAAATCTTACCCAAATAAAAAAAATGGCAATATTTATATTTGTCCTGTGTTTTTGTTAAATTGATTTAATGAAGAGATACCTTCCCCGACACAATCATCATATGACTATAACACTTTCCTTGGTGTTTTCCATCTCTACTTTTTTGGCTAATGATGATGTTAATTTGATAACAATGAAAATATTATGTAAATCTTTTTATTAAAAGGTTTAAAAATTCTAAATTCATGATAAAATGCACAGGGGGCATGTCCGTATTCATGCTAATAATAGTGTTAAGTATGTCAAGCATTACTTTGCTGTGGGACCAATCTCTACAACTCTTTTTCATATATGTTTATACACACATGTCTGTTTCCAGGATGTATGTAAGTATACATGGCCGTGCAGGTGCATGCAGAGGTCAGAGGCTGATATCAAGTATCTTCTATCACTGTCTCCTTATTTTTTTGAGACAAGGTGTCCTGCTGATCCTGGGGTCTTGTCATTTTACCTGGATTTCTTGTCAGCAAGTCTCCAGGAACTGCCTGGTCATCTGCTCCAGAGCTGGTTATGGATGAGAGCTGCCACACCCAGTTCTTAATGTGGATGCCGGGGATCCAAACTCAGGTCCTCGTGGCCTTTGCCCATTCAGCCGTCTTCCCAGGCCCAAATGCCCTTCATGTTGCAAAGTTATTTTAGAATTCTTTCTTTATTTATTGTATCTGAAAGGTTTTCCTTTCTGTCTGTATGTACACCTTGAACATGCCTTGTGTCCAGGGAAATCAGAAGAGAACATTGACTATCCTGGAAGTTGAGTGATAGATGGGTGCGAGCTAGCAGGTAGGTGCTGGAAATTGAACCAGGTTCTCTGGAAGAACTGCCAGTGCTCTTGACCACTGAGCCATTTTTCCAGCCCTGCAAGCTGGAATACTACACCCATTAATAGTTCTCCATCCTTTCCTGCCACAGGCCCTGAAGCCTCCATTCTGTGTCCAGTTCTATGATTTTGCTCTTACAGGTACCTCGTGAGTGGGGCCAAACAGTATATGTTATTGTGTCAAACAGTTTCGGTTATTGTGAAATTGGTTTCTTTCCCTTAGCATAATGCCTCATGTTTCATTCATGTTGCAGCCCAAAACAGAATTGGGAGAAAGTTCCCGACTAACTAACAAGGAACAGAACATGACGAGTATTCATTTTCCCTCACTCAGGAAGCAGAGGCCAAGCTTGGATTACACTTTATGGCATCAAGTCCAATCATCCTTCTTGCCCCTGCTATATCCCCTAGGCTTTTCCTCTCATGATAGAAAATGGTTGTTGAAGTGCCCAGCACTTATCATGCATGTAGTCCAGCCATCAACAAGGAGGAAGAAAAGACGGATGAACATGCCTTTCCTTTAATGACACTTTATATTGTTAGAGACTAATCACTGGAGTGGTATGATTTCAAATGATTAGGATGACCATAAGAAAGACTGAAAAATGTGATCTTTATTGTTCAGAACTCAGAGGCACTGCACAAATGATGACTTCTATATTGAGGAAGAAGAGTAGAGCTGCAATTGAAAGATGGTCTGCAATGTGGTGGTGTACATTCCGGCAGGTAGTGCTGGGTTGACTATCTCTAGGCCTACAGACAACAGTGGCTAGTAACTTTGAAAGGATAGCGCTTTTCTCTCCTCTGTTTATGCTTAACACAAATCAGACTTACCGAATGTAGTTAGTGAAGCCTAGAGCAGCAGGAACAAGCTATTAGCTAGGTAGCCTGATACCCTGGATTGGTTCTCAGTCTCTTGTCAATTCCTTACTTCCTCAAGATGGAGCTATCGTTTTTTGGTGTCAATAAAAATGGAGTCAGTTACATTCATTTTGCAAAGTAGCTTCCAGGTCGAGAGTTGAGTAGGAGACCCTTTCAATGTGTCCATGCATGGAAGCATTTTAGGGGTTTCAAAAAGTTTACAAGTCTTCTAATAACACTAACTTTATTTTGTTTGTCAAGTTGGTAAATGCGTGACCTTTAAGCTCACTGATTTAGCTCAGAGGCACTTTTGTGTCCCGGCACTATGTGTCCTGGCACTGTGTGTCCCAGAACTATGTGTCCCGGAACTATGTGTGCACACACTATGTGTCCCGGAACTATGTGTGCAGACACTATGTGT
Source organism: Microtus ochrogaster (assembly GCF_000317375.1). Taxonomy (NCBI): domain Eukaryota; kingdom Metazoa; phylum Chordata; class Mammalia; order Rodentia; family Cricetidae; genus Microtus; species Microtus ochrogaster. The sequence goes on from NC_022012.1 coordinate 17,440,216, forward strand.
CCCGGAACTA